>NC_051160.1:62445118-62685117 GCF_013339745.2 Dermacentor silvarum | reverse complement strand
CTGCGACGGATAGAATGACGTCACTGATGGTATGCCCGCTGTCCGCCGTTGCCGCTTGCATTCGGTGTCTCGAGCTTGCTCGGTGGCGTGGTTAGCCGCATTCGCCCGCCATTGCTGCTTGCGATTCTTCGAAATAAATTGCTTCAAAATTAAATCTGTCCGTTAGGTAAGACAATGCATGACTCATACCCTCTTAAGCAATTGCTCATATCCCCGTAAACGCGGCCTCCCCATTACGACGACAGAAGAGAAGTGAAATTCTACGCTGGAATGATGAGCGACAACGCAGGCAGCTGTGTAAGAAGACGACGACGACGAATATGGAAAGAGTGGCCCGAGCACGTGTCGAGCAGAAGCACGAGCGCAACCCGAGGGTCGCCAACGAGCGAGCTGCGGAAGAAGACGACGACGCTCTAGCCAGTGCTGATGACGATAGTTTTCTGTGCACACAGGTGATTTCACCTAGCCATGTACGATTTCGCCTAGACATATAAAGCTTCGCTTTAAAACTCCCGATACTGCTTTCTGCTGCTCAATACGTGCTACATAAAAGTGTTTTTTTCCGAGCGTTAATGAAGCCCGCGAATACATCAAAGATTTTTGCGCACTGGCCGCTCGAGGCACTTGTAACGGCAGGCAGAGTTTATGTCAGTTACTTCAGATATCCAGAAATGCCCACGTCCACTTAAGCTACCGGACTTACATGTTATTCATTCCGTTGCTACTACACGTCCTCTGCCATCGGCAAATCAATGTCCATTGTTTAGTATAAAACAGAGAAAGTTACGCAATTTGGCACGACTTATATAAAAAAGAACGATGTGCACACAGGATAACTCGATTATGAATTGAGTATTAGGAGGACCTTCGCGCTACTTAAGTAGGCCCACGTTTTCCACATTTTGTAAGAGAAAAAAAAGGGGAGGGGGGTTATCTTGTTGAGTTCTTGCATAACCACTTTTTCTAAACCGTTAGTCTATGCTATTTTCGTAGAAACTGACGCCATTAGTTGTGACTACCCCCCCCCCCCCTTTGCAGCAATTGGGTATATTAATTCCCACTCTTATTTTTGACTGCGCACCTCCTCTTCCAGCCCTTTGAAACTCTTCTGTCTAGCTTATCCGCGAAATTGCTTGATAAGATGTTTTTCTTAAAGCTCACTACCAGTGCAATCACAAGCAGCCGCTAGGAGCGCTATAACAGCCATTTTTACGGTATATTCCTGTTTACTTAAGAAAATTAATTTTAGCGAGCAGATTTGTTGACTTACGTGCATTGCGAATGTTAGCCAGGCATTGGAAATCGATGCAAAAGGATCCAGGGACCCGTTTTCATATAAAACATTCTTACGCAAGAGCTCTTCGTAAGCGCCGATGCCAGTCGAATGTGCTGCAGGACACTTTACCGAAGGTGACTGGCAAGTTGCGAACTGATCGAAAGAATTAAATGCTTCGCGGATTCGGCCCCACATTTTCTGAAATCTACAAAGTTGAGACGCGAGTAAAAAATAGCCTAGGCCGCATTCCTGACAAAGAAAACAATCATCAGCCATTTCACTCTGTGAAGGTGGATGACAAGCGAAGCTGTTTAGCACAAGAGATAGACATGACAAACAATTTTGAACAAAGATACGAACACAATTATTGTCTTGATTGGTGTTCATTATTTCTCTTGATCGGTGGACAATTGGTGTTTGCTGCCCGCCGGCGCCGATTGTACTCTCGCATCTGTTCTCGCCGTCGCTCTTGATAGGCGCGTTGCTACTCGGGAGTCCGAACTACACGCGGCCTCCCCATGATGACGGCAAAAGAGAAGTGACATTCAAACGTTCTTATGATAAAGATGTTCGTAAAAGCAGGTGCTAGCCAATTTTGCGATTGGACATTATGTTAGTGAAGTCGGCTGGCCAATAGCAAAGAGCTAACACAAACAAGAAGCTCCGTGAATTCGGCCGCAGCATCAGTAAGCTCAGTCGTTTCTGGGCGCGCAATTCACAAAACTTGCTTATGCTAAAACTCGTCTCAAGAGCAGCTATTGCCATAAAAGTTGGACACAATATTAACGAAGGTTGCCGGCGAATCGCAAAAGCCTCTTACAAACTGAACGCCCGTATTCGAATAGAGGTTCTTACGCTTGAACTCTTCATAAGACCCAGCCAGTCGTAAAACTGGATCATCATCATCAGTCTATATTTATGTTCACTGCAGGACGAAGGTCTCTCCCTACAATCTCCAATTACCCCTGTCTTACGCTATAGCTGATTACAATCTGCGCCTGCAAATTTCCCAGCTTCATATTACCCCACCTAGTTTTCTGCCATTCTCGACTGCGCTTCCCTTCTCTTGGTATCCATTCTGTAACTCTAATAGGTTCACTGGTTATCCATCCTACGCATTGCATGGCCTGCACAGCTCCATTTTTTCCTCTTGATGTCAACTAGACTATCGGCTATCCCCGTTTGCTCTCCGATCCGCACCGCTCTCTTCCTGTCTCTTAACGTTAGGCCTAACATCGTTCGTTGCATCACTATATGTGCGGTCTTTAACTTACTCTCGACATTCTTTGTTAACCTCCAAGTTTCTGCCCCATAAGTCAGCACCGGTAGAATGCAATGATTGCAAACTTTACTTTTCAGTGACAGTGGTAAGCTCCCAGTCAGGATTTGGTAAGGCCTGCCGTACGCACTCCAACTCAATTTTATTCTTCTGTAAATTTCCTTCTCATGATAAGGGTCCCCTTTGAGTAATTGACCTAGATAAATGTACGCCTTTGCAGACTCTATCGGACATAAAGCCAGCCAATGGCAGATAACTCATACGGATGAAAAATATTCGAGAGTTCACCCCCAGAAGCCTTATGAATTCGGCCCCCTTAGGCCCGTATTCACAACACACTCGTACGCTAGAAACAGTTCATAAGAGTAAATTCTAGCCAATCCTGACAGTGGACATACTATTAGTGAATGTGGCCAGCCAATGGCTTAGAGCAGTTGCAAAAACCGAAAAGATTTGTGAATTCGGTCCCTGATTTCCTTTGCACTGGGGTCACAACTTTCGCGCTGCTGCTCCCAACTGCCGGGCTAACTTTGCAGGAACGGTAATGGGCAAGCTATAAAGGCTAACCCCTCTCCTTTCCCTCTTCGTCCGTTTCTCGTCCGTGCTTCTAGTGGAGTGCTTACTGTCGATTGGCCGTTGCGCAAGGGGGGGAGACGCTGTTAGTCTTATATGGCGCTCCATCTTTTTCCCTCTCTCGTCGCTCGGCCGCCGTCGTGAAGAGGCTGTTGCTTCCAATGGCCTCCCCTTTCGCCGCCCCGACGCATAAACGACCGGAAACGTCGTGCCCTGGGCCGTGTAGCCATTTGCGCTCGAGTTGTCTTTCGGTGGGTGCTCGGCGGGTGCACTCGACCCACTCTTGCCTTGCCAGGGTGTCGTACATCTTCCTTAAGAGAAGAAGATAGCGCTATTTTAGGACGGAAAGAAAGGGAAAAGGCAAGCGAGGTGCCGAACTTTGCGTGCTGTCGTGCTTTCGCTGCAGTTTAGTAATGGCGGCCCCCTTTACTGATGACGGTGATATTAGGCGTACTTATCGTAATGCATATACAAAATGGCAGACCGATTTCACCATGTTCAAATCGCGTGCGCAGCAGACTTTTATCCGGCGCCATGATGAGAGTGGTCCTCGCCTCTTTTTTTGCTATACTTGAGTTCAATGAAACAGTGAATGGAATGCCAAGGAGAACGCCGTTGTGAATTTTTCATTGGAATTTGGGGAATCGTTCGGTGAAACGGAAAGAGTGGTGCGTTCCCCCAAACCCACTACTTTTGTTGATTGTTTTTATTCTCACTTGCCTGCCTGCTGGGCTAGGCGGATTTATCAGTGGTATCAAAAAAAAAAAAAAGACAAAAGACCAAGGAAACGCTGTCCCTTAGTCCCAAACAGGCTCACTGTTCGTAAGAGTAAATCCCAGCCAATTCTCATGCTGGACATTATGTTAGTGAGCTAAGCCGTCCAATGACATAGAGAGAAAAGCTTTGTAAGTTCGACCCAGGCTTATTGCCATTTTTTCGCTCCAGCCCGATAATTACTACTACTACCTGTGTGCTTTGTAGCGGTGGTTGCCTGATGTAACTTGTCGTGAAATCAGTCTGGGGGTTTGCGGTGAGCAGGAAGAACGAATCAGCCTTGAGAAAATGACACTTAGGCTGTTCGACTGACGGTGCTGAAGGGTGTAAGGCGGCACAGGGGCAATGAGATACACCATAGTGCAGGCCTCCGGATTAATGTTGGCCGCCTGGGTATCTTGAACGTGTGCCCCAAAATTGGTACACGAGCGGTCTCGCATTTCGCTCCTATCATAATGGGGCATCCGTGTCTGGCGGCTGATAATAGAACTCGCACAATACAATGGTAACTGAGACATCGTGGAGGTTGTAGTGTAGGGTTGCTAATCTGGACGTTGTCAAATTCCGCCATGTTATCGAATTCGGTAATGGCGGCATTTTGAGCCAATCACAGAGACCGTATCAGCCCTCTGGGCCTGCTCTGGGCCAATCAAACCTCACAAGATGGCAAATTTGACAATGTACAGAGTAGTACCCAAGCTGTCCCTGGGGTCCTCGGTGCAATTTTTAATGAAAACGTTGTAACTTGCAGGTACCGGATGGAAGCATAGGTTGCAGGCATATGTTAGACCTATTAAAAGGCGAACAGAGAATGATACCAAGTCACCGTAATTCAAAGAATGTCTTGAAGCCACGGTGCCCTAAAAGCAATTGTCGGCTTATTGAGGACTCCGATTCCAGTGAAATTTAAATTTCTCAAGAAATACACAGCTGATTAGGGATACACAGCTGTGAGAAAAGTCGCAGCGAGGTATTTGTACTGACTCAGTAGGCTTAAACCTTTGATAAATGCTGTAAGTACAAGGAAAAAGAAATTGTGCGCAGCATTGTTGACTAATACCGCAACAACTATCAAAACACACCTGTTAGGATTTCAGATGCAATTCAGACTATAACCACACATGCTACGGTACACACTCAAACACATAGGTTACAAGGAGAATCGGCTTCAAGGCCCCGCTATACTCTGAGAAATAATAATAATAACAAATGTCTGTTATTTCGCTGTACATGTGTTTTCTGCATCTTATAGTCCCATAACTAACAGTCAATTCGGCACCCGTATTCACAAAATTGTACATTCGTTAGTGACCTTTGGGTCTCGATGGCCGCCTTCACTAATTGTATGTCCAGCACTAGCATTGGCTGCTATTTTCTCTAGCGAACAATTTCTAGAGCAATATATTTGTGAATACGGGCCCATAGTCGGACAACTTTGTCCTCCCTCAGCTGCATTGTGTTCTATTCGAAACGCGCAATTCTTGCAGCATTTCTATCTTTTCGCACACCCTTCATCAGGCAGGATCTAGATTGTGCAGCAGGAACAGGAGCGGATAAGTACAGGAAAAGAGGGAAAAGACGCACCCCGCAAAGATCGCCTTCAGCGTTGTGAACCCGACTGAAGCCTGATGGGCAGCCATCTTGGATAATGGTCTTCCGGGTCCGGAGGTTACTTCCGCCTTGTGCCCGTAAAGACTTCCGCTAGAACGCGCACACTAGGCACGAACAGGCGGGACACAAATGGTGCAAGAAAACATAAGCTCGTGAAAGGCTCACAAAAAAAGCACGAGGGAGAAACGATTCCCCACAGAGAAGAGAAATCGAGGGAAGCACGTTGGCTTGTTGTGCCGGTGCTTGGCTGCGTCGCATCGGTCCACAGCAGCGGCGAGCTGCTCGCTGAAGATTAGCCTACATGGTCTACTGGAGCGCGGCTTGGAAGAAACAGGTAGTGTGTCGTACATTGGAGAGGCAGTGCGCGCGCAGACGCACGCTCGAAATCTAGTCTGCAACTCTTGTAATAGCAAAATATTTCTGTTGCGTTGTTGTCCTCCCCCAGAGCAGGGTTGCCGCGCGGATACTTTTCTGCTAAACGCCTCTGCCTTCTCGGTCTCTGATAAAGTAACAGCTCATATGATGTTTGCGGAATTCTCTGGCGAATCTCCCTGTCTTTCATTTTCTTTTATCCCTCTCTCTCTCTCTCTCTCTCTGTGTCTCTTGAAAAGCTCTTAGCCTAGAATTGTTTGCGACAAAGAATGCCGGCCAACCCTGATGCTGGACGAACTATTACTCAAGGCGAGCGGCCAATGTCAAACAAAGCACTAACAGAAAAATTCACGCAAGAATTCCTCTGCGAGTTGTCTAAGCATGCATAATCATTGTACCACTTGCTCATCTCCACGCATCCCGGTTTCATTATCACTGTTACGAAACTTGATCCGACCAGTATAAACGACAGCGCTGCGGCGACACGAACTACTGCGGATGGCGGTGCCAGGTGAATTGATGACGTTGCGATTATTATAAGCCGTTCTCGCTCTTTAGTGCCTTACCCATCTGTGTCGAACCATCATTAACCATAATCAACCGTTCCGGCGATGGCTGCGTATGGCGCGCCCACGCGGGCCCTGTCTTGAAAACGATATGCGATGGGACACAGTGCGCCGAGTGCTGGTAACTTCGTCAGCGCTGTGTTCTCTCCGCTTAGTTCGCGTTGAAGCGAGCGGAAGCATGAAGGTCAATTCGCTCCCTGCTGCGGGTATTATCTTGAAAGAAACCAAAACAAAGTGGTTGCCTGCTCATCTATACTCACCAGATCAAGTGCCACCGCGGAGGCAGCAGCCATAGCCCTCGCAATCAAAGAAGCAGAACGAAGAGGTCGCTCCGCATATATCCTGACGGATTCACAAGCCCGCTGCCGGTTATATCTTAGAGGCACACTTCACAGGTGCGTCGCCAATATCCTGGGCCCCACGCTGACTGAGGACCATGGGGTCGTCTGGTGCCCAGGGCTCACGGGCCTGGAAGGCAATGAGGTGGCTCACTGCGTAGCTCGCGGACTTGCTGGCCGAGCCGCAGAACCCTCTTCGAGGCCCCTCACAAACCACCATGAAGATCCCATCACGAGCAGACCGATTTTCCAGTATTTCGCCTATCCGCTACGTCCTCTTTTTTGTCACAACTGTCGTGGTAGCCTCTGGGCAGAATTCGAAGGCGCGAAATCACCTGCCGCGAGGGAAGTAAACCGTGACTTCGACCCTCGACGGTAGCGGAGTGATTCGCGGTGTACTAGCCGGATACGTCCCTGCCAAAGACAGCCAACCAACAAGCATAGCACTCAACAGGCAGGAGACAGGTGCAAGCACTGTAAATGCACGCTGACTTCCGGGCACATTATATATATATACGCTATAGCTTGGCTCCTCCTCGAAACAGATACTGTACCGTCGTTTCCGCGTAATGGCTCTGGCCGCTTCCCTACTGAAAACGGAAGGAACCTTTGCGTGCTCGAGACGTTGATGGAAGAAATGCACGCTAATAATGTCGCACAGTTTACCTAGAACAATGGGATCAGTCTTGTCAAATTCCAGTTTTTTTTTTGTTTCTTCAGATAATGAATTTACTCACCAGCATACCACAGTTTAATCAGTTTTTTTAATTTTTATTCTGCCAGCTACCATATCTAACACCACCCGTTCAGCTTTACAATAGACAGATCTGACCAGCTTTGTAATGTCAGAAACTCAGTACCTACGCGCATCACCATCATGGAAGTATTAAGCTATCAAAGTTAATATAAATGAGAAGTGAGACTGTTTGAAGGAGTTACACGGTCATGTTTTGTTTATGCTTGCCATTGGTACAATAAACACATAAGGCACAAGGATTGAAGGGTAACGCAGGACTAAAATGAGAGCGGACGTTGCAGGCGAGAAAAAAAGATGAAAAAACAAGAAAACGCCCATGAAAAGTGTAAGTTGAGACTCTTTCCAAGCCCTCCCAACAAGGTGGGCACAAATGACCTCAAACAGGTCTTTTGAAAAGCGCTCACGTTTCAAAGGTTAAAGTAAACCTGAAACCATATAAGCACCGCTTTAAGTTCGAGTATTTGTCGCATCCTGTGTCCTGTGTCGTACGAGCTTACAGAATGTTCCGCGCTCATTGATGTCATAGCGACGATACATACTTTTTTTCGCTTT
The DNA here is from genome assembly GCF_013339745.2 of Dermacentor silvarum. Lineage (NCBI taxonomy): Eukaryota > Metazoa > Arthropoda > Arachnida > Ixodida > Ixodidae > Dermacentor > Dermacentor silvarum. The sequence continues at coordinate 62,677,019 of NC_051160.1, read as the reverse complement.
GGTTACGTCGTCACTTGTTTCATTAATTCAGGAATCTGACACCTCAGTCACCTGCTTCACAATTTATGCTTGATGAAATTCTTGTTTCATCTTTATCTGGTGTGTTTAGAAGCGCGTGCACACTTTGATGCCTGTGCACCGCCTAAATTATGCACGTAGGAAGTGAGTCCGATCTCACCCCAAGTTTTCATTTCAGCAGACAAAGAATATTTCAGCTACATTCTTGGTATCTTATCTGACAAAAACCCGTTTGCTTTTCTTAGGTTTAATAAAATAAACTGCGAATATGGCCAATTTTTCCCACACAGAAGCAGAAACAGGCCGCATGTCGGCGTAACCCAGTAAGCCGAAAGAATCCCAACATACACCATGATAGCCTCCACGAGTACTTTACCTGCAAAATGTTCCAAGGCAAATATAAATTCATAATATGTTAAAAGCACTTCAAGCACTCGAAACACAACACGGCACCGATGAAGATAAATGACGTACGTGGGAGTCAAAGGTTTAGGAAAGGTGGTTTCTACGAGAAAAGTCGAATGTGAGCCCAGTTCTAGCTTGTAGGCATTAAAAAAACAACTATACAATATTCGGTGGGTCACCTACACTAGCATACGTGTCATATTTAAACTCATGCTGCGTTCTCAGGCTCAGAAAATAATATACTTTTCTTCAGATCAATCAATCAATCAATTAGGCAGTCAATGAATGTCTGTCTATCTATCTATCTATCTATCTATCCAACTGTCTATCTATCTATGTATCTATCTATCTATCTATGTATGTATATATCTATCTAGCTATCCATCCACCAATTAATCAATCAATCAATCAATTAATCAATCATGCAAGCAAGCAAGCCATCAATGACATTTATTTTATTTTGATCCAGAAAAGAGTAGACCGGAGAAAAAGCTGAGGTACAGCTTCACTACCGTCCTGCCCCCTTTTACAAGTGCCATGATGAGAGCTTTGCAGAACGTTTTCCCAAACAAACGCAGTTGTCAAAAAAAAGCCATACTCAAACCAAAATATAGTTACAGCAGTAATTTGCGCCTACCCCCCAGCTGTTTGGAATTTACACGTACACACGGACAGACACACTATATATATATATATATATATATATATATGAATTTACACGGACACACACACTATATATATAATGAACCCTTCTTAAATTACTTGACCTTGTGACTCCGCCTGCCCATAGAATTAATTCTAACACAGAAAGTTATGCGCACAGGATAGAAACCTTACACTACCTTGTACTAGCAGTATTTGTCGACAGTAAGACTGGCCACCAAATTTCTTTTCACAGCAACAAGCAGGTGTTCTTGAAGAGCAGATCTTTCCACGTGCGCGATAGCATATTTATGCCTACTGGTCTCCGATAAGCTCACATTATTTGAACGCCATGCTAAATTACGGCTATCAAATTCTACTTGTTATTGTGTTTGCAGCACGTCTGTTGCAATTAGGCGCAGACCAGCGTGAAAATATTGCTGAATATGCTAGAGGTAAACAGGGCCTTGTAACTGTTCATGCAAGACTTATATACAACTACACAGAATTAAACTTTGGGTGAGAAGAGATGGCAAATGTGAACGTATGACGTCCTTCATATATATATATATATATATATATATATATATATATATATATATGTGTGTGTGTGTGTGTGTGTGTGTGTGTGTGTGTGTGTGTGTGTGTGTGTGTGTGTGTGGTGTGTGTTGTGTGTGTGTGTGTGTGTGTGTGTGTGTGTGTGTGTGTGTGTGTGTGTGTGTGTGTGGTGTGTGTGTGTGCGTGCGTGCGTGCGTGTGTGAAAGACGTCATTTAGCAATTTAAGAAACTTCAAATATTCTTCGCGAGCCCCACGTCTGTTAGAGTTAGCACGCTTTTTGACAGATTCCACATATACGTATTGCACACGCTTAAGCGACCACACAATCTAACGTTGCACACTATAAAACTGGAAAAAGTTTTGAAAAATGCTCAGTGTAAGCACATGCAGGCTCTCCCAGCATGTTCATCGTTCGCGTCACACTTTTTTTATATATTTTAGTAGTTTACTCTACGCGGACAAACGAGTCTGGCACAGTAGAATACATCACGGGCTTCTTGACCAAACAAAGATACAAATGCTAAAAAAACGCAAAAAAATCAGTGTAGCTCATTTACGCTGTCTAATGCGCATTATGGACACCCGCGACACCAGCGATGTGTTATGCCAAGGACGAAAAAAAGAAAGAAACGCAGAATGACGGCGAACTAGCGAGGTGAAAAAGCGCAGGAACAAAAATATATCGAACGAGCCCGGCTCCACTGCAAACGAGGCGTGTCAGAACAAGTGGCAAAAACGCACAGCGTAGGAGGAACCGGGAAAAGAGAGAGAGGGCGTTTCGAATAAATGGGTGAAGTACGGAAGGCGAACGAAGTGAGCAGAAAACCGCTGAAGGCGAGAACTAAAAACAGGATCTGCGGCGTATCGAAACAACACACCCCCAGGGGGCAGAGGTGGTCACACCAAAATGGCGCCGGTCCTGCAGTGCGGACCCCAGGGGTAGCTGCCTAAGCGTTTCGGGCGGCCGTTTCGAGCTCTCGGTTCGGACGTAACTCAATTTGTCTTCGTCAGCGTTTCCGGAATTGGATAAACCTCCCGTGGGGCCAGAGAAACCTCGAAGCAGCAGAGACAAGGGGGGCAGCTTCTGCTGCCTCATTATGACTTTTCTCTCTTCATCCCCCCCACCCACCCTTTGCTTCGTGTGAATTTATGTGTGCGTGTTTGAAGCCACCACTCCGCGAACGCGATGCACATGCGTCTGCAGCCCCGACTATGAAGAACAGCTGTTTATGCATGTAAATAAGACAGCTACCGTAATATTGTGGACTCGTGAGGCGATGTTGATGTTCGTTGATGCTTATTTTCCCGTCGTTGTGTCTCTTAGATATATGCAACGATGTTTCGCAACAAAATGATACAAGTTGCGAAGGCATTCGAAGTAAAATCGAATCATGAAGAAAAACGCCTGGGAAAGAAAGTCCGAGTATTCTGCTCTTCCCTGTGGCTTCATCTAAATGATGTAGCACAACGATAATATTACCGATACTATAGATTGTTGAACTGCTGTGAGACTATCGGTCGCAAAAAACAAAAGATCTACGCTATAGATATTACAAAACCACCGCGTCAGCCGTGAACGTTTGAATTGTTTGTAACAGCAAGGCGTGCGAATAATGCCTACTTTCCACAAAATGTATCGTCATCTGAGCATATTGTGTCCTAATATTTGTTTTTGGACTACTTGTTGACCTCACTCCCCGCTGTAGTTCCTTACAGGACATGAGGGTTGTCTAAATAAATAAAGAATAAATACAAGAACTTGTCTAACGAGCGTTGTAGAGTGCATAATGTGTTGGCATTGTCATTTCGGAGTAATTCAGGTAGTCATGAGAAAGCTGCTTGTCAGATTCAAATTGCTGCTGGAAGCCTGCCTCGTAGCATTAGGATAAGCGTCGTGTAGAAAGCTGTAAAGTTCTGGCACGTTCCATATTGATGTCACCTCAATAAAGTCCACATAAACAGTGGCATGTTATCATATCACACTGTGTAAAAAACACAATAGAAGTTCGTGTCAACGTAAGGTATCAAGGTTGTCAAGAACGTGAGTTATTAGGATAACAGACAGAGAGAGTTGTTCATTCCATCCTGAGGAGGTTTGTCTGACGCGGTTCTAGCATGCTGCTGTGAATGGGTGAAATCAAAAATTAAATGTTATTAGCAGTGCACGTCACCGACACAACACACCCAAAACATGCAACAACGCGCAAGGTACAAAATGAATTACAAGGCCTCCTTGAGACCAGTGTCTCTAAGTAAGGGGTAAAGAGCCTTCGTAGCGCAATACGCATAGGCAGCGTTAGTCCATGGGACAAATATATCCTGCCGTAGCTCAAGGCATAAGTGTTTGATAAATATCCAGTGCGGACATTAATGCCGTTCTTTTGAATGTGAATGGACTACAAGGGCACATTACATGGTCTTTGTCTTCCCCTACGGGGTTGCAAAAAGATCATAGTGGCGATGTCATCAGTTTAATTTCCATTATGAATTGTTTAGATATTACGACGTTTAGTCGAATGCGGTGCAGACATGCCCGATCACGCCTGTTAAGGTTGAACGGAATGATAAGCACGCACATTGGATTGCAATTGCGATTAGCTTTGCACTGATTGCACTTGATTAGCTTTGGACTTTCATTTGGTCCAAACAGCAAGCTCCGAGTGCCAAGCAAAACAAAACACAAGGGCATATCCGTCACTTCTATAAAGAGGCATCGGGAGTTACGCCATAGGGTTGTGTGCTGAACCGGCAGTATACAGTTGACATGTGTACATTGCCCTCTGCTACGCAATGAGATGGCAGGCACTGCCGATCAATGCTTTGCTACATACCCGAGGCTCCAGTTTGCGAGCGGTTAATGTCCTCGATAAGCTGGTCACTGTTGGTGCGTGGCGAAGAAAAAGGCAGTGCCATCAGTACGGTGCCATCAATGACTTATGTCCGTTCTCGCAATAATTTTCTAGGCAGCATTAGAACAACCTTTGTAACTGCGCAGATTTTGCGATAGTGGCAATGCGCACGAGTTGGATCGCACATCACGTTAGAGAGTACCTCTTCTATCGATTACGTTAAAGCCCGGATGTGAAGCACTAACCGATAGAGTTGACATGATCGTCAATAGTTGTTTATATGTTTGACTGCATGGCCAAACATAATACCCCTCTAAGGGCAAGTAAGCACGCCTATCGAGCAGGCATGGTATCATAAATAGCCACACGTCCAATTGATTTTATTGTTTTCTTCGAGTCATACGCTGTTGTCGTGGGTCTTGATGTGCCCTGACCAGAAATAAAGGTGAACATAGTTACAATTTTCCTTGATGAGGAATTACGCTTGCGCATTGCAGGGATATAAATGTTATCAGAAGAACGTGATGCTGGAACTTCGTTCTCGCATCAATGTAGCAGAAGCTATACTGACCGTGTCTAAGCTTGATACCTGAAAAAGGTACAAGAGGAGACGGAAACATGTGCTGCATTTGTACGTGCGTGTGTGCATGTTCATTTGAGTTCGTACGCGCGTTTGCGTGTACTTTCGCCGATGTGGTTCTGTACCCATTCGGAAGGTATCGTCGTGAATGGCCACCGCTAAGCGTCCACGTCTGCCTCTTCCACTGACAGGAGAGGCTTAACTCGATTGGCCGTGCGTGCGTGCGTCGCAAAAGACAAGTCACCGACACGCCACCGCGTGCCAGAATTCCGCGAAACGGGAGCTGGAATGCGTGACGGTGGCACGAGTCTTGAACTCCAAGTGCACGTCGCATTCACATTATCTTTGCCTTTCATTGCGTTGTTGTTGCCACGGCGTTCTTTGTGCTCCTTGTTCATTCTCTTTCTTTGTGTTTTTTTTTTTCTCTCTTTCCTTGAATTCTCACAACGTAGTAGCTTCACCGCACGTCCCCCATTCTACGCTCTGGCACAACACACCAGGATTGCCCAAGGGAGCGGCCGTTTGTACCGTCTAATGGAACACGGTGACTGGATCCGCTCACTTTTTCTACATTCCTTTTTTTTTGCCAGGCCCTGTCAGCCTCTCGCTAACGTGTCGACTCGGGTTTTGCTCAAACGCTTAGTTCCTGTTTTGCCAACATTATCAACGCCCCCCTTACCTACCTCGCCTCTTTTTGAGGTAGTCGACTGCAGTGACTAACTTTTTCTCTTTTTCCAAATTTCGTTTTTTTTTCTTGCCTTCTCTCTTTCCTAATGCTGACTTTTCCTTTTTTTTCGGCTCGGTGTACGCTCGTCGTGCCCACCCTTTATCTTTGGAAGTTTCTCGCGTTTCTTTCTCTACATTCGGGTTCTCCTCTCTGAAAGCGAAACACTGCAAACTTTGCGCCGGGATAGAAAAGAATCGTCCAAGCGTGCAGCCCACCACTGACAGGTTGTATAGAAGGTTGGAAGTTGGAGTTATCTGGGAGGCTCTTTCTGGGTGCCATTTTTTTTTTTCACTTTTCCGTGCCTTTTTCTTTTTTTTTATCTCTAAGCGTGCTGCTTTCCTTGGACCTCCTTTTCGTTATTTCGTTTCTGCTGGAACATTTCAGAATTCCAGAGGACACAAAGAACGAAAATGCAGTAATTCGGGAGATTCCTGCTCTTTGTGTGTGTGTGTGATTGTGTGTCCTTTTTTTTCGTGATTTGCTTTGTTTAGATTCCTGTTTTTTTTTGTCTCACTTGACTCAAAGCGCTTTCAAGAGAAACTTGAAGAAGTGTACTTGTCTCTTAACGGGTGCACTTTACCGACACGTCAATTTAGAGTTCTACTTCGGCTAATTTTGTGAAAGCGTTTGCGCGTTCTTTTCGCAACCTGGCGGCACATCTCTGAGACACCAACGCGGGTTACGCACTCTTTTTCCAATCGCGACCTTGATAAGTTGTATCTTTCTTTTTCTTTTTTTTCCAGTGGTAAGGCCTATTTTGTGGGAACAATTTTAAACCCTTGTATGGCGTGACATCTTCTTTTATTGTCCGAGGAGTTTGAAGCTAGAAGCGGAGTTTGCTGTGTTCGTCTGGAAATTTGATACTGCTGTTGTTATTCTCCAATTACCTGGCGCAAGCCACTCTAAGGGATTGATCGTGAATCGGGCGGTGGAAGGCCTAAAAAATGTTACTAATTTTGAGGAACATTTCAATAAAGACTGGTACAATCGAAGCCTGATATATTAAACTTGAAGAGGATCACACAAATTTCGATATATAGCTAATTCGATGTATAAATAAAAACTTTATAAAGAAATTTTCAAGGGGATTTCACAGCTGTTTCACATACACAATAATTTGTTATATGTGGGTTCGCCATATCCGGGTTCGACTGTAATTGTGTGAGTTAAATGTGATCTGGCGTAGATATAAACGCTATTGTATCTACTTATAACACAATACGATATTCGCAATGCGTCGTAGTTAGCATCAAGTCGTTTACGGTCAGGCAATCTCCCCAATCTCAACTTCACCCTATCGGTAGTAGTACGAATAAAAAATCAGCAGATCGCGCGCATATGTGTCAATCTGTGATAAGATAAGCTTTCTATGATGTTTACTAAATTGTCTTGACGTTACAGTTCTCCTACTTCTTCCTTTATCTGTAGCTCGACGCACATCACTTTCGGTTCAATTTCAAGCACTTCATTCTCCACACTAGGCTACTTCTGGTGAAGACTTATTAATTTCTCGATAGCCGTCACCTTTCTCTATTTTTCTTGCTTGCAAACTTCTCCGCTTCTCGCCTCGGGTGCGGCGTGTCTATTCTGGAACCTACCCAAAGGCGCATACCCGTTCTGCCAGAGTGGCCGGCAATGTTCTCATATCCACTGGCACATGGCCAGTTGCAAGTACCCAGCGTCTCGAGTTGTCTATTCGGGCACATATCCACTGGCACGTACATCGCCTAGTTGCGCATGCTAAGTGGTCCAAGTTGCACATTGGCAAGACAACAGCAGTGGCAAAGTGAGGGGAAGAAACGAAAAAAAGCATAGCTGAAAACAAAAACGAAAACCACTGTTAATCTCCGACACTAGGACATTAACTCAGCTCTCTGCAGATAGGTCGGATACTTATACTTATGATACACTGAATATTAATCACGCCAGAATGATTTCACAGACGTGGCATAGAGTGTAAGCGAGTGATGAAACGTTTGATTGGACGTGGTTGGGAACGGTAACTATAGTGCCGGCAAACTTGAGCGGACTTATGTATAAAGACGAGTGTGTGCTAGTTAACGTATATTGGTGTAAATGAGTGAGAGTAGACGTGGATGGAAACGTGAGTAAGTGCTGGTGAGAGCAGCATGAGAATTAGTGGGTGACAGTAAGTACGAACGAAGGCAAGTACGAGCATGCGTGAGTGAGGGCCGATGATTGTGAGTAGGTGCGACTATTAGTGAGTGTATAACCTGCAAAAGGTGTTGGTAAGTGAATATGAGTGAGTATCCAGTGGACCTGAGGTCTTCGGCAATGTGCAGTTAGGTGCCGGACACATTGACCATCCACACACCTTCCTCATAACTTAAAAGCTTGCAATTTGTGCTCGGTTTTGGCTGTCACGCAGACTCGGATACTGGTGGCAGCAGTGCACGTAGTATCAAAGGCTAAATATGGCAGCGCTGTGGCGCACAATGACGATGTTGTACGCACCTCTGAGAAGTTCTTGAGATGCTGACGACATTTACCGCGAAAACCTGCGGGTTTAGCACCGAATGTCTGAATTCACGGCCGCCGGAATTGTTGAAGTGGTATTTTAGCGTAGGACTGTGTCGAATGAAGGAAGAACTGGAGCCTTTAAGCACAGAATTGGCACATGAGTGAAAGCACCATATGGGAACTCAATTCGAAGCAGGCGCACTGGTGGCGCCACTTTTTGACGCTGTGCTCAAGCAATATGCTTTGTAAACCTTCTTGCAGTGCAAAACTGTCGCAGTACAAATCAATACAGAAATGCTTCTTTAGGGGCGAAGAGCCGTTCGGATCTCGCTGCCGATAACATTAAGGCACATGACAAGCCGATCAAGGTTCTCAATTACAGGTACGGTTCTGCGTTTTACTTCTGCTGAACGTCGAAACAGGTCGCCAGCTAGCGCTGAGGTTTCATTCTACGTTGATGTTACGATACACGCTGAATAAGACTAGGTGCACAGGGTGAGTTGGGACTTGTTCATGAATCGGAAAAAAATGACTAAGAAGACGAAGAAAAAGTAAGAAGAAAGAAATCCGAGCACAAGGACAAGTAGGCACTGTGCGAACGCTTGTGTAGGGCCTAATTTTTCCCGTCTGCGTCTTTCTTTGCACTGTACATTATAATAAAGGTATGAGCCGACGCCTGTCTGCCATGCGGAGACACTGTTAAACGTTCACGCTGAACACGATACTCGCCCTGCCGAAAATATTCGGATTCGCTTTGAGATTTCAGAATTACGCCACACGCACGGGAGTGAGCATCATTTCGTCGTTTCTGAGCTTAAGATATTGCGTGTGTGGAATTTCGGTAATATCGCCGAATATTGCAGGAATGTTGCTCAACATTACACTGCTGGTCGCGTAATGCTCAGCTATGCAGTTTTTTTTTCTGCTTTCGTTTCGCCTTGCAGTTCTTTGCCGCTTGGGAAACCACGTGTATATGGAAGAGATGAAAAGGTTTCCTTTCGTTGCGTCAGCAATGCCTAACCAACATTCGGTGAAGCTGAAACCATATTTTTAGCGGACGGGTTCGCTTTCCCTTTTCTCCGGCGTGTTCGGGTGCGCGCGCGCGCGCGTTGGCGGCGAACGTCGTTATTGAATCAACCGCTCTCGTACGAAAGGAGTCGAGAAACATTCTCTCGAGCGAGAAAGACGGAATGAAATTATGCTCGAGAGCTCGCGGCGACACCGACGACGGAGGCAGAAATGCGTCAGCGCCCGAATGTCTCGCAGCGTTGGCGGTTTCCAACAGAGAATCGTTGCGCGAATACCGTAGGGGCATTGGTGAGCACCACGAAGATGGTGTACAAAAAATTGGAGGACGCTTAAGCTTCGCCTTTAAGAGTGCAATGCGATAGAATTCAAAGATCCCTGGCTGCTTATCAGGCTTTTATTCTAGTATAATCAAATTACAATCCGACGCTATCACGTATGTAGCTTGTGCTTAAGCTTTACTTTACGGTTTTTGTGGCAAATTTTACTTTGAGAAATTCAAATTTTGTTCGGTGACGCCTTGCGCCAAGCGTAGGGCCTGCCCGGTCGGGGTGGTTCGGGATGATTTTTTTCGCCAACGACGCCGGCGAGCGCACGCCTACACCGACGCCGGTTTTTCTGCGATAGGGGGCCTTTAACGCTATCGCGATAAAAGCCGGCATTATTACTGTCTTTCTGTACCACGCCCGAACAATCATCATCTGATTGTTCTAATATTACTACTCACTTTGAAGAACAATGGTTAACCTTCTGCTGATCCCAGGCATTGCGGGAATCGTTGTTAGGCGAGTCATTTTTCAGGTAGCCGGCTAGCCAGCATTGCAGTAACCGGCTAGCCGGCTAGCCAGCATTGTAGTAACCAGCTACCGGCTACCCAATGTCCGATACCGGCTACCCAATGTCCGATACCGGCTACCCAATGCAAGATAGCCGGTTAGCCAGCCGGCTACCAAGCATTTCTAATGCGTTACCAGATCGACTGAGGGGATTGTTCACAAGACGAGCAATCTTGCCATTTCCTGTGACGACAGTAGCAAGACATCGGCTACAACAAATGTCTCTTTTTTTTTCACTCTGGCGATGAGATGTTCGTATCAGTTCTGTTACAACCTCAGCCGATCCCGAAGGCGCTACAATGTTTCGTAGCGTATACCTAGCATTACCTGCTACGACGAAAGGCCTGAGGAATGTGACCCGACCCGGAATAAGAGCGTAGTTTCTACTACCCTCCTCGTAGCGCGAGCAGCTGCGACGGCAGAACGGGAGTAATTTGCACGATGTCGCTTTTATAAACAACTCGTTGCTATCCGATAAGACGCGTGCCAAAGGACAGGGATAAGCTCTTCTATTATTAACGCGTTTCATTCCCGAGTCTGTGGTCTAATGGCCTAATGGCGCGGGTCCATGTACTTTCGCTGTTTAAAGGTAATTTTTGCTATGTGACGTAACGCGAGCACTGGTCGTCTCAGAGAGCCAGTTGGCGTTGGCACGAAAGGTGTATGCAAGCGTATGTGGCCTCGTAGGTAGGGCTTTTCTACTGGGCGACCTTGGTTCGATCCACCATAGCACAAGTTTTTCAAAGTGAACAGTTGTCTTCTTTTTTTTCCGGCCGTTTGGGGGTATGTCAGTGGTACGACGGTGGTTGGACTTGGGGGAGGGAAGGCGAGGAAAAGTGCAGGGCGAAAGGGCGAGTGCGCTCGGGCAAACGAGTTGTGGGTAAGAGAAAGAGAGCAACAAGAGGAAAGGAAGGCAAGTAGGTCATCAAGACGAGTGTCCGGTTTGCTACCCTACACTGTGGGTAAGGGAAAGGGGGAATAGAAAGAGGAAAAGTAGCAAGGAGAGCGGAGGGGAGACTCACTCGCTCCTTTCTTCTTTCAGTCTATTTCCTTACATTGGCAGCAATCGTCGATGGTTTCTGCACAGTTTTACTGTGAAGCTGTTTATGGCTAGGTTTTAGCGCAATCGTCCCCGGCGACAGACCAAGCGTAGACCACTTCACACTCCTCTCCACCGCCGCCGCCTCCTTCCCGAGTAGTGCATACTCCTTGCCACGCGCCATCTCTCTCCCCCCTGACATTGCGCAATGTCAAGCGCTTTTCGGCGGCCACCTGTAAGGTCCACTAGAGCCTGCACCGAGATTGGCGCAACTGCACTATAATTGTCTCTACCCACCTATCGTGAGTGCCCTTTGTGTGTGACGGTCACACACGACACACGTGGCGCGGAAGAGGTTCTCGATGAACTCTCTCCGGAACCTCGAGGTCGCGCCGGGGAAGCGTTCCGATGGTTTGGCGTCGCGGTGATGTGCGTCGCGGTTACGTCTGACCTCTCTTGCTCGATCATCCTCGGTGGCATTGGCTCGACGGCGCCGGTTGAATGGACCCTGTTGCTCGCGTCGGCGCTCGAAGCGGGCGAGGTCTTCGTCGGGGGCAGCGTGGTCGGCACTCGATGTTGTTGTCGGGCTGGGAGCAGCGGCAACAGAATAACATAAGCAAAGTACAGAGAACGGTACACACGGCACGTTTTCGAAGAAATGTCCGAGTCTACACTCACTTACATGTAACCACATATACCTACAGAAACGTACCGTTGCCCATAAACTAATTGTTACATTATATAAAATGATGTTGAATATATATATATACACTGTACACAATGGTTATTTACAATGATTATGTGATAGGGGCCCTTTACATAATGTTGTAGTGATGCTATGGGATGTGTATTTACATAATTGATCGCGTATGCGCACACACAAAAATCACGGACACGTGTACATACTATGTATAAGTTGTATAAGAGTTGATATATCAACTCTTACACCATGTATAAGAGTTGATTGCTCGTTTTCCTGAGGTGTTTGCAGAAGGCATTGGCACGTTAAAGGGATTCTCCGCCAAAATTGTTGTGCCTCCAGATGCAGTGCCGAAATTCTGCGAACCACGCCCACTTCCGTTCGCTTTCGTTGACCTCGTAACGCAGGAGATCCTGAGGTTGCAGCATGAGAACATTCTTGATTCCGTGAAGACAGCCAAATGGGCAGCGACGATTGTGGCTGTTCAGGGAAAAAAACGCCACAATAAGAATTTGCGGAGTGAGAGAGAGAGAGAGAGAAATAGAAGAGAGGAAAGGCAGGGAGGTTAACTAGACGCACATCTGGTTTGCTACCGTGCACTGGGTAAAGGGTATAGGGATGAAAAGAGAAAGGAAATAGAGCACAGTTTCGCGCACATTTGAAACTTCGCACGAAGTCTACAGATGTTTGCCAAGACCTGTCGACTTGAGGTAGTGCAACAAGGCTTTCATGGCTTTCTGTGCCATCGAGGCATACGGCCATGGTTCCAAGGATCTTTATTTCCGAAAATAGTCGAGAGTCCAGCTGGTTCAATGCTGTCCGGAGAGCTTAACGCTCGACGTCGAACTGGGGACAGAGACATAAGACACGTTCAATTTGCGGAGATTTCAGGCAAACAGTTAATGCTGTGTCGCTCATGGAAACCTACCTAGTTCTGCGTGCTGAAGAGCTGTGGGCAGCCATGTCGGGAGGTCAGAAGTTCACAAAACTTGACCTGCGAGACGCCTACCAGCATATATCTCTGGATGCAGAACGCCGTGAATACGTACCATCAACACACACATGGGTCTCTTCTAGTATACACGCTTACCTTTTGGCGTTTCTGCTGCACCTGCTATCTTTCAGCGAGAGATGGAAAACCTGCTTCGTGGTGTGGCGAAAACAGCTGTGTACTTTGATGACACTGTTATTACAGGCACCGATGAGAAATACCACTTGGCAAATGTGAAAATTGTCTTGCAGAAACTTCGGGATGTGGGCCTTAGGTTGAAGCTGGAGAAGTGTGTTTTCTTCGCTCCCGAAGTGGAATACCTGGGCCACATTATCTGCAAGTAAGGTCTAAAGCCCGACCCCAGGAAGGTAGAGGCCATCATCAATGTTCCAGAGCCACAGAATGTGAAGGAGCTTCAAAGCTTTCTTGGCCTGCCTAATTTCTACAGACGGTTTTTGTCAAACATCTCAACAAGACTGCGTCCCTTGCATCATCTCTTGCTTGAAGGAGAGATTGGGTAGGGGGAAAGAGTAACAGCAAGCATTCACAAGTAAAAGGCTCCTGTCAAATGCACCTGTTCTGGTCCACTACTGTTCTGAGAAACCACCTGTGCTCAGTTGCGATGCGTCACCGTATGGTGTTGGTGCAGTCTTGGCACAGACCGAAGCAGATGGAACCGAAAGACCTGTAGCATTTGCTTCACGTACTATGCTTGCTGCCGAGCGGAACTATAGTCAGTCTGACAAGGTAGGTCCTTCCCGGCGGCCGCATTTCGATGGGGGCGAAATGCGAAAACTCCCGTGTACTAAGATTTAGGTGCACGTTAAACAACCCCAGGTGGTCCAAATTTCCGGAGTCCCCCACTATGGCGTGCCTCACAATCAGATCGTGGTTTTGGCACGTAAAATCCCATAATTTAAGGAAGGTCTTGCTTTGGTTTTTGGTGTCCGCAAATTTCATCAGTATCTGTGGGGAAGGCCGTTCAGTGCTGTAACAGACCACCAGCCATTGCTAGGACTTTTTGATTCAAGTCGAGGCGTGCCAAGCCAGGCATCACCGAGAGTCCTCAGGTGGGCACTCACACTATCAAGCTATCAATTCAAGCTCCTCTACAAGCCAGGCAGTATGCTAGGCCATGCTGATGGACTCGGGCGGCTATACCTCTTCCTGCAACTGAGGTTCATGACTGTACGTCTGCCAAGGTATTCATGTGTAACAAGCATACCCTGATGTCCTGTCACCTGCAGTCGTTAGACGTGCCACGGCAAGGGATCCCATAGTGTCACAAGTGGCTGAGGCTGTCCTGACCGGGAGTCCTTTTTCGGAAGGTGGAGACTGGGGCCCTTATACTACGAGAACCTACTTATATATACTACGGCACTTATACTACTAGGAGACTGGGGCCTTTACTACTACGAGGAGGCATGCTAGTGCCTCCATATCACTCTGCTTCTAACGGGGCTGCAGAGCGGGTAGTACAGACTATCATAGATAAACTGAAGAAAAGCACACCGGGTGAATTCAGGACACAAGTGGCCAGGGTGCTCTTCCACTACCGCTCAACGCCTCATGAAGTAAGAGGCCGTGCGCCGTGCGAGTTGCTCATGGGAAGAAGAATCAAGACACCCTTGGATGTCATGCGCCCAAGTCTTCGATCGTCTGTTCAATTGAAGCAGATAAAGCAAAACTGCATGCGCACAAGGGTTGCCGCATTGCGCCAATAATGGACCCGGGTGCCCCAGTGTTCACCAGGAATTTCCGTCCAGGTCCACCATGGGTGCCTGCTTCTGTTAGCAGTCCTACGAGCTGCGCCTCATCTGAGGTTGTACTACAAGATGTGGTCCCCATGTCTGTGTGGCACAGACATGGGGACCACATTCGCCCAGACCTCGTAAAGCTGTCGCCTCCTGCGAACACTGTGTCTCTAGATCAGCCAGCTGAGCAACAAGCAACAGCTTCACGCGCCTTCTCGTGGTCGTCGAGTCTCTCTTCATGACGGTCTACTTACGCCGCAGCACACCTGCTTAGTTAATCAGCTCATGTTTACTACAATTCATATTACTACCAAAGCCGCTCACCTTACTTCGTATGACATTGCTGTGTTGCTATCACATGCATTCATTGCTTCGCCCTTAGGGTGAAACTGACATTTCTTTTCATTTCTTTGGGGGCATGTAATTGCATATTGAAGGCAGCCAGTACTTAAAGCATACCGATTTGCCATAATTGTGCCTGGCATCAATTTCGAGAAATTGAATCTGCAATGAAGTGCGTTGCTGTTTCAGTTATTCTTTCTGCACAACCAGCAGTAAAATTCAGTAAATATCTCAGCTGTAACAGCAATGCATTTTATGGCATGTTTGCTGTAAAATTCTGTAAATATCTGAACTGGAACAGCAATGCATTTTATGGCATGTTCGCAGTGTTTGTTTTTGAGACTATTCTGTGGCAGAATGCTTCCAGGAACCGGATATGGAGTGCTGATAGACCAGCCCTGCCATTAACCACAATTGTTTATTTACATGCTAATCAGTCCAACCTTGGTAATATTAGTTCTAATGATGATTATTGGAGTTTATTGGCACCATTCGCACTAATGATTATTGCTAAAATTCTGTTAAGCAGAAATCAACATTTCGTCTCAAATTATATTTTTGAATATTCAAGGAAAGACTGGTTAACAACGTATACACCTTTGCCAGCTTGCTATTTTACAGCGCAGGTCATTTACACAAGGCAGCTTGCAGGAATTAGTATAGAATGCGCGATGCTGAAATAAGCTGCAACATACTTGGTAATTTTGGATTAAATGAGCAAAACACAAAATAATTGATGAAATACACAGCATGTTGCTTTTGTATACTGGTGAATGCATTGTATAAAGGTTCGTCCCGCAACATATTTCTTTCCTGCGGACCATGTTGAAAGTTTTTACAAAAAGTATCATGTCGTCATCACATGATAGTGAGATTTCTAATAATTATATTTTGCACAAGTGGAAAGCACATCTGAAAAGGCGGCACATTTCAGAATGAATACGCTTTTCTGCATGCAACATTTCTTGTATCAAAAAAAAAATTATAGAGGTATGAGACAACAGCACCCACATTCTGGAAATTATGCGAGTAGCGCAGCTGTGAGAAGGAAAGCTGACACAAAACATTTAGTGAAAATGTCATGATTACTTTATTTGCATATAAAAAACAAGGTAACTCAAAGTTTTCCCTTCACAAGCAAAATTACATTTTGCCTTGATCTGTTTCCTTCTCCACGGCCATGAAGCAATAATGAAAAAACCTCTGAGTACAGCGCTGCCTGGCAGCACAAATTTCTACAGCATCGCGAGGAATCGGGCAAAAAAAAGAGAAATATTGAAGGTTCGTGTACAATATGTTCAAATACAAATACATACAAGTCTTAGGCTTCCACCAGGAGGATGATCTCATCCCTGTTGCGAGCACAATCATGTCTCTTTGCTGTTAGTATGTCAGTTGCTAATTCTCCTGATCTCCTTGCTGTGTAGTGGAGCCTACAACTACAGAACAGTAATCTTACAATCTCATAGTTACTTGTTATCGTCGCCCTGCAAACAACAGCTATTAACATGTAATGAAAGAGACATAAAGCACAAACAGTTTAAAAACTACCACAGAACAAATAATTAAACACGCCTAAGGTGAATATACTCTGCTGTCTAGGAAATGTCAGTAACAATAAAAATTAAAGATTAAAAAACTGAACGAAAATGAGTTTTGAAGCCTGTTCGTACTCCCCTCCAGTACAAGTACAAAAGACACACCACAATAATGTGACAGTTTAACAGTCAAAACGCAATATCAAGTGATTACAAACTGAATATCAGCACAATACACTAGTTCCGTGCATGAGGTCAATGTTGTGCGTCCGCACAAAAGTGCAACATAAACATGAGATTTAAGAATAACCAACACGGTGACTGATAGTAACAAAAAATTATAAAAAAACAGTGTTTATGAAGCCAGCAAGTAGTTCACTTAAATAAAACTGAATAGTGCGAGCATGAGCAAGAATTGACGGTGGAATTTACGACACACACCAGCAAATAAATAGTTGAACAGGAAGCATTGCTTACCTAGGTCACATTTATTGCTGTCTTCGGCATTCATTACAGCAGTCACAACACAAACGATGCTCACCACTCTCAGGCAAGCGAAGAACTTTTACCATTGGCCATTGGCAATGCGTCTCGTCGCAGCGGCCAACACGCGAGGTAAGCGCATGCCACCATATCGGAGAGCGTAAAAACGTGGGTAAAGCGATGAAACAAAGCACGACACGACCGTTTAAAAACGGCACCACCGGCGATGCTCTTCCCGGCATGCATCGCGACAGGTGCGCAATTCAGAGGATATATGACGGCGCTCATGTTTGGCTGAAGCTGAAGCGCGTTTGATTACGCCCTGCATCTAGCGCAACTAAAGATAATAATCAAACTACAGTTCCTTCAAAGTATCACAGGACCATATATATCAAGATGCTAATATTCTAATGTTTCAGGATGTTGCTGTTCATTTGTATTTGTATGTTTTCTCCCTGCTCATTTGGCCGGCGCCATTGTGACCTCCCACCGTGAGCGCACGTTCATCTCTCTACGGGACCTTACTGGAACGGCTGTCACCCGCTGTCATGTGAACGTAGCGGCGTCTTTCTCGCGTGTTAGTGAGGGGGCAAAATTGGTGCGTGTCTGGCGTTCTCTAATGAACCCAACATTTGCTGTAATTTAGGAACCACTCCCTCTAATATCTTGCGCCCACGTGCGACCTTCAGTGTGCGCCGGCTGTTAGTGGGTGTCGCGTTTCAGGAGAATATAAAACAAACGCGAACATAGGGAGTATTGATACACGAGGAAATAATAAAAAAAATATTTGGTACAAATATATATTCAATCACCATAATGCATCTGCTTTTAGGTTTTGTGCAGGTACACAAGTCTATGTTTTATACCACAGCCTAAAATGCCTCAATCGGTAGAGGGGGGCTTTCCATCACATTGAACCGTAGTGATAATTCATGCCACAACATCGTTTGCCACAACATTCTCCGATGTATGTTCACTGTTTGTGTGGCTTCCTTTTAGATTATAATGGTACGTAGGCAGTAGAGATCAGTGACGAATGAATTGCTGCTGTCTCTCTTGAGCATACGCTCGTGCAAGATTAATTTTTTTTACATTGCGAAACCAAAGATCCCTACTGGTATCAATAAAATATTAATTTAAACCAACCTGCCTCATTCCCTCGCCCGCACAAGATATCGAATAGGTTAGTCCCGGCTAAAAACAACACATCAGGATTGCAATACGACACAATAATAAGTAAACTTCCAAACGTCCCCTAAGCCACGAATTCCAACTCTTTTAGATGTTACAATCTAAAGGTTACAAGACATTCGGCGTTGCAGTAACCTTTAAAATATACGCTTCGGCACATGTACCCTCTAGACGCGACGGAAATTCAGGAAAACACAAAGATCAAGTTTGTTTAGTCACCGAGTAACCTTTATAAGTTACTTGAAATTATAGGTTAACATAAACCTTACCGTGCTAAGAGTGTGTAGCTGCTTGCAAGGCGTCGGTGCGCAGTGGTGGACGATGATCCTGAGAAGTACGTAATGTTTTCCAACGACAACGTGTCGCAGCTGTCGTTTGAGATGGCTGCTCTGTCATCGATGATGTATCGGAGCCGCAGCGTTGCAAACACGGTCAGCGGTCAGCGCAAACACACCCAGAGCGATGGCATTTCTTCATCACAATCATGGCACACTAAACAATTGCAACACTTTCCTGCGTTTGAAGTCTCATTTCCTAACTGCACACAAGAACCCTCGCCCGCCAAAATGCGATTGTTGCGCCGTCGTTACGATATCCCTCTGGATCGCTGTTAGCTCCGCAGCAGAGGCAATCGGCAAGCACATTGGAGTGAACAACACACTCAAATTCTGCGTACATGCGCACGGAGGCACCTTCACTGGGCAAGTGGTGACAAGCGATGAATTGTGTAGCTAGGCAGCACGCTCTTCTTCGCAATGCATCGCGGAGACTTGGCGCACGCAGATAAACTGGTGCATTCTCACTGTGCTGCGTCACTACGGACCCTAGAATACCGCACAGCTATTTCGCAGCGACAGCCGTTGCTCCCGTCTCTATGGCTAGAGTGTCGTTTCAGTCGGTAAAGCGGCGGCCTTAATAGCCGCCTCAGTAAAGCACGTGCGGCATGGAGGAAGCCTCCATGACGTGCGGTCATGTGAACAGCCACTGCAGCGCCCCTGGCGACTGCTCACCGTACGAACTCCCTCGTGCGTGCTACCCTCTAGAATGTATTCGCTTGTAAGCTTTCGCCTCACTATCACCAATCGCGGCTAAAAAGTGCAAAATTTATTAATTCACTCGATCGTCCGTCTGTCATCACAAATTTACAGCATTCAAAACGAAAAACGGATACTTTAGTAAATATAATGTTCGTTATTTTAATTGTTGCATTTCAATGTAGTCGAGTGAGGGAAAGTGTAGGTGCAAGAATGCACCGCATGTGCCCTGTTCGCATTCGACGGAGAATAGAAAGATAATGCCCGAACGAGGGGGCACGCCCTTGACGCGCCCGAGAAAGGCGTGGCAAGCGGCTCACGGCAAGTGTGCAGATAGACAGCGGTACAGTGACGGTATTGCTAAATGGTGATAATACGTTGATAACAATACGCGGCGCTGGCGCGTTTTGTTGCGCAGTCCTCTGTGCTTGAAGCGCGGAAGCACTGTGCCGTGCAGGGAGCGCTCATGTTGTCATACGCGGCTTTATCTTGACATTTCTTTTTGCCTGCTGTTATTGCACGTTCCTTGCTATCTCCGTTCACTGAATGCCATCGAGCAAGCTCGGGTGAAACTCGTACGAACGAGAAACTCGGCGCATCCGGCATAGCACCCCTAGTCGTGTTGTTCAAGTTGGCGCCCCGGGAACAAGTCCAGGGGGCATGCACTGCACACGTCACAAAGCACAGTTCGACCCTCCCAAAGGAGGCCGATGTTTATTTGGTCGCTGTAACTCGGCGTGGCGAGCCGGGGCGCCGTCCGAGCCAGAGGCTGATGTGTGGGCACGCTTTACTTCTCGTGGGACCGCCATTGCCCAACGTCGAATTCATCCAGGCTTGGCGAGAGTCCAACGGTACTGTCAACTCCGAGGCTCAAGCTGCTTTCCGATGAAGATGATGATGTCGGTAGCGGTTGGGCTGCGGGATCAATGTCATCGCTGCCGAGAACTTTGGCAGCTGAGGGCACAGTCAGGCGCAACGACGCAATGGCTTTTGAAGAGCCACAATTCGGATGCGGCGTTGTAGGAGACGCAGTTGAGGCGGGTGAAGCCACAGCAGATTTCCTGGGTATATCGGGCGTATAAATTGTAGCGTCAGGTGTTTTAAGGATGTTTAAAACATCGGCGTGATCAGGAGGATTGCTGGTAGCAGCCGAAGTGGAGGCGCTATCGGCCACAGCTCGCGTCTCCTTTGCTGCTTGGGAGGCCAGCGAACATGACGTGTCGCGATCGGCCACGTGATCAATAGCACGGTCTTCTTATTTGGTCAAAGAGGCCGGCGTGCATGGCGTATTGCGATTGCCGGAGCTGCTTGCTTCTTTGTCAATTGCCGACGCTAGTTGATGCGGTGTCAAGGCAATTTCTTTGGTCACGACGTCACGCGCAGACGCGACCGCAGCTGACGCCGGCGGTAAGGGCGGAAAGCTCCAGCAGCAGCGTCCGAGTATGAGCACCGCACAGGGCACATGACCGTATACATAGGGTGACCATCACCGCAACGCTGACAAGGACGGTTGCATCCTTCGCTTTCGTGCACATGAGTGCCACAACGGCCACAGAACGCTGCGGTGCACTGTGCACGGTAGTGGTCGCTGGAGCCGCACCGACGACAAACACGTTCCAAACCCCGATAGTCAAGCGCCACACGGTGACCAGAGACACGCAGGTAATTGGGGACAGGGGCTGTGCTGCTCATCTCCATCCGAACGAAGCGGGTGCCCGTGAGCACGCCAAGTCGTCCACTTATAATACCAGCGTTGACAGACAGTACCTTGCAGTATGGTGATAGTGCGTGGACGAGGGCTTCCTTCGGAACGAAGGACGGCAAGAAGAGGCAGGTTACACTGGTAACCTGCGGGCCGACGGGAACGACAGCACAATGCTCGCCACCGATGAGAAGGCAGCCAGCATTGACGATTAGAGTCATGGAAGCCATGCTCTTGATGGTGGCTTGGAAGTTGAGGTCTCCCATGTGTGAACGCGGTAGACCTCACAGAGGCAAACTATTGAGGCCCTCGCGTACACGACGGTCTCGCGACCATTCCCCGTAGGGACAACAACGTTGAAGGCTTCGGCCATCGAGGGAGTCCACGGCACTGTAGGCGCCATCGCGTGAGAGAGGGACGTCAAAAGGTCGACAAACGAAACGTTAGGCTATAGTTCGGCCAACAGCAACCGACAAAGGTCAAATGGAATTATTAAAGTTCGTGTTACTACGTAGTGTCGACGCATTGGTGCCAAGTTGCACAACCACGACAGACGCTCTTGGAGAACTAGCATTACCTTCAATGTGTATGTCAAATGGTTGTGATAGCTCTCGAGTTTTTAGGCAATTCTCTAAATACTTTACTCAATACAATCACCTTTTAACATATTCGCTCGAATGCGAAGAATCACTGAATATAACGTATGCATATTACATGAAAAAAAAGCCGGTAGATCCCACGCCCTGTGGGAATCAATGTTAATGCGAACAAGTGTGCGGGGAGCCTATAGCAAGTTAACCAAACGACCATCAGAGTACCAAGACGTAGGCGGCTTTTATTGCGATAGCAATTATATGGACACTCCAAAGCAGATTTCTGCCGTCGGCGTCGCCGTCGCCGTCGCCGTTGCCGTGAGGTTCCGTATGACGTCAGTGGAGATGAAATCGTCGCCGCGCGCCGAACGCTGTATGTGCGAGTGAAAGGGCGCGAGGGACGCGCGCTTTCACGGGGAGTGAACGCACGGCGAAGAACAAACGCGCGTTCTGCGCCGTGCTCCCTTAAGGGCTGCAGAAGTAGGCGTCTCTTTCCTCCTTTACAATCACCATATATGTAGAACAAACGCGCCTTCTTCCGACGCGCGAAAGGCCGTGGCGGGGAGGGGAAGGGAGGCGACGTTTAGCTGCGGCACCAAGTGCCTATTTATATCAGAGGCTCCGGCAAAAGTCACCAACGCCGCACGCATTTTGTGCGAACGCGGGCAAAACGCCGACGGCGTCGACAACAGTTCTGCGTGTTGCCGGTGCTGCTGCATGTCCAAGTTTATACAGCTGATAAAGCTACTATCATTACTCCGTATAGCTCTCTACAAATTTGCTATCGCAATTGATGCTTCGCCTTTCAGGTGAAACTGCGACAACTTTTTTCATGACCTACATGACACGCATGTCATGACATTCACGTCATGAGTCCTCAAGAGTTCCTTTAGGAACGCCTAATACCCCTGACACAAGGGAAAAAGTAAAGTCCTTTGCAGGATACCCCTTTTGTTACTCCGAAGGACCCCTTGCAGAAAGGAGTTCTGCCGATGACAGACAGCAGCACACTAACTTCTTTAGGTGGTTCCTCAAATGAACGCCGAAAAAAAAAAGCACTGCTTGTCAAAGCATCAAGAGAGACAACCTTTGCAAGAAGCTGCACATGTAGATTACATTTATGATTGTAGAACCTAAAACATTTTTTCCCCATCTTTGATGACTTATAATGCGCTTATTCGGAATTCAACAAGGCGGTGCTAGTGACATGGTGCGGGTGTTTGAGAGTATAGCTAGAGTAAATCTTCACTGTTTGACAAATCGCATTACCGCTAAAGATTAATACATTTTCCAAGGTAAAAGAAATACTTTCGGGGCACCCTAGTTGTGTGACAGGTTTTCTTCTATTGATGAGTTGTGCACGCTGTATGCGAGAGTACACCTTTCCGCTCGAAAAGTAGATGCCCGATCTTCTTCCCCGCAAAGGAACATTGCCGGGAGGCAGATACTCCTTTGTCGTGTGTCACTGCGCTTGAATGCCTTTCCGGTAGATGTCCCCTTGCGTAAAGGACTTTAGAGTGCCCGTTTGTCAGGGGCATAAGAGACCTTAAGGCGAAAGCCTTAGCCATGCTTATGAGTCATGACTATGACTTCAACCATTGACCATTAGCTTTTTCCTTCACTTAGTACCACATCCGAAGCCATTTCAGTGTTTTGTGAGAGTTAATCTTTTTTTGCTGAGTCATTGTCATTTATGCGGTGCCATGCTCATGACTATGACTTCTACCATTAGCCTTTAGTGTTTCCTTCACTTTGTACCCGCGTCAGAACCCATTTCAGTGGTTTTGAGTGCTAATATTTTTTCGCTGGGTCATTGTAATTTTAGGCGGCTGCTTTATGACCTACATGACACGCATGTCATGACATTCATGTCAAGACCTATGATTTATGTTCGTCATACGCGTAGACTGTTGTCATACTATGCCAATTTTGGTAAATACCAAGTTAACGATAAGACCATAAGAGCACCAAGATGTAGGCGGCTAGATATAGAAATAGATAGATAGATAGATAGATAGATAGATAGATAGATAGATAGATAGATAGATAGATAGATAGATAGATAGATAGATAGATAGATAGATACTGTCAAAGCGGCTTCGAAATGCTTCCCATTTAACTGTCAGATGATGCCATTGTAGTCGTCACGAGATGGCACGAAAGACGATACAAAAGTAATGTGCATGCTGGCTGATCAGAGAATTTTCTCTTTGCTTTGTGGCTTATGGGCGGTCACAGTGACTTGACAGTTTTTTTTATGTGCACTAAACAAGGCGACACCCAGATCTACCCTTAGTACGTCGTACAAAGCCACACTGCGTATGAGGCAAATAATGCTTGGTAATATTGTCCCACTTGTGCCGCACCATTATTTAGCATTTCTTGCCAAAATTCCTTTGTTCCGCATTGGAGTTGTTAGAAATTCCTCTAACATTTGTCTAGTTCAAGCAAGCCAATTTTTAGACGTCGCAGCAACGACAAAATTTCTGCAAATATAAAAAGTATTGAAACAAATATTAAGAGCAGGAACCATAGCTTTTTTCGCGCGTTATTTCTTGAAAATCAAGCATGTTGGTCTGTTATCTAGCAGGGCGGTTCGTGTTACTCAATATCTATAATCTCAAGCAATAATCTTATGCAACATTTTTTTCTTCATGCATGACACAGGTCACAGGTCATCGTACAGCATTTATGTTTATGCACAAGTCATTCAAAAGCTATGCCGAAATGCCGAAATGCGAACAGCATGCGATTGCACACCGTGAGACGCCGACGCGGTGACGTCACAAGGTCGAAGGTGATGCTTAACTTTTATCGAGTGAAGAATCGGGACGAGGGACGAGGGCTGTAGGATAAGACGCATACAACAGTGAACCGGTTGATTGTTATTCGACTGTTTCATTCCTCACCTTTGACAAGATAGTAACTGGAAGGGGGCGAGCACGTGCTTTTGCGCGCATGCGCTCAGTGGGCGAGACAGTAGCAGCTACTGTCGGCAAACACTGGAAGGATTCGCTATGATAGCATCGCTGTAAAAACTTTCTCGAAATCAGCCTCTGCATGAGCTTACAGATTAAACTTTATGAAGTGAAATAGGTCTTGTTAATGATTTCGTGAAGGGATCAACGAACCGAGCATCGCCATGTGGAGATCTAGCAGATCACATTCATCCCTTCGGTAAGTTTATACTTGCTGGTGTCTGCGTTTTGTCTATCTATACTCCTACTTAGGCAATTTTATTTCACGATGATGAACGCAATAATAATTGTGAGGAAATGAATATAAATCATTTTTTGTGCAGTAACTAGACACATGCCAAAGTATTGCGCTTAAAGCTGAAAAAGAAAAGTTGGAGGCTTTATATGCGTTTATATTGTTACGAGGCATTGCGTATGAGCGTGCCATTAAAGGACCGCTGTGCTGACAGCATCTCAGCACGGAATGTCCTGTCGTCTTCGTCTTCGCCTAGCACAGCGGTCCTTTAATGGCAGGCTCCTACGCAATGCCTCGCAACAATATACCATATATACCACTACAAGACGATCATGAAGTTTTGTGCTCTTCTTCTTCTTTTTGGAGTTTTACGTGCCAAAACCAGTTCTGATTATGTGGCACGCGTAGTGGAGGGCTCCGGATTGATTTGGAGCGCCTGCGGTTCTTTAACGTGCACTACAACGCAAGCACGCGAGCGTTTTTGCATTTCGCGTCCATCGCAATGCGGCCGCCGCGGCCGGGTTTCGATCCCGCGATCTCGTGCTCAGCAGCGCAACGCCTCAGCTGACTGAGTCACCGCGGCGGGTACTTTTGTGCTCGGTTGATGGTCTCTTCTAGTGCTGATGTTTGTCTCTATTTTTGGGCTTCTTCGTGCATGAATAACATGCAACGCTATTTGTGCGGTGTGTGCGTGTTCTGCTTTATTCTTTAAGATATGTCATCTTGCTCTTTCCTTCACACTTCCTTCCCTTCTTCCTATCTTCCATTTTTATGTTTCTCTCGCCTCCTTTACGATGTGTCGGCAGGCATTGTGCCCCTTCCGGTGGTAGTGGCCAGCCAGCTCCTCATTTTTACCTTTCCTCTCAAGTGTATATATGCTTTCAAAACAAATGATAATGATAATTTTATTATTAGTTTAATAATAGTATTGATATTAACTACCACAATAATACAAACTGTAGGCGACCTTAATGTTCCCTTTAAGGGTCTTTAATGGCCCTAGATCCTAGACCTTAGGTTAACGCACGTCCTCTTCCTGCCACACCCAGTGGAGCAACTGACGACGTGTCCTAACGCGTGGACGGAGCGCGCGTTAGGACATGTCGGAGGGCGGAGGCTTTAGAGCCCGAATTCACCAAGGCTTCCGTTCCTAAGTACGGATGGCCATTGGCTGACTGCCTTCGCTAATATTATGCGCCGCATCGTGATTGGCTGAAATTTTCCCTTACGAAAAATCATAGCGCAAGTGCTTTTTGAGAACACGGCTCCGGGTTTACCTTTCCAAACGGCCACGAAACCCAATTAAGTTGATGGGTAGGCGTAGTGGGAAAAATGTAGTACAGTGGGGTGAATTATGGTCACAGCTTTTTTGGATTAATTTGCTTCCAAACCCAATCGTGCTTTCAGCAATCGTGAATAACATGTTTACGCTGCTTTGCGCTGCGAACATCTTTATTGCAGGACATTGAAGGGACCTTAGAAAAAGCAAAGCGCGTGCACGACATAGAACAAGGGTCGAATTCAGAACGCTCTTCGTCAGACCGCCTTCGCTCTGATTAAGTCGAATATCGCGATTGACTGGAATCTGGTCTTACGAACAGGTTTAGCTTAACATTATTGTGCATACGCGAGCACATTATTTCACTGTCATATCGTCACTCCGTCTGAATGAGAAGTGCCCACAGTTAGTTTTCCCAGCGTTATCGATTATCGTGCGTTTTAGCCAATAGTGCGATCCCAACGGTTCATTTTTCTACGCTTTTCGTTGTGCTGTGTTGTTGCGGGTTTGCTATTTCATATTCAGGAGCGGGGGTATTTCTTTCGTTGGCGTGGCAGCGACTATATACGCTGTCCGACGCGTAATTCC
Organism: Dermacentor silvarum; assembly: GCF_013339745.2. NCBI lineage: Eukaryota > Metazoa > Arthropoda > Arachnida > Ixodida > Ixodidae > Dermacentor > Dermacentor silvarum. Next base: position 62,650,449 of record NC_051160.1, on the reverse strand, counting down.
ATCGTATAGTGACACGCTCTCTCTATACAGCTGAAGCACCGCCCATTCTTCTGCGACAGCGTGGGCCGCAGCCTCCGTGCCTTCGACCCGTCCTCCCGGCGTCCCGAAGTTTGAAACGCATATTTTGCATTCCACTCCCGCAGCGATGCTACAATTGCTGCGCAGCGTCAGCGTGTGCTAGCACGGCCGCTCGCGTCTCGATGTCTACGCGTTTCTTTGTCCGCCAGGCGGTTTCCTACAAAAAAAAAAAAAAATGAAAGTAAAGGGAAACGGGAGGCGGCGGTTGTTTCCGCTCCAGCGGGGCCAGGAATTGCGTAGTAAAGCTGGCAGCCAGGAATATGGGGAAAGCAGGATAGGGGAGTGAGGGGGAGGGGGATTGTGGAACAAGGGATGTGGTGGGGAAGGGCGCTGGCTGACGAGGGGGTGCCCAGCTGCTGGGAACTGCGGGCACGCGCAGCGAGTTTTCGGCGAATATCTCGAAAGTGCGTGTGTGTGTGTGTGCTGCGAAAGCGGGCTTGGGGAATCCGGTCCCCTCCCTCCCTCGTGCCTATTTGCATGCGCCGCGTCTCAAGCGCGTGCTCGATCTCCCTCCCGCGTTACTACTTTTCCTGTTCTCTTGGCATAGCCCGAATGTTTTTCCGTAGTGATGGAAGATCTTCGGAGGCCCCGTTCAAAAATAACACTTGAAAAACAAAAACCGAAAAAACACAAATCAAAACAAGCACACATGGGCTGCCATCGACGTTCTTTGTTTTACACCGCCTAGGTAACATCCTCACCAACTTACCCTTCTCGCCCTGTGTACCTGAGACATTGTTTGTCTCAAGTTCCCTATTACGTTATTGCGCTGAATGTTTGGATCAGGGTATGTGATAGGAGGTTTTTGCACTCTCTCGCATACTTTCGCTTTTCTTGCCCTTGGTTCTTATACTTCTCTCATTCGTGGCTACCGTACACTTCGTATTTTCATTTTTCTGCACTTTCTGCACTTCATTTGCACTTATTTTTCTTAGTTTTGTTGTCATACCTCATCCTGGTCCCCTAGCTTGCTCTTGTGCCAGTGGTGTCTTGTTACCCTCCTGAGTATGTTGCTCGCTTTCCTTTTTTTTTTTTGTGTGTGTGTGTGTGTGTGTGACTGCATTAGCAGAGGGTGGCACTGAAATTCAGCGCTATGTTCCCAGTTTTACCCTTGTCGTCACAGTGTGGAACATGCAAAAAAAAAAAAAGTTCGGCAGCGTGTTACACTCCTGTAACAGGAGAAGGCTAAAGCCTGCTTTGCACTTGTTAATGCACCGTCTCGCATCGTCGCGTTGTTGCCTTCGCAGTTCGGCTTCTCCGACTAGTTTTCGACGCTTAGCTGCAGCTTCGCGCGCTCATATAGCGGGGTTAGACTGGCGCCAAAGACGTTTCTCTACGACAATCCTCTCCGCAGGGGATTCAAACGTATGCTGTTCTGTGTGTTGTATTTGTGATTTCAATGAAAGTATGCACTGTTCGCTTTACTTTGCTGGGCGCATGTAGCCCCAGCCTTACTGGGGTACGAGACATTGTATTTTTGCTTGCTTTCGGGATTATGAGTCATTGCTTACGGAGATATGAGCCATTGAGAAGATAATTTTTTTTTGTACCACTCGACTAGACGCCACGTTTCTGTACGTTGTATGCGTGATTCCAATGATTATATGCACTGCTCGGTTCACCTTGCTGAGTGCTTGTAGCCTCTGCATTACGAGAGAGATGAGACTGTGCATTTTTGCTTGCTTATGCACGTATGAGTCATTGCTGATAATGACATTTTGTGTACCACTGGACTGGACGACGCGATATTTTTTAATGCCATCAGGAGTATGAGCCACTTAAGGCTTTCGCCTTAATAATTTGAGCCGCCTGCGTAGAAGAACTTACTGAAGGGGTTATGAAAAGTGGCATGAAATATACAAGGCTGGGCAATAAAGAAAAAAAGCAGCTAGAGCGTGCAAATATACACACTAGCAACGTTGACAGCGTCTACAAGGCGCTTATTTGAATTATTTAGCATATCTAGTCATAGTCCCACGCCATATTCTCAGGTTAAATGCCTGCTAACTCTGCAGATATTCAAAATCTCGAAAGCCCGTTTTCGCCCGAAGCGCTGCTCCTAACGGGCGTCGAGAGGAAAACACAGAGGCCTTGTCTCGAGGCTGGTTAGTACTGCATCGTTGAAAAACTGCGCTGCGTGGTCATTATTAACCAGGGCCATAAATATAATTAGCGATGTATAATCCTCCTTTCCTTTGTTTTTCTATTTGTTTTTTTTTTACCTGTCATCCATAAAAGCTATGCTGGGCTGCCTATAAACGACAAAAAAACCCTCCCCTAACTTCCGCTTGATTATTAAATCAACTGTTCCTTGTTAGCAGCCACGCACGAAAGCACCTATAGTATTTCTTTTGTTACGCGTATGCAACTCGTCGTTACCTCGTGGCTCTAATACTTATTGATGGCGCATGTTTTAATGGGAAAAATATTGATCGCTTTACAAAACACAAAATGAGTAGCTTCTCTTAAGTTGTTTCCTCAAATCGGCTTTCAAAAAGTCGCTAAGAAAAAAAGATTCAGGCGCATCAATTTGCTGTGGTGCCTGTCAGAGGCGCTTCTGACGAACTAATCCTTTCCTTGTCATATATAGTCAGTGAGTGCGTGTGAAATCTCGCTGTATGAGAGGTAACCGTTAGGTTAGTTCAGGGAACAGGCTTCGCATGGCGCTGCAACTAAACTGTCGCCAGCACCCGCATCCTGGAGAGCCCCGAGAAACCGTGCTATGGCGCGACGGTTATATTTATTATAATAACTATTACGATTTGAGCGCATGTAAGTATACAAAGCATGTCCTGCATGAAGAAAGTCAAAGTACGGTTTGTAATTTTCCTTATAGCTGCGTATTTTTCTATTTCATCTAAGTGCGAACTTTACCTGCAAGATGAAAAATTCAGGAGTTACGCTGAAGAAAGACCAATAATGACAGTACATGTAAATAGTTGCAGCCTGCTTTTGTACGGGTGTTGATGCTACGGACGCTGTTGTTAACTCTGTGGTCGGTGCCATTTCTTTTATTTTTTTTATGTTTCCTGTATTCATTTCGGTTAATCTCACATGAAATAGCGCGTACGAGCCCCACACAACTTTTGGAGTGTGTCCGTGATTTTTATTTGTGCGTATGCGGGCGGTATAAGCTGTTGTAGTTAGTTTTACTTATAGGGGTGAACATTAGGAAAACCGGTTTAGAAACAGCTTTGGTAAAATCGGGAGACGTGAGGGGAGGGGGTGTGGTGCTTACGTCATTCTAACGTTTATTTTTACGCAGGCACATCAAAGATAACACACCATGCAAGCACCGATTCACTTCAGACGTCGAGTTTGTTAACTGGCATCGGGCTTCAAAACAATATTCTGGGGAAACGCTCAAAAAGGCATGCTCGTTTTTTTAACCTAATTGATTGGGCTGTTTTTTTCTCTGCATAAAGAAGAAAATCATTGGAAAAAAGTATGTATAGGACCAAAACAACACTGTCAGGCGTCTCTGTAGCGATGAAAAAAAAAAAACACTTCGATCAAGAACAAGAGAAGTTATATTTCAAAAGTTTACTAATTAATCTAGGCTAATTAGCTGACTGAACGCGATAGAAAAATATCAGGCGCCACTCGTCACAGCTGCCCGAGCACGTTCAGCGCCAGCTTATTTTCTGCTTCAGCAAAGTTCACAAAGGTTTACTTTTTCATGTCATGCTCTTACTGGTACTCCTTTCTTTTTTCTCAGTAATCGCGAAGATAATGTATATTGTTTAGCGGCACATCGTAAAAAATATGCGTTAGAAAATCCGTACCTACCTTTTTTTTTTGCTGTCTGTCAGTGACTTTTTCCTGGTTTCATTATTAGCACCTTTGATTCGCCTGAGTTAAGGCACATCGCCCACGTAAATCATCTCTTCACGATAAAGAAGCAAGAAAACAAGATGGTGCCTGAACTCGCGGTCGTTATCAAAGACACACTACGCGTATAAAGACCCATTTTTCTTGCGTCATACCTAATTCTACTCTTTATCTCGAAGCGGCATGGTCATTCTTTTTCTGGTTCTCGCTTAGTTAGCGTAACAGATTCACTGTCAACTCGTCCTACTTCTATCTTGTTCTCAATTTGTCTTCCCTACTTCAAAAAAATAATAATAATAAATCAAGTTAAAGAAACAACAAATAGAGTTAGAGATACACTAGTAAAAAAAAAAAAAAAGACCGAATCATCTACGCCTGACCACCATCACAACCGGACGGTCCTTTCGCGCGTTCAAGGCCGTTCGTTTGTTATTTTAAACCCATTCTTAACTCTAACCGCTCCTCTCAAGCGAAGGTTTCATCGACTCATCTTTCCTTCTTTCTTTTTTTTCTGTTTTTCTAAAGCTCGGAGGGACCGAAAACCGCGTCACCGTCGACGTGTCCTACCCATACATCGCTCTCAATTTGTCTTCTGGCTTCGAAAAAAGGCGTGAATGAAAAAAAAAAAGAAAAATGAGGATTAAAAAGAGTGCCAAGAATCACGAAACAGCCAACACCACGCATGGCAGGTCCCAAGACACCCTTAGACGTCCTCTTTCGCTAACAAAGAGTTACCGTCGGCTCTCTCGACTTTCAACACCCCCGGAGACCCTCCCGAATAACGGCCCTATACGTCTCTTGAAAAGAGAGAGAGAGAGTGAGACGGTGAGCCTCGTAAAATGTGGAGCTGTAGGCGGCCGCGATGTGCGCGGTGAGCTGCGGATTATAAAGAGCGCCCAAGCGGGGGCTGCAGTCTCTCGTCTCCCCTGTGCTATACGCGTAAGCAACGAAAGGGGTGAGAAGGTGAAGGAGGAGGAGAAGAGTGTTGGAAGGTGATTTATGACGTCGCAAGTTTGGTGCGCTGTTACGCTCTGGCGGTGTTCCATGGACCGATAGTCCCTGAGCTACTTTGGCCGGAATACAGAGTAGAAGACAAAAAAGAAATTAACAAAATGTGACGTGATTATTTCTAAGGTACGAGGTGCATGCGCATGGCATATATATTTATCAAGGATTTACAGAAACCGTGAGGCCGTTGTATGCTACGTCACTGGCTGCATAATACATAGTGAATTCTATACCTGATCGATCAGAAGTGTCTGCGTTCCCTGACAGGTGTCAGTAGTTAGTTTGAATATGTAAGTGCCCCGTGGGCCCCACCAACAGGGGTCAGTGGATTATTTTATTGAGATTTAGCGCCCGATCCGGTGGCGAGACTATCAAGTGAATAAGAACGCAGCAACATTGTGGCCTTAAAGTTGTATTCACGCAGGTTAACCCATTCATCTTCACAAAATGAACATCAGCGCATGTATGCGAACGTGTCCGAACATGGCAATCTTTTGCGGTTAACGTGAAACAGTGTGTTGACCATTTTTTCAGAGGCTATCAGTAGTCAGCGATTCCGCCATCTCTGATATTTCTTCTCTTTTCGCTTATGGAGCTTTCCTATCAAATCAGTGCACGCCACAGCCTCCATGCCTACGAATGTTGGACAACGACCATGCGGCCATTTGTTGAACTTCACCGCAATGCACCAACGTAAGTCGAAGGGCAGCATTTAAAAATAGATGGTGTGTCAAACAGCTGCCCGAAACTCGGAAAATTTCAGTTATCAACGTCGAAAGGGTATGCCCTTCTAATAACATTATTTACGGCCCTTGTTAACAACTGTCTTTGAGCTTATAGCAGCGTTTTAATCCTGACCAAAATTCTGCCATAACGCAACAAAGGCGTCACGACTAAGTGCTGTAATATGCGTACTAATAAAAGAGCACACATTCTCGTTCGCTACTAAGTGAAAGTTCTTTAAGTAAGGACGGCCTTCTAAAATATGCTATTTTGAAGATGCTGCCCTTTGAGTTACGTTAGTGTATTGTGGTGAATTTTAACAGACAGCCGAAGGGGCATTGTCTAAAATTTCTGGCATGCATGCCGGAGGAATGCAATGATTGCTGATATTGGCGAGGTTACTGAATCTGCACAGTCAATGCTGAGCTAGTGGAACTTAAACCACTCGGCCGAAGTCTTCTGTCACACAGTCAACCTAATTAGAAGTGTGATTGTACTGACAAACGTTCTGATGTTCTCTCTTGCTACTCGCCTGGTAACTATTGATTTCCTCTCGTATTCATATTTTGCTGACTGACCGTAAAATAATTATACTGTTCATTTACTGACCGCAAAAATCATAATTAGTTACTTAATTAATTTATCTGTACACATTGCATCTCATGAGGCAAATAGCATGAATGAAGAAACACCCACAAAATGTGAATGCACATGCCACGAACATAATTAAAAGTCGTCATAACGTGCAAAGAGTCCACACAAAACTAGGCTATTAAGTCGATGAGGGCGGATATAAGCTCTTATTGGTACATCTTCTACTAAGGCACACAAGACCACGCGAAGTGTTGCGTTGTCCTATGTGCCTTTGTATGGGTCCGGTCGTTATGCCTGTGTTTACGACGAAGTAGTCGACTATAAAGTTTAATGAAACACAAACCGGGAGGTACAGTAGAAATGTATAAGAAACCATCAGCTTTCATCAAATGTATAGCAATGTGTTGTGTTTCTATTCCTCTGTCCTGTCTAAAGGTGTGCGCTTGTAATACTTGCGAATATGAGCCAAGTAGGCCAGGAACCCGTTCTATTAGAATACAGGTAAACCAACAGCACGAAAATAAAACTTGCACCGAAAAGAAAAGAAAGGAACGAAACGCGGCTGTATGTTTTGTAGGAGGAGGAGGAATAAGCTTTATTTTTGTACAGCAGATTTGTGAGACCTAGGCCTCTCTACCTCGATGACGGCCTGAAGCCCTTGGGCTCTGGCGGCATCTTCGGCCTGCTGGATTGCCTTAAGTTGGTCTTCCGGTGCAGAGCTGAGCAGCGCGATCTCCCACTGCTCTCTGGTCTTGTGCGTTTTATTCTGTGTGGGAGTCCCAGGACAAGCCCAAACCAAAATGTTGTAAGTGCGCCCTTTCGTGACAGAATGTGCATCTATCGGTGTAAAGTTCTGGATAGTCACGGTGGTAGGCCACTGGGTTCGGATATGTTTCTGTTTGCAACAAGCGCCATGCCGTGGCTTGCCGTCTACTTAGCGAGGAGTGTGCCGAGGGAAACGGGCCCTTCCCAATTTATAGTGTTTGGTGATCTCGGTAAAGCTGGTCATCCGGCCTGTCTCCGTTAACAGGAGGTAGCTCCTTTTTTTTCTCTCTCTCTGGTGTTCAAGTTTTACTTTCACTCTGTTAATTTCATTATGTGCAGTCAACTTCACCCAAACCCGCACCCTGCAAGAAACTGCACTATAACAGCAATAAACGTCTCCACCTGATCATAAGAAGTGATTTACAAGGTGATAAAAGTTGACAGGTTTTTTTTTTTTTAGTTAGACATTGAGACGTACGTGAAGACCACCTCTACAGTAGGATTACGTGGCGAGGGCGACACAAAGTAAGATGATAATTATCGCTGTCACCAGTGCAATTGAAAAATTGAAGAATTAACTTCTCACAATAATCAGGTGCGTTTGTATTGAAAGTTGGAGGCAGTTGTGCTTCTACAGAGTTCCACTTGGCAGAATTCTTCTAGCGTATCCGTACTTTGAGATATGCAACTGCGAAGTTTAATTGCCGTTCGCATGATTACGCAAGCAAGACAGTGGCGACCGGCGAAAAGCTCCTCCCTTATCTCGGTATAACAGAAACTACCATCGTTACAGGCTGCGCGGTTCCGTGTTTTGACAGCGATTCCAAATTCTGAGCTTTGCGATTACGCCAGCTGAGAGTGAGGGGGGCTGTTATCACTTTTGCCTATGCCTCCTCACCGTTGTCAGACCAAACGCCGTACACAAAAGGCGCGTCACACAAGGGAGGAGCTTTGCGCTAGTCGTCACTGTCTTGCATGCCTAATCATGTGAACGGCAATTAAACTTCGCAGTTTGATATATCTCAAAGCACGGATATGCAAGAAGAATTCTGCAAAGTGGAATTCTGTAGGAACACGACTGCCTCGAATTTTTCAATGCAAACGTACCTGTTTGCTGCAGCCTGTTCAAAGTTATTTATTCATTTTTGCAGCGATAGCTACAGTACGCCAGGTTTTCGCCTCTTCGCCGTCGCCACACTTTGAGTCGTGGTCGCATTGTGACGTCACACCACTACCCTCGATTCTCCAGCAACTCGCCTCGTCGCGGTCGCCGCGCGGCCACCGCTCGTGCAGTTGGGCGCTCGCTGCGCCCTCTGTATGACGTCACACCCCGCGCTCCGCAGCTGTGATAACCGGTAGTATGGAAGGGGAGAGCTCGCGTCGCCGCAGTCATCGTTGAGGCCGCAGTATGGATGGTGTCTAACTACAAGCGAAGCCTAAGTGCAGCCTGGGGTCTGTAGCTATCGCCACTCGACTAGGTTTAACCAAAGCTCAACCACAGCCAATTTTTTGTGAATTGCACTGCTAACAGCGATATTTATCATCTCAATTTGTGTGTCCCTCGCCACATAACCCTACCGCAGAGGTGGTCTTCCCGTGTGTCTCAGCGCCTAATTAAAAAAATTACTCCATCTCCCGCTAAAGGGAACCATGTGTGGATGCGAAGCAGCGGGGAGATGGTTAGCTTGAGCGGGAGATGGTTTCCGCGGCAGCGGCCCGAGCGCTCATCGCGGCGCTGCACAGGAGAGAGAATGAGGCGCGCGCGCTCCGTCATTTTCATACCGCGGAACTACCAGTGGCGCCCCCAGCGGACTATGCAGCTGTCGCACCACCTGTCGTGTGCGCCGCTCCAGATTCCTAGAGGAGAGAAAAGGGGGATCGTAGGAGAGGAGAGAGAGGGGGAGGGGACGCGCATGCGCTGTGGGGGTGTGGCACGCGGGCGCCGCTCCGTACAGTAGAGGATTCCTAGAGGAGAGAAAGGGAGGAGCGTATGAGAGGATAGTGACGGGGAGGGGACGCGCATGCGCTGTGGGGGTGTGGGACGCCACGGTAGAAACGGACAAAACCCCCGCCATAAGCTGCTTCGCATCTAAAAAACCAGTGAAGTTAACTTTGATCACCATGTATACAAGCAATAAGTGAATCTTACCGGGTACTAGGTTGCAAGGTTTAAATAAGCACGGGAAAACAATAAAAAGAAACAGTTTTTAAACATGTCCGCATACATGAAAAAGGCGTAAGCGTAATGTTTAGAATATGGTCACTTCGGATTATCGACTGGCTAGCTAACTTATTGCGGCTACTGTGGGAGAGCTGACACAGTGAATGAGCACCAGAAAACAGTAATTTAGTGACTAGGTGTGGCGCCTCTCAGAAAGTAATTGCAAGTTTCGCGAGCGAAGAGCTATAGAGCGCGAGAAAACACAAGAAATTAACTGCAATATTGTAAGAAATCGCCAAAATGGCCGAATCTTTCGCATTCATCCGCTCAAGGGGGCTGGCTTGTCAAAAATTTCTCGTTATCTTGCAGCTGTTTCTCACGGGCCAGAGACATACATCGTACGGTTAGGTATACAGATAAATGCTTTCTTAATATTTCTTTTTGCAGGTTTCTGAGCTTTGAGAAACGACACCTGTCCACTCCTTTTTCAAACAGTGCCATGGTCATCTATATCGTCTCGGCTGCATACCGAGAGCAACTCTATAGCTGCGGCAGAAGATTCCGGGTCGCAGTCGGAGCCGCAGTCGGAGCCGAGTTTCTGGGCTTTCCTTTCAACACTCGCCCCCGATCCTAACGTTCACCTCGGCTTGCATTCAGGAGAGGCCCAACGACCCCGCATTTTCTCGGCCCCGTACTTGACTCTTCTTCACCCTACGCTCGACCACCGCATAGAAAACACACACACACACACATGATGGCGATCGATAACCAGAGAAGCAACAAAATGAACAGGGCGACACGTAAAGGATGATAGACGACCGCCGCGTTCAAGATGAAGGCAGATAGGAAAGACTCGGATCCCCGAGAATGGAAATTTTTAGCTTTTTATAACGAATCCCCACCTTTATATGTAATATATATATATTTTTTGTCACCGTTACTCGGCCACGCCTTTGTGTTTTTCGTTATGTTCTTTTTCTCGTTTTCAATGGCGCAGGGGCCGCCGCTGCAGTTGAGGAAGGGCTAGGTAATGTTGAAACTGCATATATCGATTGTGGCGCTGCATGGGCGCGAAGGACGTGGTCCTCCTTCGGGCAAACTCCTTATTCTTACCGCGATCTCCCGCTGCCGTGGAATTCTCGGTCACGCTCGCATTGCCACGTGGACTATGTGCGCCCATCAACTTTATTCACTCGGAGATCTTCGCTGCCATCCTGGCCTTTATTTCTCTCTTCTTTTATGACGACTGCTGCTCTGAATTTCTCGAGCGGCCTTTTCTTCGTTCATCGAGCCTTTTTCTGGAGCGCCCCATCTCACGCAGTTACTTTTCTTTTTTTTTTCCTTCGCGTTTCCTTTGGAAAGGTTCTTCATCGTCTTCCCTTTGAAAGTTCTTTGGACTTGGTTTTGTGTTCTGTGTACTTTTGTTTTTGTAGGCGTCTACGCCTGCGCAGAATCTGTTCAGCTTGCACATCAAACTAGCATCCTACGTTCCTTTCTCGTTTCTCTGTCTCCCAATTTCTCATTTTGCTACGCCGGCCGCATTTCTACAAAATGAAGCGCTGCGCACAACTCGGTTCGCCTTGTTTATCATTGCCCGAAAGAAATTCCGAGGGAGCAGCGTACGACTGACGCAACATAAAACACGAGAACAACTTTAACGTACGCCGAGTAAGTGCTTTGAGAAACGTGGCCGGCCATCATTTATTCGGTCGCGATTGTGAAAGAGATGTCAGAAGGAGTTTGCCGCATCCAAGTTCGGTCCCGTCTTGAAAGGGCTAGACATCCATTTATTTCCTCGCGCCTCCCCATCCCCATCCGCTAAAGTGAAAAACTGGAGCGAGAAATCTCGAGGTTTTCTCGCGCTGTCTCTTCCATGTGAACTCGATGCGACCGCGTAGGCTACACCGAAATGGCGCCGGCGTTCTACTGATTCGCTCTTTTTCTTTTTTCTGCACTAGCCCAATGAAATGTTGCGATGACTACTAATGCATTCCACGTACGTCTAATGGAAGTGATATAATGCAATTTACGCGAGACTCATATAAGTTATTTGGAGCAACTACGCGGAAAAGCACGGGCACCACGATATACTGTCGAACTGATTAGGTAAGCGTTCTATGAAGATTAGTTCACGCAGTGCTATCAGGCAAACTCGTCAGTTTCTTTGTACACGACGCGGCACCAGGCATATATGCCTGGTGCCGCGCACGTATGCGTGCGCCTGCGTAGAACTTAAGGGACAACAACTGCGCCGGTAAAAAAAAAAAGAAAAAAAGAGAGAGAAAAAAATCACAGCATATCCACGAAGTGAATGATGATGAATGGGCGAAGCACCGGGGGATCATTCGGGTAAACCACAGCTACGGACGAGAGATAAAGAGAGCGTGCGTCGGGAATGAGAGAGAAAATTACACCATCTTCCCGTAGGGGAACCCTGAGTAGTATGCGAAGCAGCCATGGGGTCCACTCAAGGTAGTTTTATCAGCTGTATAAACTTGGACATGCAGCAGCACCAGCAACGCGCAGAACTGTTGTCGACGCCGTCGGCGTTTTGCCTGCGTTACGCGCGCAAAGCGGAACCGGAACCGGAAGTGGAACCGGAAGGGGAAGTGGAACCGGAACTCCATCTAATGAACGCTTCATAAAACTACAGGTGGCTACGGATACACAACGCCATCTATTGAGCAATTCATAAACTAGAGGTGGCTACATACTACTACTACTACTACTACTACTACTACAGAGGAGGGAACGACCCACACCCTAAGGAGCTTCGCCCCTAAAAGAAAAGTCTAAATGTGTTTTTTCGTCTCGAGCACACAAACGAGAGACTCGCGTCAGGTCCGTTGACGGATACGACGTGGCTCCCCGTGCTCACAGTTTACGCTAGCGACTGCGCGTTCACTCGTAAACCTGAGACAACGTGTTAGGAGAGAGTTAACGGAGAGATTTTTCTTTTTCAGCAGTACGGCGAAGTTGCGACAGATATTTTCATCTCATTTTAGCCCATTCTTCTATGTATTTTCTTGACTCCATAACAACGTCGCCTGTCCGGTTCTGTGAGTCAACGTTCAGCAGTTCAACGCAGTTTTCAGTTTTCTGTTCTGTTTATGATATTCACGATATTTATGGTTATGACATTCGTGATATTTATGGGTGACAACCGGAGGTATTGCAGAGGTGATTGCGAATGAATCCACCATGTTTACTAGATCAAAAGGGCTCTAAATATTTTGTTTCTGCAAAACGGTTAAGACCCGTCACGTTATAGCTCTGGAGCTATGGCGTTCTGCTGACGCTGTGGATAAAATTCCCGGTAATGGCGGCTGCATTTGGATATAGGCTAAATGCCAGAACATTCGTGTGGTTAGATTCAAATACACGGTAAAGAGCTCTAGGTGGACAAAGTTATTCTGAAGCCCATCATTACGGTGTTTCTCATTGTCCCAGATATGCTTTGAGACGTCAAACTCAATCGTTTAATCGATCAATAAATAAATAAATCAAATCAATCAGTCAATTATTTTTGCAAGTAATCTATAAAAGTACGGCAGGATAAAATTTGCACTCGTGTCTGGACAACGAAACGGTGAAAGTGACGGCTTACCTTACTCCAGAGACGTACTGCTGTGAATCGGCCTCTTCCGATTTCTTCGTCGTGCTTTCTGCTAGAATGGCGCTTATAACATCGAGCTGACATATGCTATACCCTACTATAGCTATGCAAAGCAGAACACTAAAGATACACTAATGGGGAGTATTCGGTAAGGCCGTATTACTAAATTACGCTTTGGCAATAGCACAATAATTAACGGCCTCTAGACGGTGGTGACGCCACACTGAAATAAATGTTTGTTTTGGGCTAGACGGTTCATTTGGTCTTTGTCCGTGTCTATCGCGCACTGCCCTGGCCTATAATGAAGCTTCCACGCCAATACTCCATGACGTCATGAACGATTACAGCTTCTACTTGTTTTAAGTTATACCATTATCGGCAAAGAAAAAAAATACGCTGCTTTCCGAAGGAACCGTATACACAGCTTAGCAGGCTTCCAGAACTTTTCCTGTTCCAAAACATTCCAACAATGACAATCTAGTCAGTATGCAAAAGCTAGCATAGGCACTGTGCAGCAGTGCTGTCTTTATATCAGCCTCCTAGACAAGATTCAGCTTTTCTCAGTCTCTGAATAAACGATGAATGAAACGCGACACCAGACGTAGAATACTCAGGTTTTGGCGAGAAATACAGCAAGGCGTAGGTGGGCTTCAGTTTCTTCGAGTGGACGACCAACATTCTTCCGCAAAATGAATTAAAGTTGGATTTACAAAGAATGCTTTAGCAATGTGAGCTTACACAATGTTATTGTGTAAGCTCACAACGCCCTTAAGCTGGAGTCTAGGTACAGTGGGCTCACTAAGCAGGTCGCGCGAGGGAAATAGATGTCTGAAGCGGGCGACCTCCTGATTTTTAGGTGCGGAATGGTTACTCGGTGAATGCGTCGTTATTGCTAGGCGTTGACACAAGGAAGTCTATAGACGATACTAACGGCAAAAACATTCGCTGAATTTAACTACAGATGGCCCAAAATCCTATCTCGACAAAAGAAAATTAGAAGTTGTTAATAATATACTTGACCTTTTTTCATAAATTTAAACAAAAAGGATTTGTGAAATGTTATTGGACTAAATATCTATATATCGTTGTAGTTATGCAATTAGTCATTGGTTTGCTGACGTATCCACAACTGAAATCTCGCTCCAGTGCATCAATTGTGGCGCCATGGGGTCTGTGTTAAGCTTACCGCTCTTGAACCTGGGCCCGAATTCACAAAACCTTCTTACGCTTGAATTGTTCCTACGAAAAATTTTTAGCCAATCCTGACGCTGGACATATCATTATCGAAGGCGGCTGGCCAATGGTAAGAAACACTTCCGAAAGAAAAGCTTTATGAATTCAGCCCCTGAATTTTAGGGAAACAATCTTAGTGTATCAACAATGATACGTTGGGCTTTATTGAGTTAGGAAATAATAACTCTTTGTAATGCGTATGATGTTCTCAGCGTGAACTTCCCACCAACGGGGGTGACTATTAGACACGCTGGGTATCTTTTCAAGAGACACGCGCGAAGTCAGGAAAGACTGAACAATTAAGAAATAGTACGTTTCCTTGTTTTTTTTTTTTTTGCTCCACCATGAAGAACGCTCGTTCAAGGCGCTGTTGATCTTGCAATACCCAAGCGTATAATTTATGCTACGCTGTGTTGGATAACCTAAACTGCTGCTTAAAGTGCGGTAAGCCTAATACGAAACCCATAGTGTTATTTCTGGCACGCAGAAGTTACAGTATTGCATAGCGAAGCAAACCGATGGCTAATAAATTAAGTAATATAGTAATGAGTTTATGATACAGGTAAGATTTCATTGCTTTTTGTTTGTACAATTGTGCCAACAGAAAAAAAAAAATCACAGTTGTTATAAACTATGATTAGTTGTCCAAATTTCCCTTGATAATGAAACATTTTTTGAACGTTAAAAGGTCAAGGTAAAATTAAAACAATCTTTATGATTTAAAAACAATTCTTGGGCCTTACGCGCCAAAACCATGATGTGACTAGGAGGCACGCCACAGTAGGAGACTGAATAATGATTTTTACCACCCGTCATTCTTTAACTGCACCTACGTCTAAGTGCGCGAGCGCTTACAGGGTCATTCGTATTAGAACACTCGGAAAGTGCAAAAGGGATGCCGCACGCGAGCAGCTACGGTCAAACTTTATTCGCTTCAATAGGAATGCGCGTATTGCCGACACCTCTGTTTTGCTCAAGAAGTGTTTTGTGAGATTAATTCAATATTGATTCAATTCAACTTAATTACAACTTAGCGAAGTAAAATATACAACATTTCCATAACTGGCTGGATACATAGCCGAAGACTATATTTACGGGTTCAATGGAAGAGTAACAGTCAGACAAATATTGGTACTAACGTTATAAAATATGGTAAGGGCATAATTATAATACAAAAGTAAATACATTACGCACGTACATGTATTATTTTGGCTTTACGTTAAAACGGGTCGAACTGATCAAGAATTTCAACAAAAGTTGACATATCCCATTTTTCATGATTCGTAGGTATGCGTTTATCAAACAAATATAAACACTTAAAATATCAAAGCAATTAGCCCCAATATAAATATTTGCAAGCGGTAGTATGAAAGCTTTATAAGCATCACAACGAATTGATTCACTATTACCGATATGCATAAGTCAATACACCTGGCGGTTTGTTAGCTTACGCTGGGGGAAAGGCTTGGGGATAGTATACGCAATATATATTGATATAATATTTTATGGAATAAAGGTGAATTTTAAATGAGCACCTACACTCTCTACCGTTTCGCTTTCTAGATTTGTTGTTGCCGTTTTTGAACTTCCAAAGATCTACCAACTTGCTCGAAAACGCACTTTGCTTCGGTAGAACTTTGGGCATCATCAGCCCGCCTAACATGCACCGGCATCAGAAAGGCATCCAACAGAAACGCAGTCACCGTCATTGCGGACACAAGTGAGAAACTCGACAACAGAAAAAAACAAGATCACCAATCTCCGGTTTCGTGGTGTGGTTTCTAAGGCAAGCCTCTTTGCACACGCGTTCGCGCGAATCCCCACGCAAGCACGCATACCGTGCCGCCACCAACAGCAAGCTGGCTCCTTCGTACACACGTTCGACGCCGACGCCACTCATGAATATTCACGGCGCAACGCAACCGATGCCGAGAGCGTGCGATCCATATCCAACCCCTGCACGCAGCATTCCCAGCCCCTTGCTCACACTTTCTTCTCCCTCCTCCCTCGTCATCCTCTTTCCCTCGCCAGGTGTTCCCCCTTGCCGCCTCGTCGAATCTCTCTCTCCATCACCCGCCAACCCTCCCCGTCGGCGACCGGCACGCAACACGGTGCTCTCTCTTTGATCCATGAATGACGTGTAGGTATGTCGTTCTCCGCATCGTATCCTCCCCTTCGGTTTTCCCTCCTCCTTCTTTTCGCGGATTCCGCGGGTACTTCGCTCGTCGTTGTCGATTTTTCAATACTGCGTATATCGCGTGCTCGGATCCGTGAAAAGCGAGGATCACGGCACACGCAGCATTCGCGTTTGTCGGTTTGTCGGCACACATCTGAAAACACGCCTAGTGCCGTTGCTGGGGGGGAGGGGGGGGGGGTGGTATCTGTACATACATCGCTTTTAGGAGGTTTTCAATGCGAGGGCATTTTTTTTCTTGGGTGGCCTACCCTCTCGTGTAGGGTTAGGTCTCTAGAGACGCGCCGAACGTTCGGCTTCAAAAACGCTCTATCATGCGCCGCTCAATCAGCTGTGATGACTTTCGCAGCTCGCGTGTCGAAGGTTAAATCCAAAGATGCGCAGTGAGTTTAGATGCAAAATCGACGTAGTCAAACGAATCCACCGTCATGCTCCACTGAATCGGCTTCATTGGATGAGGAGGAGGAAAGAAGAAAGCGAGAACCATAAAATGCGTGAGGTTAGCCAGTCATCGTAGATGGCTTGATCCGGAATTATTCTGTTCGTGGGGAAAGTACTTCATTAGCAATTAGGCGCCGGCAGCAACATTGATTTCTAATGAAGGCACTTAGGTAGAACTAGCTGGGTTACCTACTGCTTCAGGCAGTCTTTTTTTCCCCGTAATGTAAAATCATGTTGCAGTAGTTCTATGGAATAAATAATTAAGGGGAGGGGAGGGGGTGTGTTCCCAAAGGTAACTAACGACTATCCACACCCATCGCCTGCCTTGTTAGACCAGTTAAGCGTTCTTATGATACAAGTGACAGATGATTTAAATTGCCAAAGTGGTCGCAGTTGCTTCAAAACAAGTCTCATACACGAGGGAGGAAATTTCGAAAGTGTTGAAAATTACACACCGCGAAGACAAATACAAGAAAAGAATAAAAATAGAACATTGCGTACCATAACGACAGGTGAATATTATTGTGAAAGGGAGTAATTATGACCCACCCCCCGAGCACGAAGCCACGAAGAAAATTCATAAAGTTTTCTGAGAAATAATCTTGTTTTTTCTTACTTCAAAGATTTATATTACTGCGAGGACTATGATACTCCTTAATGCGAAATTTGAGCGCAGCTCTTTCCTTGTTTTCATTTCCCGGTATATTGGCTGGCGCGGACAATCTGTCTCGTGCGACAGGTTCCAAACGAAACGTTATGCGGCGCGAATGCCTCGCAAAGCGGGAGATCGCGCGAGGCAGCGCATGGTTGATGCCTGGGCGCGATTCACAGCAGCCGCCGCAGACAGACCTCCGCTCATGCAGTGCTTTGGTGAATGGACGACACGTAGAGTGCCTCGATGCGCGCGCCCACCGCGAGCGTAGCGGATGCGAGCGAGCGCGTCGAGGCACCCTAACGACGCACGTTATTCTGGCGCCATCTCGTAGCCATCGTCGCCATAGTCCGTCTTGCGCAGCAATACGCCTTTCTTCTCACGTTCTCGCCATACCTTCCTCCCACTACCGCCTCAAGGTTCCACTGCATCCTCCTCCGCCACTTTCTTCCTCGCGCTAATTTCGCTCTCGCCGTCTTTCATCACCCATTGAACTCCGCGTTCGCTCTCATCTTTCGCGGGGCTCGTTCGCTCGGTTACGAGGTATTACGCCGACGCTCGCCCCAGAAAGGCTGGTATAGGTCGACGAGACGAGTGTCCTGTTTGCTACCCTACACTGGGGATAAGAAAAGGGGGCCAATAGAAATAGGGAAAGAGGGAGAGAAAGACCGAATAAGGAAAGCGCGCTCACGACACCACTCACCGAGGTACTACAGTAGAGCTTTGAGACCGGTGTTTCTCAAATACTGCAGTAACACAGAAAGAGAGAGAATGAGTGCATAGAAAAACAGGGAGGTTAACCAGAAGAAATTCAGGATGGGTACTAAGGAAGTGCTTTTTGCGCCATCGACGGATGTAGCCAGGGTTCGAATATTTTTGTATCGGAAAATGTTCTGCTAGAGTCCTGTCGGCTTAGCGCGCGCGGTCTGCAAATCTCTGCGCTGGACATCGTACTGAGAACAAGTGCACAAATAGGTGTTCGATTGTTTCTTCGGAACCACAGGAGTCACACATCGGTGTTTCTACCATTCCAAGACGTAAACGAATACATGTTGGTACATGCCTCACCAAGCCATAGGTGGTAGGCAAGGGTTGTATTCCCAACAGGCGAGGCTAGTAGACACTTAGAGCCGTAAGAAAAGAGTCCAGCTAGGCTACGTAGGCGGCAATTAGATACGCTTGGAGAGCTCCCGACAGCTTGTGAAAATGGGAGTTGTGATAATTGCAAGTGTGTTTTGCGGAAACTGTCAAGGTGGTGCAAGCTTCACGAAATGGAGAAATCACCCTCCCGACTGTAAGCCGAAAGCTACGAAGAAAATCGAAGGTCGATCCACGTAGGTCGGGAAGTTCCGGGCGAAAAGCGGTTCAGAACGAATTGTCACCGACATCAGCAAGGGTGGTTATGGGAGCAGCGATTGAAGCGTGACTATGTTTGGAGGGAACAAACATTGGGAAAGAAAAAAAGCTTTTTTTATATAAAGCGAGACACAGCTATATTCACTAAACACAAATTAAATTCTTAACCAATTTTACATACGCATGGCGAGAAGAGAACAACTCTATTTTACTTGACCATTACCACTAAATACCTTTTTTCCGCGCCCACCGATAGCGGAGGGCGTTGACACCGCTATCACTTGCAATGCAATGTCGCTCTTGAAGTGTGCAGAAAGGCGCGCTCGTAAAGTTCACCTGTTACAATACGCCCCCTCGCATGTTGTGCTGCTTTGCGTGTCGACGTTTGCCTGAATTTGGTGACGCTAGTAGCTTCATTGTTTCTTAAGCTGTTCAGTCAAAAGCAGTGCGTTGCGACTGCCAGATAATTGTTTACTTTAGTTGTTTTCGTGGGACAGTGCTCGCCGACGGGCATGGCATCCGACGAAAGGACGAGCACTCTACGCCCTAAGCGTTCGTCGGCCTCCAAAGAAAGTATGTTCTGTTCAGCGATGCGAATTCAACACCATTACGGCTGAACGTTTCCTGCATTTCTTTCCGCACTGAAAACTCGAAACGCCCATCAAGTGGAATGGCGGGGCATTTGAACATACAGCCCCAATGTGGCAGGCCTCCGAAAACAAATTTTGCGCCTTTGAAAACAAAATGACGTCACATCTGTTTCTAACGCATATTATGTCACATTATTGTTTCTTCCGCTAGAAGTGTACCCTCCGCACGCAGATGGCGCTAAGCCCCATGAACCGCTCATGAACCGCCATGTTTTGAATGTGTGGGCTTCTATGGAAGCTTCGCTACCAGGTGTATTTACCGTGGGAGATCCATTGGGTTTTCTCAGAAGCAAAATTTCGTAGTTGGAAAAATATTTCCGGGAGACACCGCCCGGGATGATGACCATTTCTCCCGTTCATTAACATCCCGCCACCTTGCAAACTTCAACAAAACTGGGGCACATTCTTAAGAGGGTTAGGAAAACGAACCATTATAATGACACGTATACATGTTTATCTTTCCACCGGCTAACAAATGTTAAACGTTATCGCTCGGCGCAGGACGCGCCTGTATCAGAAGTTTCTAGAACGTTATCGATGCTTCTTTCCATTGCCTGTTTTCACCGACGCTTCTGTTATCTGATTGCATGACTGACGCGAATTGTCTAGAACTTTCTGGAAGACACGCGGGCATGAGGGATTAATCTAGAACCTTCGATGACTCAGGTATAAAAGCCGACGCGTTTCGCCGCTGATCAGATTTTCGACGATCGCCGACTGTGTTCGCCGTTATCGTTGTGCCTTGAGTGTACCTTGCTTTTGTGGGCACAGGTTCGCCCAATAAACAACCAGTTTCGTTGTACAGTTTTACGACTGTTTTCTTCAGCGTCACTACTACGTGACATCTGGTGGAGGTGCTTTTGTGTCCATGCAGCGGACGCCCCCGCAAAGCCGCGACCCAAGCCCGAAACCGGAGGACGAGACCAACGTCGCCAAGGACCAGCGAGCTAGCCGTAGGCAGCAAGGACTTTTGCCAGAATACGGACTTCTTCCCGAGAAGACCACAGCGATCAAGGCCAAGTCAACGACCACAATGGCAGCCCCAGCGTCCCCCATCCTGCTGCAGCAACCTCGGGAGCCACCGACCTTCCGTGGATCATCAGCTGAAGACCCTGAAACATGGCTGGAGACGTACGAGAGGACCGCGACATTCAACAAATGGAGCGACGATGACAAGCTGCGCCATGTCTATTTTTCGTTGGATGACGCTGCTCGGACATGGTTTGAGAACAGAGAGACCACCCTGGTGACTTGGGACCTATTTCGCGAGAACTTCGTGAGGACCTTCACGAATGTCGTGCGAAAAGAAAGGGCCGAAGTTTTATTAGAAACCAGAGTGCAATTGCCCAACGAGAACATCGCAATCTTCACGGAGGAGATGACTCGCCTCTTCCGCCACGCCGACCCCGATATGTCCGAGGAAAAGAAAGTTCGGTTCTTGATGCGGGGTGTCAAAGAGCAACTATTCACCGGATTGATGCGCAACCCGCCCAAGACTGTCGCCGAATTTCTTTCCGAGGCCACAACGATCGAGAAGACGCTTGAAATGCGCGCCAAGCAATACAACCGCCGTGCCCTGACCAATTACGCCGATGCTCAAGCGCTAGGCGCCGACGACCTGCGCGACACCATCAGAGCAGTCGTTCGCGAGGAGCTGCAGAAGCTCTTTCCCAGGTCACAGCCTCAAGTGGCATCTATCGCCGACGTCGTCAAAGAAGAAGTGCAGCGCTCACTTGGAGTTCCTGATGTGCAGCCGCAATCGCCGCAACCCCAGCCGGAAGCGCTGACTTACGCCGCCGTTGCCCGTCGTCAAGGCCCTCCTTCACGCTCGCACCAGGGCCCCATAACGCCGCCGTTCCGTCGTCCACCGCCGCCGCCGCCAGCACGCCCGCCCGTCACCCAGTGCAGCTACCAGAGGAAGACTGACATTTGGCGCGCCCCCGACCACCGCCCGCTCTGCTATCACTGCGGGGAAGCCGGCCATGTCTACCGCCGATGCCCATACCGCGAGATGGGCCTACGAGGGTTCGCCGTCAACGCGCCACGTCCACAGCTTGGCGAGCGACCACGCGACATCGCCGACTACCTCGCCGGAGCCCAATGGCAACCACGACGACCCTCACGCTCGCCGTCACCAGGCCGCTACATCTCGCCGCATCGCCGCCTGTATGCCGGCCACACCCGGGGCCGATCTCCCAGCCCATACCCGGGAAACTAAAAGCAGCAACCGATGGAGGTGCGGTTGCTGTACGACGCAATGCCGAAGATCCTCCGCCGCCGACGACGACGACGATTCGCGAATCATCACGACGAGATATCAGCACGCCGCCTAGCAACAGCCTTGACAACACATCGCCGCCGAACGAAGACCTTCCGACGCGACGTAGCAGCAGCAGAGCAAGCCGACGCAGCCGTGATCCGACGCCACGAATCAACCGCAACGCCAGACGCCGGTCTACCGATCTAGACGTGCTCATCGATGGTCATAACGTCACCGCTCTCGTCGACACTGGCGCCGACTATTCAGTTTTCAGTGGCGCGTTCGCCGCCAAGTTAAAGAAGGTGAAGACGGCCTGGCAAGGACCCGATATACGGACAGCGGGAGGTCATCTAATAACGCCGGCTGGAATCTGCACAGCGCGAGTCACGGTAAACAACCGCACTTACCCGACGAGCTTCGTAATCCTGCCGCACTGCTCCAGGGACGTCATCCTAGGCATGGACTTTCTAAACCAACATGGTGCAGTAATCGACTTAAGGTCCAAGTCGATAACGCTTTCAAAACACAAAGCGATACCGCCGGATACAAGCATCAGTTACCATGCCTTGAATGTGCTTGAAGAACAAGTCACCGTTCCGCCTCGCTCAAGCGTAATGATTTCCGTCGGTACCGAAGTGTCTGCAGACATGGAGGGCGTCATCGAGGGCGATCATCACTTACTGCTCGACCGTGAAATTTGCGTCGCTAGAGGCATAGGTGAACTACGCGAAGGGAAAGCAAGAGTGATGCTCACGAACTTCAGCCACGAATATAAGCACATTAACAAAGGCACCACGGTCGCCTACATCGACGAAATAGTACAAGCCAGCAGTGCTTTCGCCTTCACGGATTCCAGTGCACCTTCAACGACGACTGTAGTACCTGAACCAACTTTCGACGTCAATCAGAACCTTCCCAATCATAAGAAACAACAGCTAAAAGCTCTGCTCCTGCAATACAAGGACTGCTTCTCGTCGTCGTCAAAAGTTCTACAAACCCCTGTCGCCAAGCACCGCATTATAACCGACGAATGTGTCCGCCCACTCCGTCAGAGCCCGTACCGAGTTTCGGCGCGCGAACGCGAGGCCATAAGGCAACAAGTCGACGAAATGCTACGCGACGACATCATCCAGCCGTCCAAGAGTCCGTGGGCGTCCCCCGTGGTGTTAGTGAAGAAGAAGGATGGAACCCTACGTTTCTGCGTCGATTATCGTCGGCTCAACAAGATCACGAAGAAGGACGTATACCCCCTCCCACGGATTGACGACGCCTTGGATCGACTCTACAACGCAAAGTATTTTTCGTCGATGGACCTTAAAACTGGCTACTGGCAAATCGAAGTCGACGAGAGGGACCGGGAGAAGACTGCCTTTATAACACCAGACGGACTGTTCGAGTTCAAGGTCATGCCGTTTGGTCTTTGCTCGGCACCTGCGACTTTCCAGCGCGTGATGGATACAGTACTGGCAGGCTTGAAGTGGCAGACTTGCCTCGTCTATTTGGACGACGTCGTTGTGTTTGCCTCAAGCTTCGAAGAACACCTGCGGCGCCTTGAAACAGTTCTTCAAGCAATCAAAACCTCCGGACTCACGTTAAAGCCCGAAAAGTGCCGCTTCGCATATGAGGAGCTCTTGTTTTTGGGCCACGTCATCAACAAGTCTGGAGTGCGCCCCGACCCTCAGAAAACTGCGGCCATCTCCAACTTTCCTCCGCCCGCTGACAAGAAGGCAGTGCGTAGATTTCTTGGACTGTGCGCCTATTACAGGCGCTTCGTCAAGAATTTTTCACGGATCGCTGAGCCACTGACGTATCTCACGAAGGCCGACGTCGAGTTCAAGTGGGAGACGCCGCAAGTCGAAGCATTCGAAGAACTGAAGCGACGCCTGCAATCGCCGCCAATACTTGCGCATTTCGACGAAAACGCCGATACCGAAGTCCACACCGACGCAAGCAGCGTAGGACTCGGCGCCGTGCTTGTGCAGAGGACTGACGGACTAGAAATGGTTGTAAGTTACGCTAGCCGGTCGCTATCGAAGGCGGAAGCAAATTATTCCACAACAGAAAAGGAGTGCCTCGCCATCATCTGGGCTACATCAAAGTTTCGCCCCTACCTCTATGGCAGGCCCTTTAAAGTTGTGAGCGACCACCACGCCTTGTGTTGGCTAGCTAACTTGAAGGATCCTTCAGGTCGCCTCGCACGATGGAGTCTGAGACTTCAAGAATTCGAGATCACCGTCGTTTACAAGTCCGGGCGAAAGCACTCTGACGCCGACTGCTTGTCTCGCGCCCCCGTCGAACCGCCGCCACAGGACGACCAGGATGACGACACTTTCTTGGGACCAATCAGTGCCGACGAATTCGCCGAACAACAGCGAGCCGACCCGGAACTAAGGAGCCTTGTAGACTACCTGGAAGGCAAGACCGTCATTGTGCCGAAGGTGTTCAGGCGAGGATTGGCGTCGTTTTTCTTGCAAAACGACATTCTCCTAAAGAAGAACTTCTCGCCTCTCCGAGCCAACTACCTCCTCGTGGTACCCTCAGCATTGCGTCCAGAGGTTCTGCAAGCTCTCCATGACGACCCAACGGCTGGACATCTCGGTTTTTCACGCACTCTCGCGAGGATACAAGAAAAATACTACTGGCCTCACCTCTCTGCCGACGTCGCCCATTACGTAAGGACATGCCGAGACTGTCAGCGACGCAAAACACCGCCGACAAGGCCAGCCGGACTTCTACAGCCAATCGAGCCACCTCGCCGACCGTTCCAGCAGATCGGGATGGACTTACTGGGGCCTTTTCCGACGTCGACGTCCGGGAATAAATGGATCGTCGTCGCTACGGACTACCTCACCCGCTACGCTGAAACAAAAGCCTTGCCAAAAGGCAGTGCCGCCGAGGTAGCCCGATTCTTCGTTGAGAACATCCTCCTGCGTCACGGTGCCCCAGAAGTCCTCATCACCGACAGAGGCACGGCCTTTACGGCAGAATTAACTCAAGCCATTCTGCGGTACAGCCAGACAAGCCATCGCCGCACCACCGCCTACCACCCGCAGACGAATGGCCTTACCGAGCGCCTAAATAAGACCATCGCCGACATGCTGGCAATGTACGTCGACGTCGAACACAAGACGTGGGATGCCATCCTTCCGTACGTGACCTTCGCATACAACACGGCCGTGCAAGAAACGACGCACATGACGCCGTTCAACCTGGTCTACGGAAGGAACCCGGCAACGACGCTTGACGCTATGCTACCAGACGTCGCTGACGAAGAAAATCTCGACGTTGCCACTTATTTGCAGCGTGCCGAAGAAGGTCGACAGCTCGCCCGCCTGCGAATCAAGAACCAGCAGAGGACCGACAGCCGACACTACAATCTACGACGACGCTACGTCGAGTACCAGCCCGGCGACCGTGTTTGGGTCTGGACTCCGATTCGCCGACGAGGACTTAGCGAGAAACTGTTGCGTCGCTATTTCGGACCCTACAAGATTATCCGACGTATTGGCGCACTGGACTATGAGGTCGTGCCAGACG
Source organism: Dermacentor silvarum (assembly GCF_013339745.2). Taxonomy (NCBI): domain Eukaryota; kingdom Metazoa; phylum Arthropoda; class Arachnida; order Ixodida; family Ixodidae; genus Dermacentor; species Dermacentor silvarum. The sequence goes on along the minus strand of NC_051160.1, from coordinate 62,625,350 downwards.
GCATTTCGCAATCACAGCGTCGCCGGGCACGACCTGAAGTCATCCATGTGGTGCGTCTTAAACCTTTCTACGCCCGCTGACGAACTTAGGTACTTTGTTACTTTATTTTTTTTTCTTTATTACGCGTGGTTTTGTTTATATACGCTTTCACATTTGTTTGTAGCATCGGGACGATGCTTTTTAAGGGGAGGGTATTGACACGTATACATGTTTATCTTTCCACCGGCTAACAAATGTTAAACGTTATCGCTCGGCGCAGGACGCGCCTGTATCAGAAGTTTCTAGAACGTTATCGATGCTTCTTTCCATTGCCTGTTTTCACCGACGCTTCTGTTATCTGATTGCATGACTGACGCGAATTGTCTAGAACTTTCTGGAAGACACGCGGGCATGAGGGATTAATCTAGAACCTTCGATGACTCAGGTATAAAAGCCGACGCGTTTCGCCGCTGATCAGATTTTCGACGATCGCCGACTGTGTTCGCCGTTATCGTTGTGCCTTGAGTGTACCTTGCTTTTGTGGGCACAGGTTCGCCCAATAAACAACCAGTTTCGTTGTACAGTTTTACGACTGTTTTCTTCAGCGTCACTACTACGTGACAATAAGACTGCACCCGTGATTTGCCTTTAGCGTTGTTGTTATCGCCATCATCGTCAGCAGCGCCACTGTTCTTATTATCCATGTTGGTCCGGGTCTCCTCCACCTTCACCCTCTGTGTTCACTCCAGATGACGACGGCAACTTATGCGTTCGTTGAGCTTAATCAGTCCGTTTTCTACAGAGGCTTTCTGCTGTAGTGTGCGCTCTTGTTCTACCGTAAACTTCCTCGCACTGGAAGTCGCCACGGCTTGGCTTGTGAGGCTTAACCTACTCGGTGACTTACGCAGCTCACCGGACCGTAATGACACGGGTCCGTACCACAAGTAGGGTCTCGGAGCCGGATTTCCAGAAGGAAATGCGATTGCGTGAGACAGCTTAAGGGCGATTCAGCGAGCGTGGAAACGACGGAGACTCCAGTTTCCGTCTCTGCCTCCGGTGTAAGGTGGCAACCCGGATGCAGTACTGGTTAACTTCTCTTCCGTCCATTCGCTGTTACTCTCTCTCTCTCTCTCTCTCTGCGTCTCTCGGGAAATCATTCTGAATGCTCGCACTACCGGAACAGTCGGAACGTGCAGCATAGGCTGCAAGCTTTGCCTCTCATTAGTCCAGTACTTCTTGATGAGCTATGTTAAGCTTCACTGACGGACAGCCATATTTGATTCAATTTTTATTCGGTAATGCACTGCTTCCTTGTTCATTTCATATCGATTCTCAACGTTGCCTTGGTTATATTGGGACCTCGTTTCCACCAGTTCGCAAAGTCGATTGTAATTGCTTTATGGCCGAGAGAAACAATAAATGGACCTTGGAGACGTTTGCCTCGCGGCATGCCTAGCATGCTACTGTAGATGGATAGGATGAAAAATGAAATGATGTTCACAGTTCACCACACAGATACACAACATACACAAAACACAACATTCAACACTCAACTTAAGTGTCTCATTGAGACAATTGAAAACTAGTTTATTGTACGTTATCCGGCATAAGTTTCATTACGCCATTGCCCTAAATGCTGATTAATTTGTTCCGTAAACTCAACACCAAGCAGTCTACTTATTTGTATTGTTGTGTACTCACTGCGCAGCTGCTAAATTGTGCGGGGTCAGACCTCTCTCAGGAAGCCATTACTTTTGTCCAAGTCATCTTGTAAAAGTGCTCGCAATTCAATTAAACAAATTCGCATTAACATATACGAGTGACTTTTGTCCCTGCCCATATACGCAGCACAACATGAAGTCTTCCCTTTAAAATATGATCACGGCCATGATACAAATCAAGAGCAACGAATCCAATGGATCCTAAACGGACGCAATGGCACCTTTCGGTGCCGCACGTCCAAATGACGCTAGGCCTGGTCAGCTTGAACTTAGATGTGCCTATGGACTTAGGGCATTGAAAGCGTCTGTACTCCTTGATATATACAAATGGGCGTGTTAGTGATCCATACTAAGTTAAACAGCGTGAACTTAGAACCGACGACACAAGACAAAGCACTTAACTACAGCATTGGAAGTCAGCGCATCGTTTTGTATTTCACTACTTTTGTTCACCGTCATTCGTCATGTGATGAAAAGCTTCATATATTGCTTTGTTGCTTTGTAGAAGAATAACAGAATGGGCTCTGTTAAGTAGCCTTTCTAGCGATTAGATTTTCTACTTAACGTCTGCACTGGATTAGCAAAGCCTTTTGTCTAAAGCCTTTTGTGTCGTAGGTACCAACGAGATGTTTAAAGCATCATTCTACTTGTAATAGGCAGTTGTACGTAGTATTTTACGGGCTCACGTAAACGTTATCGGGCATAGGTTTGTGTGAAGCCGCTTGTGTGTCATGTGTCTTAAAGCTCAAAAAATATCAAGAAAGGTGCGAAACGACGCAAAGGTAGCCACTGAAATTGCGAAGGCAATAGTCGTGTTTCGCCGAGTGCATGTCAGAAGACGTCACAACACCTTGCCCCAGGGAATATAGATGCATGCTTGATGAAGGTGTGTTGTACCTGCGCCTCGCTACACATGTTTGTCAACATGCGCATGTAGTGACGGCTTGTAAGGAAGAGCACGTGGGTCCGGGACACTGTATGCAGGATACCCGAGCTCGTTATGGCCAAGGTTACGGCAAATCTTTTCTGTCGCAGTTCAACGCATACATCCTTTACCTTTCTTTTTCTCAGTTGCCGGTAAACTTATGACATATGCGTTGCAAACAGGTGACTTATGCTTTAACGGGTGTCTGCCACATCAGTCGAAGCATGCAGCATGCAAACACGTAAAAAATCGGCGCACGTTTCCTGAAATCATTAAAAAAAAGCTATTTATGGACCTTTGTATAGCAGCAATCTGTGTATTGAGTGACGATTCTGTTATAACGGCGGTTATCTCCTTAGTTTTCTCGACACTCTGCTATAAAGGTTTATCTTTTTTTTTTCCTTCGGGAGGTATGCAAAGCTATAGCCAGAATCTTATGTTCTTCAAGCATTCCCAGGAGCTCTCGGTGAATATTCCTTGCGTTCAACGTTCGTGCATAGATTACGCAGACGTTTTGTTCTTCGTTTCTTATCCAGTCCTTGTGAAAATTTTACCAAATATACATCGCACGCCGTCAAGAACTGTCCTGGGATGCCGACATCTACAGTATTAAAGCTAGCCAACACCAGCAGCCAACAGGACAAACATCCCGCCGACCTCGACAAAGATGAGAGCGGGCACGCGTAAAGACATCCAGTCGCGCCGATGGCAAGGAAGTGTTAGGATGCATGATTGAAAAAAGCCTTGGCACCGGCGTTCTGTGTACTTACAATTGACCAGAGTTTCACGTGCCGTTAGGAGCTATGCGAGCGTGGCCCCAACATCCACTTGTATACGTATACCCTCCAGAAAAATTTACGAGAGCGCTGGTACCTGCTAGGTACACATTGAAACTGCGTTCAGGAATAACGGTATTGCCGAATGTACGATTATATGTTAAGAAGGGGAAAAAAAAGATTACCTGCTGCTAACGGGGCCGAGCGCCGTGCGACCGGTTGTTAATGCATGAGAACTCGCACGACTGGAGCGTGGGGTGGAGTTAGGGTTAACTATTATGCATTAGGTTATGGCGCACGCGTACACGACCTCAAAGCTAGGTAAACAGATAAATAAAACGCGAATCAATGCTTGAAGATATGGCTGCCGAGGGATGCCGCAGGGCTGGCAGAGATATACATGAGTGTAAATATAACAGAAGCAGCAGAAGCAATAATGAACTAATGAACTGACCACCGGTTGCCCCGTAGACTGGGGGAAAGCTTCGTTCCAGTATGCGCGGTGAGTTTTTCGATACGGCGTTCATTCTGAAAGCCCCCTTGGGGCGACTGATGCCGGTGCGTGCAAAGTTTGAGCGGCAAAGGAAGAAATCAATAAAATATTAGAAGGAACTCTAGAGTGCTTTCAGACAGGAACGAGCGCCGACCAGACATCAAATTTGATTACGCCCGCATAAATTTGTAAGGCCCGCGTGATAGCGTTGGCGTCATCCATATTTTGGGGCAGACACGCTGTAGGAATTCCTACTGCAGTTGCACAGCAGGCTGGACATACAAAAAAAATTGAAACAAAGGAGTAACCAACAACTACAAAGTTTGCACTATGCAAATGCGACCTTTCCATGGAACAGAAGAAAGAGGCGCCAAGTGTGAATAGCGCGCAGAAACTTCATGATCATTAGGGGCTGAACGAGCATATGTGGCAGACCTGGCGCAAAAATTTATTACGTAAAGTGTGAACAGAATGCTAAGACTAAGTCCGGTTAGCCTGGAACATTTGTGTTTTGAAACACTCTCGGTCACTTTATGTTTTGTCCCTTTGTATTGCAAGGTTGGGGGGGGGGGGGGGGGTCGGAGAATAAAAAAAAAATATGACTGTTTATCCACTACCCAGCATTGATTGCAATCATATAATAGTCGTCACTATAAAGACGGACGGATGAAAATTAGGTTGGGTGAGGAAATTGGAAAATTTTGCCGGCGCAAGTTGGAATCAGCTAGCGCAAGAAAGGGATAATTTGAGGTTGCTGGTAGGGGCTTTCGTCCTGCGGTGTGCATAAAAATAGACTGATGACGATGATGATGATAAAGACGTAGAAGCGGTGACGCTTAGAGACAACTATAGCAATCATTAGGCGCAATATCTGAGCACGAGAGTCTAAGAAAGGCACGCGGAGAGCTGACAATTGCCGTGACTGTCCACTCGCTCGCATTCTTCGTTACGTACAAAGAACGAAAGGAAAATCGTCATATATCTTTGTTAGGTTGCCTGAGACGCGCGACCTCTTCAAACCATTACCTTGGTATTGCTTAAGCCGACTGCAGCCAATGCGTGAAAACTTCCTCATTTCATCATGCCAGCTAATTCTCCGCTGCCATCGACTCTAATTCCCTTGCCTCGATGCTAGCTGTGTTCGAATGGCCAAATTTTCGAAAGAATCGAGTACGAATAGTCAAGAAAAGCAAACCACGTACTTTGAATCGAATATCGAACGTTACCAATTTCTAGAAAAGTAAAATGAAAAGTACCATGGAGTCTGTTGGCTACAGAAAGCCATCATGGAGGCCTGTACACCACTGGAACTTGAGTAGTATAAATAAAGCCTTTTGCGTGAAGTTCATGTGAGAGCACTGACCGTTTGGTCAGTGCGTGGGTGAACACAGATATAATGTTGGAGTGCCTCGCGGCAGCTGCATGTGTCGCAAGTGTCGGTTGATGACTATTCCTATGAGTAAAGATTAGGAGTTGGTAAATGGCAAGCCGAGACACAATTGGTACAACATGGCCTGTTCGCGTCGTGGCAACCCAGGCGGTAGACGTTGTAGTGTATATCAGGAGAAAACGACGGTAAACAACGCATGTTGGTTAATGTTATGGTCCCACACCGTCAATGTACATTCGCCTGACATCGACCGCAGCCAATCCGCAGCTTCAGTTCGCGAAAGAGATATTAGAACGTATTGACCGCTCTCATGTGCAGATGCGGCGGCTTTCTCGCCATGGTCATTCTCCCTGAAACTACGGTCTCGCGGAAGTCATCGAAAAAGTGGGACATGTCCTCTGTCACGGCTTTGATGACTGATCTGCCAAATCTTCGAGATCACTCGTTCGTTGGCTCCATGGACAATGGCGTTTCCTTGGCTTTGCAGGACTGCCGTGGAGTGGCTGAAAGCTGTACATTGATGTCACGGCTCATGATTAATGGATTCGAGGGCAGCACAGAGTGCAGTAAGCTCTGCCAAACATCGATGCGGTCACACAATTAGATGTCTTCACGTTAACTTGATTTATGCTTCCTTCGCTGGGCTGACGACTGCAGACGCAGCGCTATTGAATTTCACCTAACCATCTTTGTAGACGAGAAATAAGGAGTATAAGGCCCTCCATACCAATCCCACTTAATATTCCGGAACGTGAATGCCCTCCTTAATTACACTCATTTGAACTCCTCGTAATGGTGGAAGTTGGACCATTCCGACTCCTGAAGTAGATCAGCTGACATATTCCATTCCTACAATTCCAGTGAATGAAATGTTTTCTTAAATTGAATGCTAATTGAGACTGTGTGCCTAGTCTATAAAACATATCTTTACGTCCTGCCAAAGTTATAAATAATGCTAAGGACTTCTTTCGCGCACAAGAACAAACCGGTGCGCATTGTGGCCTGTTATCTTTGAATCGCGTTTTGGCTGCAATCTCCTTAATATTTACTGTTTAAAGAATCATTTTGTAAGTTTGGTTTCGGCATAATTCTGTATTGCTGTAGCAGTAAAAATGCTTGCGAAGCCTTCGAAGGAAGCATTGCACGAACACTGGGATGGTGGAGCACATACATATTGCAGGTAGAGTCACATGCTTGGTCAATACAATACTCATGCTTTAGGGACCTTACTTCACTAACACTCATACAAGATGAGTAGTTTACTTTCATGAGGTGTTTACAATAGAAGTTATTTACTTTTACATGAAGTAATTTAGTTCTACCTGAAATTTTTATTATCTTGCACAACAAATAGCTTTATGTCATTCGTCCTAGTCCTGTCCTGGTCCCGTAATACTGTCCAATCTGTCCTGGTCCCGGACCAGGACGAATTCTTCCTCAGCTGCAAAGCGCTCTTTCCTATGAACCCGTATTCGTTTCCTTTGTAGCTACGCAGCCACTCGATATTCGCATATCAGTGCCGATTGCGTCACTATCCGTATGTCCAGAACAGACGCAGTGGGAAAGCTCGGTGCGCTTGTCGCGAGCTTCCGTTATCGCAATAAAATTTGAGACTCTAAAAACCAGTACCTCTGTTTCCTCGATCTTTATATGAAGCTCCGCCTTCCACATGGCTTACCACGATGGCTTACCACGATTTGTCGCCTATGGCTTGGGGTAGCTTTTACCAACACGTACTCCTACCTTATCGGAATGTCCAAAAGTCGAGATTGTGAAGCTTGAGGGTGCAATGAGGCGATTGCGCCTCTTCTGTGTCACTGTCGTCGTTTTAGTGCACAAAGAAAAGTCCGCAGAACCATGCTCGACAAGACTGACAACCGTCCCCTTACGGAAGCCAGAATTCTTGGTCCCAGCCGACGCCGCCATGAACTGTTTTAAAAGCGCTAGTATTCCTTTTAAAGAAACAGGGCTCATTAAAAAACTACCGAATGTTCGAACTGATGTATTTTTTATAAATCTTTTTGTCTTCTCTTGTTTTCTTATCTTTTCTGCCCTTACCCCATCCACTTGTGCAGAGTAGCCAACCAGACACCTAACCTGGTTAACCTCTCTGCCGTTCACTTCGTATTTTCCTTCCTTCCTTCCGTCGTGTTTCATTCGGGTGGATGACAATTTTTCCCTTTCGTATTTAAAGCGTAAGACCACTTTTTCTGAATACGGGCGCTGGTCTATAGATCGATAGAAAGACGGGGCAGCAAAGGCGCATGTGTTGTCGGTCTTCTTACGCTTTGGTAGATAGCGCGGGTTTTCCATGTTGATTGCTCAACCGACCTGCCGAACCTCGCATTCTTGTGCAGCCGATAAAATATACACCTCTCTTTCTTCGCAGCAAGCCATACACAAAAGAGGAAAACAAAAAGGACTGCCCAGGAACGTTTCTTTTTTCTGTTGTCGCTATGCCATGATTTCCCTCCCTAGGTTAAGTGCAGCTAACTGCATGCGTTTCTATATTGCTTATCGACTGTACTTTCTTTCTCTCCACAAGCGATTGCCCTAGTCACCGAGAAAAAATTGCGCAGAGCAGCATTCAAACCGGGTCTGGGACTCAAATTACCTCGTGCCTTCCGAGTGACCGCTGTTCAAGACCATGGTCATGCATCCGCTGAAGAGAAGCGTACATCGGGGATAAGTTTAAATAACACCACGCTAATGGTCATTACTTTAAGCACTTTTTACCATACAATTCACGACAAGCAGGGCGTAGTCTTCAGTATAAGGTAAATATTTCTGGGCCGTGAATGAAAATGGTGAAGTCTTGCAAGAGCAAGGTGCCCAAATCGGCGATTCGGCATGGTGAACGATCGAAACTAACACAACGATCCCGTACGCTCTTAGCGTACGGCACCTGCCCTGTGTCTCCCTTCCACCCCCAACCACCCCAAACCCCCTCGCCATCTTCGTCAAACCTCGCTTCTCCCCCGGCACGCCGTCGTCTTTCCTTCAAAGCATTCGCGCAATGGCCGCATCGGACGCAGCTGTTACCGCCTTACGAAAACAGCTGCTCTTCTCCGAGAATCACCTCGGGCTCCAGCTAGAGCGATCTGCCCGACACATACAGTTACTCAGGCACGCGCTCAGTCTCAGCTGTTGCGGAAGGTAGTTGCTCGCCGTAAAGGGCCCCGTCGTTCTTCGACGCGAGAGGAGGGCATGGAGCGACGACGAGAGTACGCAACTTGGCTGCTGCACCGTTATGAGCCCTGCACCGGAGAGGAATACACCACAGCAATTTATACGAAGTGCCTGAGTGGAAGAGTCACCTGCAACCCTTTCGAACGACTGAACGCACCAACGTGGCTTTTAGGCAGAACGGCATGCCTTTGGATCTGGTGATCAGTGGAAGCTCGAGTGCTTTGGGGACGGTATAGAAGACACAGGGGAATAGCATAAGTGAACGTCCAACGTATTTATGACGTGTTCCTACGTGGCGCGAGTGACATCAAAGCGGGACTGATTGCGGACTACAGTTGAGGCGGAGAGTAGTCTCCCTGCGAATAAGCGGAGACGCTGGTTGCCATCAGCATACCCATATTCCGAGCTGCCGCGGAGACATTGTGTGTGTTGAGCTCGCTGGGATACTCGAAACGCGAACGGTTTCCGACGGCATTGTGACTCTGTTCGAAGACTCGCCTCTGAACTCCGTGGATGAAGTAAGTTATTCAGCCTCTGTGCTTTCGAAGAACACTGCAAATTTTACCTGATTGTGTTGTATAGGCCTAGTGCGCAGACTGAGGTTCTCATTTTCGAGTTCAATTTCTTTTCGTAGCCGAATGCTATTTACCTTATCCTCACTGATATCTTTCATGTCATTCTGATTTTTTTTTCATGCGCATTTATCAGACTAAGAATCGTTAGAACACTAGCAGTTTGCTTAAGCAATAACAGAAATAAGAAAAATTATCGCACCTAAGTCAAAATACGATACGACTCAAACGAATCACACCGCGATGGCTTTAGCACTTTGGCTTGTTCATGATATTCGTCAGGCTGACCATGTCAAGTCATTCTCTGAGGCTAAATTCCAGAAGATGACAAGGATTTCATCTACTGCACAAGAATAGTGATCAAGGCGAGTTGGAATACGTTCATTGCATAGCAGCGCAGTGACCGGTGCTCAACAACATTTCGTTAAGCCGCGTTGACTCGGACCTTGAGTTCGATCTCACAGGTTTGATTATAAATGTGTTCCTCTATGTTGACGATCATTCGGTGTTTTTGAAGAGAATGAACTACGTCAGTAGTATGGTTAATGCAATCAATGTGTTTAAGGAAGGTGGCTATGGCTTGCATTCTAAGTGCGAGGCTGCTGATTGCGACACATTGCTTTTTGTAGACAGCGCCTGTGTCGTTTTTTTTTTCTCATCCGTGTCCCTTCGTTGTACTACTACGCGATAATTTCATCTGTCTTACTATCGTTAACGCTTGCCAGTTGCATGCGCTAGCACAGGGGTCTTGAACCATGCTCCTCGCATACAATAATGTTACTCGATATCAAGTATAAAATTTTGCTCTGTGCTAGCTTTGTTTCTAAATTGTTTGTTGCCCTAAAATGAAGCAGCTGTTTCTGCTTCCTGGCAATTATCCTGCTGGTTTACCCATGAAAATGCTCAAGTTTTCCTCAATGCATGTACGACACGCGAGAATATTTCTATCTTCATAAGAGTATATAAACACAAAACGTAGCGGTCAAGTTGCATTGACGAGGTTGTTATATGAGATTAGAACTGTTGAACAATATTGACCAAACTCTATCGCAATTATGTAAACTCTATATTGGACACAATGTAACCAGGAGAAAAATATTGCGTGAGAAAATTATTTAGAGCAATGGCCTCAATGTTGGCATAGAAATTATACAGGGCGTTTTACTTAACTCGTGCCAAACATTAAAAATATGCAAATGCTACGTAGCTGTACAGAACCAAGGTAATGTTTGCCGTCACTTGGAGATGCCCAGATTATTTTTTGCATTCTGCCTAATTAGACAATTAGTCTTGATTAATTAATAAGATTCTCATAGATTATAATTAGAATAAAAGTGTCAATGAGAAAATTGTAGAGCCACATGAGAAACTTCCGATACAGCTTTCTGTTGCTCAATACATGCTACATAAAAGTGTCTTTCTGAGTGTGAAAGAAACCCCGAATACACAATAAGCGACTCGAGCGGACAGTCGCGCGGCAATCCTGCGTGTATTCGCGGGCTCCTTTCACGCTCGGAAAAACACTTTTATGTTGCACGTATTGAGCAACAGAAAGATGTATCGGGAGTTTTTCATGTTGTTCTACAATTTTATTATTGACACTTTGCATCTATTAATAATACTTGAGAAGTTGTTGAATAAAATAAGACTAATTATGTAATTAGGCGAATGCAAAATATAATTTGAGTCTCTCCAAGCGACGCCAAACAATATTACTGTGGTTCGGGCCAGCTACATGGCATTTGCATATTTTTAAAGTTGCAGCTCAAGTAACGTGGGACACCCGTTATATAGTTGAAAATTCGGCATTCCTACAGCAGACAGCATTTATAAGGTACCGTGACTGCACGTATATGCTTCTATATGCGTTCTTTTAGGCGCGTCACTAGCTTTCACCGTCATGGTCACATGCGTATACCTCTTCATGTGTGTCGAAGTGGTGATTTAGGTCAAGCGGTTCTACCTACCGGCAAAACAAAACTTTTTTTTTCTTCAATAATAGTAATACATCGTCGTTTTGGTCTCTGAGCCGTGACATTAAACATAACAGATACGCCTGTCATTTCCTGATTATTTGACCGGCCTTTCAGTGCGTGTTACTGGCAGAGTACCTAATGTTTTGCTTTTCGACGCTTTCTGCAGCGTACTAATGTCGTCGCCTACAGAAATACTAACAAACAAAAGAACGAATATGTTTTATGACAGCAGCGCTTGCGTACGTGCAGGTGCACGTGCACTCCCACCGCATCGCTGAATTATTCATTCTGTGACTTCAAAAGTGTACGTGCGACGAAGCCAACCTACCGTATCGCGTTAGAACCCCCTGCGGTAGCTTAGTTGCGAAGCCGTTGAGCTGCTGAGCTTGATCGAGGTAGCGGGTTTCATCCCGGCAGCAGCGGCTGCATTTCGATAAAGGCGAAATATAAACACACCCCTGTTTTAGATATCGATGCGCGTTAAAAAAAAAGAACAGTGGGTCAAAATAATCTGGAGTTCCTCACTATGGCGTGTCTCACAATCATATGGTATTTTCGGCGCCTAACACGCCAGACTATTTCTTTTTAATCGCCTCGAAAGTAGTCTCGCGTACCGCACGCCTGATTATTTAAAGGAATTGTTCGGTCATCTTACGAGCGAAAACAAATGGACTCGGACGAATATGCACACTTATACTCTTTAGGTAGTAGCAACCATAATACAGATGCTTAATTATTTCTCCAATAATTATCAAACGTGGCACTTCTTGAACATCACAAGATGAGAACATCAAAGGACTGAATGAGCTGAACAGAGTGAGCGTGACGTCTCATGTGTGGCGGGACCATGTTTCGCTGTGATAATTCTAACACGTGGGCCTTGCTAGTGCACCGTCGTTTTATGAATTTGGCCCTGCAAGCTGGTTTATTCAGTAATGGCTCAATCACACTAGCCTGACATTGACGCGTCCGCGATGCCAACATGACGCCGTCGACAACGATATACCGGTGTACCAGCCGGACAAACCGTGTCGCCAAGATACATTGTCACCGTGAGCGACAATGACCCCGGCGTGGTCGACGACAGCGAGCCGTCATAGTGAAGACAGGCTTTGGAACTGAAGACGCAGATGGAACCAATCTGCCTACCCTTGTTCAGCCGCAGTCTTCGCGCGGTTGGCCGTTGAACGAGAACAATCGCACCGACAACGCATATTCCGCAGCAATTTCACATTTCACTTTCGCATACATTTATTCGCGCTATAGGAAAGTCGAAACAAGCTTGCAAATTTGAAATACGTGAGATTGTCAACCTTTCCCAGTTGTCCACCTTCAGTTTGAGCCGGTGTCGATCTTGTTAATCGCTGGATATATGCCCATAGCATACACGTATAATAGCCGACAAGTTCGTGTACCCACTATCAGCGTAACTGTACTTAAGGACAAGCAAATGCTTAAAAGCGGTTTAAAACGCGGTGGCATCCTAAAATACTCCTATAGCTTAGTTCTGGCCATATAGTGATTTGAAATGAACGGCACATCCCTTCGTACGGTGCGCACACAAGAAGCCGGAAGTGGGCGACACGACGTGGTGTCACCGTTCTCGATCAAAAGCAGCCAGTCGTGCTCGCGGAAGCTTCCATCACGAACAAAATGCGACTGCATAAAGTGGTACCTGTCTGCACTGTGATGCCGACACATTTCCTATTTACCGAGATGCACTGTTTGCCTGTTATGCCAAATGGACCATATGTGACAGTCCATTCGATACTGTATTTATCGGCAGTGTAAACATCCACCTCGCTAAGTTACAACGTGAGTAGAGCTGAAATAGGCACCCTTCAGGAGAAAACTGCGCTTTCCTTAAATGAGCGCTTATGAGTGTATTTGAAGCAAATGATCAGTTGTGGCCGTAGGCGCCGACGTAAACAAATGGACCGCTCTGTGAAATCGGTATTCAAACACGGAAGATTGAGAGTCAAGTTTGTTGCCGCGAATGTTTGAAATAATAATTTTTTCTTTCAAAATGGGTAGAACATATAAAAAAGCGAACAGCGCGTGTGGAAGTCAGCCGTAGAACTTCCGGGCACCCGCCTCCGTGTGGTTTCAATGTGATCGACAACAATATCATCTGACTGCTGACGACTCCACTCCGGCGGAAGCGGCCATCGGTAGTCCGTCAGCAGACTGTTGGAGTTCGGCGCCACATTTTAGAGAGGAAACACACTGTCATGAATTATTACACCATCGCAGAAAGCAAAAAAAGCAAATTGTTTGCGGCTTGTTAAGGCACCAACTGAGGGCGAAATATGCAGCAAAAGGCACAGCACACAGCTCCGAGGTTCCCATGTGACACCATGGCATAATGGCCGCCGCTGATCAGGATATCGGGGGAAATTTCGTAAACGCGAAACAAAAACGAAATAAAAAGCTTTAAATGGCTCGAATTTAAGAAAAATCATTATTGTGTTTTGCACAAGCGGAAGCTCATGGCACGCGCCGCTGTTCGTAATGTTTACAACATCACCCGACTATCCCTTTAAGACTGGACGATCCGCTTCCACGCTTTCTGCCTTATATAGTGGTATCTGTGGCATGAAACACTTTGTCTCATTGTGGGCACAATTGGACGTGGAAATTAAGGTGTTCCGTCACAACCTATAAAAGAAAATTCTTCCAAACTCAAAATTTTATGACAACGTTTCCTGAAGAGCCCGAAGTAATCTGGAAAACAGTGTTACGATTGTTGATTTTATTTCTTCGATATACAGAGTTAATCGACTTCTGATGACACACTCTTGCTACCAATGTATGAGAAGCTTATAGGCTGTACATTTTCCGGCCATGCACGACTGGCTAATACCGCCTGCTGCAACACGACTACCACCATTCATTCATTCATTCACTCATTCGCTGACTAAATCGTATAACGCGACGTCTTTTTCTTCAAAGGCGACCATTTCTAAGAAGCCCTTGTGGGGGCCTCTTTGTAGTTTGGTGCTATGCAGCGAGTGGATAGCAAACGTATTTTTTGTTTAACTAGGTCACGTTCGCCGATGTGATCGAAATTCTTTTTCAGCTATACACCAGTAATACAGTACCTGTTTGAGAAAAGGCGCCTAAAATAATAAATCAATAAATAAATAAATAGATACGCAAGCTTTCATTGTAGGAGGCATAAGGGAGGTACATATCAGAGAGCAAACATGTATAGACGATATTCTGGTTGACATTAAGAGGAAGAAATTGAGCTGGGCAGGCCATGTAATACGTAGGATGAATAACAGGTGGACCATTAGAGTTACAGAATGGATACGAAGAGAAGGAAAGCGAAGTCGAGGACGGCAGAAAACTAGGTGGGGTGATGAAGTTGGGAAATTTGCAGGCGCAAGTTGGAATAAGCTAGCGCAAGACAGGGGTAATTGGAGATCACAGGGAGAGGCCTTCGTCCTGCAGTGGACGTAAATATAGGCTGGTGTTGATGATGATGATGATGAAGTGTTAATTGATATTTTGTTTTGCGGTGATTTAAGTCTAGTAGAAGTATTATTTTATTCCAAACAACACATGTTGTGTCAAACCAATAAAGCAAGAGCATCTTTCTTTTTTTATAAACACCGCTTATTTGCACCAAAACGACGCGTTTTCTCTCTCTAATTGTGATACAAGAAACATGTATAGGAGGAAGGATGGAATGAGGTATTCGCATGTGTGTGTGTGTGTGTGTGTTTGCGTGCACGCGTGCGTGCGTGTGTTTGCTCGCGTTTTACCGCCATTTCCTACCATTTTGCTAGCTGTGTCCTATCTACGATATTTCAGACTTTCAATAAGTGCTGCCTTTACTAAGCAGGGAGTAGGTTTCACAGACTAGTTATTAGAAAGTAATACCAGCGTCACCTATGGTCGGTTCTGCTGTCTAGTGGCGGTCTTAACGCGATGTTTACGTAAACTATTATGTATATTATTAGGTTCTATTAATAGTTATTAGCTGCGTTGAGGTGTACTATCGGCCAAGAAAGTAAACGGACCACGGGACCGGTGGTCGGAGCGGCTGCCTGGCCACAACGGGGCGCTGCTGTCTTGCTCCGCGCGCTTGGGTCGAGAGTGCCGTGCGTGACGTTTAGCTTCTCCCTCGCTCTCGCGCGGCGTTTTGTCACGCTTGATAAAATGTATAGTGCGTCGTCCAGTTGCTCTGTTGCTGGCGGTCGCGATGAAGGGGACCGCGCATAGCCGGTATTCAACCCATGGCGCTGTGGCGCAATAGCCGACGGCCGCACGGAGGTGTTCAAAGTGCACGGCAAGCTTTGCCGGTGCGCCAAACACGTGACACCATCTAACCTCGCTAACTCGCTGCACGAAGGTGGGAAGGCAAGATTTTGAGCGCATCTCTCGTCGTCAGCACTTCCCTTCTGCTGGTTTTAAATTCCGTGTCCTTGTATTCTGGCTTAGTCTTGCCGTAGAGAAACCTGTAATCGCGTTCAGTTTTCAGTAATCTCCCTATTGGAATCTCCCTAACGATGTAGCGAGCGCACACGGAGAAAGCCACGGAGCGAAAATCGGACGGCGCCGTCGCCGCGGGAGTCAAGCCGGCGTCAAGCCGACGTAGTTACGGCCACCATTACTGCGTCACTGATTGGTCACGTCGGCGTGCGGCAGCCGGAGAACGTCGCAAAAATGGATCTTGGATCCATTCTCTGCACGGCAAGGAAACCTTGACGGGCGCGAGCACAACCGACCGCGCACGTCAGCCTGAGAACGTCAAATGGTGCACGGCAAGTCGCCGTGCCGCTAACGCGAACGTGCCTTTATCTCGCAGGCGTGAAAGAGCGCGTGTCAGCCGCCGCTGCGGCGCCTTGCGCAATGTTGCCTAAACTCGAGCAACAAGGGACGTAGGCGACAAACACTAGTATGAAAGGTAAGGTCAATATAGGCAAAAACAAAACAAAGAAAAACAGAGCAGGTCTTCGTTCTTTCACAGTGCCGGGGTTTGATTCCCTGCGGCCATCGGCTACTGTGCGTCAGCGCCATGGGTTGAATACCGCAGAGCAACTGGACGACGCACTAGACATTTTGTCAAGCGTGACAAGACACAGCGCGAGAGTGAGGGAGAAGCTTAACGTCACCCACGGCACTCTCGACCCAAGCGCGCGGAGCGAGACAGCAGCGCCCCGTTGTGGCCAGGCAGCCGCTCCGGCCGCCGGAGCCGTGGTCCGTTTACTTTCTTGGCCGATAGTACATATGTTCAGACTGTAGATTATAGAGATCTAGATTCATAAGGTCGTTTATTTAGTCAGTTACATAAGTGTGCACCACTAGAACCTCTTTTCCTACAGGTTATGGTTCTGTGTATACTCATTAGGTCATTCTTAAAACAAGTCGCATATAGAATCTCGATCATTGCATTGTGTGATACGTTCTTCCTATTCGTCGTTTCTTTTCTTTACACAGTGAAGTTTATAACACGTGACCTGATGCTTTTGTCATGACTTTCACGTGCAAGTATTAGATGGTGTTGTAAATTACCCCACTAAAATCTGTGGCAAGGTAGTCCTCATTTTCTTTTTTGCATTCGTCTTTTAATACCACTTTAGAACAAAAGTGGCCTGACAATTTCTTGGCAGTGGAAGCGCCACTTGTAAAGATGCCAAGCACCACTAACGTAACTGGGTAGCAAGTGCCACTTTACCGGTGTCATTACTATCTGTGGTTTGCACCCTGACTACCTGTGCAGGCTGTATGCACCAATTCACTTGGATAGTATAAATACAACTGCCGGCGCCGTTAAACTAACTGCCCTTACTAGTAGTTTAGTTAACTCCGTGACAAGCAGCTACTACCTTTTGGTTATTAACTGACGCGACCTTTTTTCTAAGAGTTTAAAGCTATGTAATGGCAATATTTTTAGGGATCACATAATTGTACCAGACCTAAATTTTTCACAGGCAGAAACTTAATTCTTGGGTTTCACACGCAAAACCTCAACTTGATTATGAGGCACGCTGTAGTGTAGGGACTCCGGTATAATTTTGACCACCAGGGGATCTTTAACGTACCCCCAAGGCACGGGACACGTACGTTTTTGCATTCCGCCATTATCCAAATGCGGCCGCCGCGGCCGGGATTTCATCCCTCAACCTCGTACTTAGACGCGCAAAACCATAGCCGCTAAGCCACCGAGAGTGGTGCAACAGGCAGGCAGTGTGGTCGCCATAAGACGTGTGGAGAGTTAACATGAGAAAGTTGTACTAGTCTAAGCTTGTGCTAGTCACGTTAGTAATCCTACGTTCAGCAAACGCAAACTTGGAGCATTCAAACGACAGTACAAGGAGTAAAAAAGAGAGCCGTCATTGCAATATCACACTCGTACATTGTCTTTGACCGCCTGTGAGTGCTAAGTGCATTTACAGTCTTGCGCTAACTGGTTTTAATTTTTGGCGGAAAGGTCCGATGGCCCCATAAATTTGGTGGCACTGGAGAACTGCGGCTGAAACGACGCTTTCAAGCATATATGAAGCGCTCTTATACTTCTTTTTCGATACTATAAAGTCGAGTTTCAACAGACTGAGGTCAGAGGCGTAGTATTTTTGTTGCCACACTGCCTTCCAAATGGTCGTTGTGTAGTACGTTTCACCCTCTTAGTGACGCTCGTTCACGTAGCGCGTAAACAAAGAAAAAAAATGAATTTACTGCCATTGCCACGATAAAGCACACAAGTGTGCGCGCCTGGGCCTGCTCGCTCTAAGGCTTCACCGCATCTGCAGTCGTTAAAGTAATCCAACGACGCCACTATCGCAGAAACTTTTCGCCGGGGGCCATTAGTTCTGGCCCGTCCCCGCCCAGCGATCCCTCTCGCTTTCCATACTTCCAGCTGGGGACTCCTCGAATCTAAACCCTGCAGTTTGCGTCTTCTGACGTGGTGCGACAATGCCCCGGGGAATCGGGATGCTCGCGCGCAGCCGAGATTCTCGAGAGGCCGTCCCCTTGGCCTGTGTATGGCAACTCGGGGCATTAAGGGGCATCATTTGAATAACGCTCCAGCTCCCACGGAGATTCGGTAGGTGCCATGTGCCGGAAGATTGACTCAACTTGAACCACCGTTCCTCGATGCTTAGCTTTAGTTCGCATTACGAGTGTGCGTGCTCGCACGTGTGCGCACGGAGGTGCATCTTCGCGTCCGTGCGTCTCCTTGTGTGTGGATGTGTGTGCTTACGTGAGTGAGTGAGTGAGTGAGTGAGTGAGTGAGTGAGTGAGTGAGTGAGTGAGTGAGTGAGTGAGTGAGTGAGTGAGTGAGTGAGTGAGTGAGTGAGTGAGTGAGTGAGTGAGTGAGTGAGTGAGTGAGTGAGTGAGTGTCAGTGTGTGTTCACGCGTGGCCAGTTGTAGAAACAAAAAGTTAACGATGCGTGTCTTCACTGAAAGTACACCTGAAGAGCGCAGCCAGAGATGATGACACTCATTAAAGTACTCTGCCGTTTATTATCTTCCGTAAAATGCCAAGAGATGAACAAACAGGAAAACTCAAGAACGACGAATAGTTTTGCTAGCAACAAGGAGACATCATTAACTTGTACTGACATATTTCGCTGAAATCCGTTCACTCGCACAAAGTCAACCTGAGCAATAAGGAAGAAAGCGAAGATTGAAAAGATTCAAACAGCAGCAATATTTCACACTCCATCAAGAAGGTCTCTATCTTTGTATATATTCTTGAGAGAGATGTCAATAACGCACTCTGTAAACTTTCGAGTTACGTGATGCGCTTACAGAAATAGTATTCAAATTCAATGCCATTTTAGTGGCCGTTTCTTGAGAGCAATATAAATGGACAGGAAAGCATTAGAACTTCAACAATGATTTTCTTAAGGGGGTACGTCCAGCCCATTTGGGCTATGCGATGTAGCACGTCAGCGTGAAGAGCCGCACACTGAGATATTCCCAAATTACGCGCCAAGCGTTAGGTATTGTAATATCAATGCCGCTTCTGGCTAACATTGGCACATAAAGCACTTAACAGAGAGACATGGCAATCTGTGTCGCCGCACATAACGTGCTGCAAATCATTGCAGTATTCGTCACACAGCTTCCCGGACTCTCCCTCGATGGTATCCAAACACCATCGCGGAAACGCTTCAGCAGTTCTTGCCTTGAGGTGACTTCTCTATAAATGCTAGAAAATGATTGAACGTATATATAACACTCGAGATTTACCTTACTAATCTTGTTGAAAATATATGGGCGACAGATTCACGTTAAAAAAAAAGAAAAAGAAAACATGAGAAAAACGCTGCTGAAATGCCCCATATATAGTGCTCGAATTTATCACCGTATTCTTAGTCCTGGGTAAGGCTAAAGTGAAGTTTGATGGAAACTGTTCGGTTTTGAAGACCAGTCAGCAGACCTTCTGCTGCAATGAAGCTGTTGAAGAGGTCGAAGGAGGAAAAAGAGATTACGAATGGGATGCACGCCCTAAAATTGTAATTAAAAGCACGGCAATTCGCTATGGTTCAATATAGTAGTGAATATACCGGTTCATCTGCTCTAAAGGTAAACAGCTTACTAGTACTCAATGAAATATGGCTCCGAAATTGCTTATTTGGGGGGAAAACGAAGCCTTTGTGATGGGTATCAGTTGGATCTGCATTATTGATAATAATCAGATGCTTGCAGTAATTGCTGGATGCTGTACTGCTCTAGCAAAAGGCCTAACCTTCTATAAGACGCCACTCGCATAGCGTGTCGCAAGACATAAATAATTTAATTCTGGGGTATTTTGTGCCGAAACCATGATATGATTATGAGACACGCCATAGTGAGGGACTCCGGATTAATATTGAGCACACGGGGTTCTTTAACGTGCAACCATTGTACAGTGCGCGGTCGTTTTTTTAACAGCAGAGCTGTTTAAGCCGGCCTTAATGTGTGCCGCCTGTCACTGTGTTGCCTAGCAACCACCTCGCGGAGCCTCGCGCGCTATGCTCGGGAAAGAGAAAGAGAAAATGAGAGCAAGAGAGAGAGAGAGAGAAACAAATTGTATCAGCACCAACGAGGCAACGCGCAGAGGTGCTGCCGACGCCATCCGCGCTTCTCCGTTTCCCCGCATTAGCACCGAACGCTCACGGTGTCGGTGACTGCAGCAGGCGCCTCTGGCGGCGACTCGGCCGAGCTCCCACCAGCCGCGCGCTACTGCGCATGCGCCGTGGCGTCATCCCGGTGTGTCGTCTGCTGCGCGCCGCCCGTACACTATGCATAGCTTTCGCCCCACTTCCCCTACGTGTGCTCGGACTGCAAGTGCTTCGCGAGGCGTTCTCCGATGCCACGGACCACAATAAAATGCTTATACACTTCGTATAACTTAGCATCCCTTCATATAGCCAGGACCAGCTATAGGAAACAATCAGCTCCGCTGTGTCTCTAGCCTTGCACCACTAGTGGAAGCTACCCCTATTTGTTTTTTGTTTTCTTTTCATTTTTTCGCCCTCATCGATATGCGGCTGCCATGGCCGTGATTTGATCCAGCACCCTAGGACTTAGTGAAGCAATGCGCAAAGAGTCTACGCCATCATGGCAGGTGCCACAGTATTTCGCTTAAATGTGCTTATCAGCGCATCAACGTCGAGTTCTAGTACGTAATCAGTGCGTAAGTGGCATGGTACGATAGCGGTGACAGTACTATATCGTTGCCAATGTAGCAGTAGAGTGAGTGGCTGCTATGCCTTTCTATTACAGAAGGGCTAAGAGATGGGCGTAACAAAAGTCGCTGCAAAGCAGACCCTATTTTCACGTGCATTACGACACAAGCGTGGTTGCAGCGCCGAACTTAATGGTGCGCAAGATATTTCGCAACTGTATGCTTCGATGCCTCAGCACTACTTGGCATAGAAGGCCGGAATTACCACGGGTCTTGCTTCATCCAAAGCACTTGTCGCGTTTCGCAGGGATTCAAATCCGATATCGTGAACGGTGCTTTCGGAGCGAACGCATCTTTTCGTTTTTCATTTTTTTTTGTTTTGGCCAACCATTTTCTTCGGACTGCTGACTTCTGCCCTCGCTTGATTTTTAATTTTTTTGCCCTTCTCATACAACTTCTCAGAGCAAACAACAAAGAACGTTCTATGACGTCAACGTCTCCTCCTCGTGTTACGTCATTGCATTTGCTCCCCGCCTGGTGTATCCATTCCACGCAGAATAAGCGCGCTCGTTTTGTTTTCATTCAACGCCGTCTCGGCGCACGATATCCCGACGCAAGGGAAGCGTTACTACGAGAGCCAATGGAAAACTTGTTACAACATGTCTTCTGCAGACGCGAGCCCCCTGCATCTACTTTGAATTGATCCACAGTGTTTGAACAAGCGCTGTCGCTGGAGTCAATGTTTCGACCAGAGATCTTGTCTACGTCATGATCGCTCTGATGTGATAGAACTTTGCTAACCAAGACCCAGATATAAAATTTGCGTGGTTTAGCACCTCGAAGGTCGACATTGGGTTACGAGCGACGCCTTAGTGGGAGGCTGAGGAATACTTTTCGCCACCTAGTGTTCTTTAGCATGAACATGTATCAAGCACGACACATTAGCGTTTTCGCACTTCGCCCCCACGCGGCCGTCGTGGCCGGTAATTTCGGCTCAGCGGCAGAAGAATGTAGCCACGTAGCTATCCTGACAGGTAAAGAAGATTTACTAAAAATTAAATGCGGGGGTTTACCGCGCCAAAACCACGATCTGATTATGAGGAACGCCGTATTGGGGGACTCCGGAATCACTTAGACCACCGGAGGTTCTTCAGCGTGCACCTAAATCTAAGTAGGTATACGGGTGTTTTCACATTTTGCCCCCATCGAAATGCGGCCGCCATGGCCGGGATTCGATCTCGTGACCTCGCGCTTAGCAGCCCTTCACCATAGCCACTAAGCAACCACAGCTTTCCATGTTTGGGATTGCACACATTTTCGCTCGAGCCTGTTAAGAAATTTGGATTTTTGCGATGTCAACGAACTCTCTAGCGATGTCTGCTGCACGTAATAGCACGCAACTGCTCAATCGTAATATATGACGAGTGAACGCAATAACGCTAGAAAGCACTCTAACATGTCAACGACCGAGCGGAAATTCTTAAACCGTGAAAAATTGCACGCATTTTCTTCTGCTATCGTTTTTTTTTTTTTTTTTTGTGGCGGAACGACCGGAGGTGGACAGTCGTATTTACGGCGGCTGTAGAAATTGCGCCACCACCGAGAACTGCGTAGTGAACCGTGCATGCGACCCGTATAAGGAGGACTTACGGTGTTCTTTCAGAGTTGAGGTGGAATCGCCTGATATTGCGTGCGGCGGTGAACATCAAAAAGCGCCCGTAACTCGAGGCAGTACGTACCACATATCAGACATTTCAGCCGGTTCATAGACCGAGATATCATGTTGCGACATTTGAACAAGAACGAAGTCGCCTTCCACAAGGATGAGTTGTGGGCGTGCCCAGACTTGCTATGCTACAAGGGTGTAGCCTCGGCTTTTGCATTGATGTCATTTTCATGGAAGATAGCTGCGTTGCGCTGCTAAACCTGAGGGTGCTGGACCGCGGCGGCCGCATTTCGATGGGAGCGAAATGCAAGAAAGCCCGTGTGCAGTGCATTGGGTGCACGTTAGGGAACCCCATGTTATGTAAATTAATTCAGAGTGCCCCACTTCTTCGCGCCTCATAATCATATCGTGGTTTTTGCCTCGTTAAACACCATAACTTATTTTAAAATAGAACATAGCTATTGCTTTTGGGAGAACTTACTGGTCGCTCTTTATTTAGACCTATGCTTTAAATAAAATAAAAGAAAGAACAGCTCGCCTTTTAGATTGAATCACCAGCAAAACGGCAGACAATCACGGCAGTCGAAAAAAATCAAGAAACGAATTACATGTCACGAGAACTTTCCAACCATGGCGGAGTTTATATTCAGTTCTACAATAGCGAATGCTGAGCACTTTGTGTCAACCAATGAAGTGTTTGCACTCGCGAGGAATCTTAGAAATTAGACAACACGTACAAGATTTTTGCTTTTAAGGCGCACACTTACAAATAAAAAGCATAGCTTGAAGCGAGAAAATGACACTTGACATTACTGCGTGTCTCTTACTAACAGAAGAAAGAAAATAAATGTACATATCAGTGGCACATTTTACTCTGATTGATATCTTTTTCTACGGTGGCATGATCAACGCCAACCAGGTTGCTGATTCTTGCTGATATTTAGGGCAGACGCGTAACCACTGGGCTGCAGAATGCGTTGCAGAAAATGAGCAGTTTCATGGCGTTCAAGCAACCGCTTCGGGAAACCTTCGCTTCACATATATCTTAACAATGTGTGGGGAATCTACATGCATTTAAAAAATATTTTGTGTATTTGAACGTCAATTGAGAAAGGTGATTGGATGCACGGGCCCACAACACAACAGGTATCTAGGACGACCGCTAAGAAAGAAAATGCATTACTTCACGAAGAAATAAAATCGAATAACAGTTCAATGCGCATTATAACATGTACATGACCTAGAAGATGCGAGTCGGGTGCACTGTGTTTTAACAAGGACCATGAACCACATGCGTAAGTGTAAGCGCGTATGTGCGGTGGTGCTACAGCAACACCACACTCACGCGCTTACACTTCATTTGCAGCAAACGACGCAAATAGGGCGCCAATTTTTATCTTTCCTCCAAAGCGAAACTCGCCCCAAGCACGTGACCACTGGGGCTATGTACAAGGCTGCTTTGCCTAGGGGTGGTTCCCCAAAACACTTTAGTATACGTGTGCGCATTGTGATGTTCTGCGCTGCTCCTGCATTGTTGTGCTCTGCACTGACTATATGTGTCCGCTAACGCCCATGTTCGCCCATGATGCTTCTTTTGGTGTTGTAGCATACACTGTAGCGTCCATTTGTTTCGCCGGCTACAGATGAATATTTCGTTCAAAGTGCACAGAGACATCGAGAACGCAGCTAGAGGTATGAATGGCTACTTGGTAGTAGCAGTGCTTCCTTAAAAATTCTAGGGCGTCTTCAACCTGCCGGTTACGTGGCGAGATGCGCTCACTGCACTGTACTATGATTAAAAGCACACTTCACATGCTAATGCCAAAGTAATTTGTGGTAGGTGAAATCAAAACATGCAGTCACGTGAGCCTCTCCACAGTTTCAATGTCTCAGCTAAAAATGTCCCTACATTTGGACAAGTTTCCATATTTCCTAAACAATACCTAAGGAGGAGAAGTAGGAGATAAAGAGAAGGCAGGGATGTTAACCAGAAAGGTGTCTGGTTAGCTACCCTACTCTGGGGGACGGGAAAGAGGGAATAGAAAGATGAGATAGAGAGAGGAGGGGGGGGGAGGAAGGACACGGTGAGCTCGCGCACGCAATACCTAAACAATACCTAAAGTTTCTATCTATAGCTAGGGACATTTTCCTAGATTTGACAGCACTGCCTCACCATGACTCGAATCTGTCACCGTTTTTACGCTGCAGAGCACGCTTGTAGAGTTGCCAATAGTCAACGAGTCCTTAACAGCATTTCCCTATACTGTTGTGTGCTTATTCGAAAAGAACACCATACATGATTAGTTTAGTTTCTGGCACTATTCGATTCGGTACTCGATTCGATCTAAAAAATTCCTACTCACACACCCATATTTACCAGTCTCACATGCTGAGCATGACCTTCTTTCTTTCACTGTTTTGGTAATCTGGTCTGATGTGCTATAAATTGGTTGCTGTGGACAGTCCTAGGGTAGAAAGTGGTCTACTGCATTTCTGTATGCCCTACACGAAACAGAAAATTACATATAACTCATGTAAAAACACGAACGAAAAAAAAGTTTATGATGAATGTAATCACAATAAAGATTAGTAATGCCTGAATGGAGAGTTCTATCAACATCTAACCTCAGTCTTTATTATACTTTCCAGCTTCCTTGCGACACCGATCGAGTTACTTGAGTGCACCGGTCACAAGTCGAAACGGATAGGAGGGTCTTCCAACCAATACAACTGGGTCTCCGTAACGGGTGAGTGTATTTCAAGAATACCACGTGCTCTTCCCGACGTTTTGCCTGCGGAACAGTGCTGTTCGCGAGTTTGAACAAGTAGAGCTAATAAAGTTGCATCAGCAATTTTTCTTTTTGATTTTTTTTCAGGTTAACAGTTTGGCGGTTTCAGCTAGAAAGTGATCGTAAGGCATTGAGTACCCCCCGCATTTGCGCAAACTTTTAAGCTTCGCTCAACAGCATGTTTTTACGAAAAAGTAGAGACAATGCACTGAAGATACGAATTGACACTGCAGCGTTACCTTTTTCTTTCGTGCCGTATAACTCAACGAATAATCGCGGACTTTGCCCTCTTTGTGTTTTAAGTAAACGCTGTGGGAGCATCATTGATGGAAAATGTAGATAGCCCCGATTAGTCTCGTGTTGTCTCTTTTAGCCATGATGATCAGGTTGAACACGGCAACGGTCTATATTGTGTGAAACACCTTATCGCAGAAATGTCCAAAAGAAATGCTGCAAAGAGCCACTATCGTTTAGCTGATTCTTGTCTCCTGCTCTATTACGTTCTCTTATTTTACTCAGTATGAAATTTAAACAATTGTTCGAGCAACAGAGCGAGAGATATCCGAAAAAACGAGGAAAAGCAGGGTGGCTATCTAGAAAAGCAAGCGTTTCGCTACCCTGAACGATGGCAAGGGAGTGGCTGATAGAAAGAAGAAAAGACTCCAGTACGTAAGAAAGGTACTCTCGCTTTATGATCAACACACGTATACTTATTCGTTGAGTAGGCGTACGGGGCACATTTTTGCCAACAGTTGATCGCACTTGAAACATAGACTCAACCTACCACGCATACTAGGTACGAAAAAGACGTATTTCCGAACTGTACTGTTGAAATCCGAACTGTTGAAATCATCACATGGAGCAAATAGTCGTATGCAGCACTCACACTTCACTGATTTACTAAGCGATCGCTTTTTGCATTTCCATGGCGTGGACTGCATTGTTTCTCTTTCATTGTTCTAAATGTATGGTTGCGTTTTTCGTCCGTGTTATCGCCTTTAGCGACTTGAGTATTTAGCGACCTGACTGAACAGACTGAAGTATGCGAAAAATCTGCGTTTGACATTTTGATAAGAATTATGTACTTCCGGAAGAAGCAGACTGACGTCTGCTCAAGCTCAGCTGCTACCGTCTGCGTAGGAACTAAACTTTGACCGCACGGCTTATCAGCATCGAATCCGTCGGGTCTCGCTAATTTCGAGTAACTTTCAACACTCAACCAGCCTCTAACTGCGCGAAAACCAGCTTCACGCTCACTTCTGGTAGTTCTTGGGTAGACGCCTTGACAGGAATCGCTGCGCATTGAGCTGTTGAAAGCGCTTCTCAATGCGTAATTAGGATGTGGCTACTATTCGTCGGTCAAGCTGGTGAAGGACAAAGCCGGTCCGCCCGCCCGTAGCATGTCCAGACTGGAGCACGTCAGCGCCAGCCCGCACTACAGCCCTGTCGTGCAATTAGAAAGCGCACTACAAATGCATTTAGGTGCGTCGGCTGCATAACGTTGATGCCGCGACCGCCGCAGGGAGCCACCACGAGCCCTCTAGCGGAGCTTGCCGCAACTTGCTGAGGACAATACTCTGTGGGTCATTGGCTCCAGGCGCGTAGAGAGCTGGCCCTATAGCGCCGACATCCGACTGGAACAGGTCGTCTTCTTCCAGAGTTGCACACCTTCTAGGTGTGTTGCCATCATGGTCGAAGCTCGTAAAGGACAAACATAAAGACAACGTTTGGCTCGACACTCAGAACACGTCTGATGCCGTAGAGATAAGCGTGAAAGGAAATGTTGTACTTGCCACTCAATGCGAGAAAGCCGTGCGTATAGGTATCTAGTACAGGGTAGCGCAGCAAAGTGAGGAGACATCGTGAACCCCACCGAAATTGAAGGAGAGCCTCCAAGTTTGGTGCGTCGTAGGCGCCAAAATCGGAAGTAGTGGCGTCTACGTGAACGTACAAAATCAAATGCGAGCGGCGCGTCACGATGACGTTCAGTAGGCGAAACGTTGTGTTGACGCTCCGCTCCGTCTTAGCATTCACAGTGCAAGGTATTCAAGAAGGAGCGGGAGGACCGAAAAGGAGATCCTAGGCGATCTTTGATTACCAATAACTCCGCTTCTAACAAACGCATTGAAGTACTTTTTGTGGCAAAACCTCGCGCCGTGGAACTCACGGACCGCTGGCGTTGAAAAGAGCACAGGCAACCCTGCTTAGCGCCAAAAGATGACAATCAAGTGTATGGTGCCCTGTATCTGCCTTTTGAACGTCGCTATTCGAAATGACAAATAAAACTTACGCGTGCTAGAAGTTACAGCTTGAGTGATATTGTGAACAAACATTAGGAATAAATCGGAAGCAATATTTTTTTGTTACTTGTTTGGGCAGTAACTAGCCTATGTAATGTGGTCCTGTACTTGGGGTTGGGGGCCAGAGACCGCATTTTCTTGACTTTTGACTAGTCGCCCGGTGAATCTCGCTTCTTTCTCGCCCCATTCTCGTCTTGAGTGCCCGGATAACGGCTCTAGATTTTGGCTCAAGGTTACTTGAAAGTTGCCGACAACGGGCAGCTAAAGGCATTTCATGCTTGAAATGAAATAATTACATGTAGGTTCTGTTTCCTTGTTGGCCTGAAAAACAGTAACGTGCCTTCGCGCATACTCTCCATTTCTGCAAAACCATGTGAATCGTTCTGAAGTTTTACATCACAGCCTACATTAGTACGCAATGATCGTCTCCATCGCTGCTATTCATTATGCAGATGTAATTCTCAAGGAATACGTTGATGGGCAGGAAGCAACATTGCTTTCTCTATTGTCGCAATTCGTGCAAAAGCGCGCGCATTGACGAGGCGGTGACTATTCATGACTGTCTTTCGCTGGGGCCGAAATTAGTGCCTTCTCGTGGTTTCTTTCCCCATTGCAACTTCCGCGCCAGTTGAAAGGAATATGTAGACTTAGTTTCAGGAACAATCTTGACGCGCGCATCCAAGGAGACCTCTCGCTCAGGGCTCCGGCATGCTGTCCCGGGTTCCGCAGCGGTGCCCGCAACTACGCAGACGTATCAGAGAAAAAAAAAAGAAAAAAAAAAAGAAGCAGTGACGCAGCGGAACACGCGCCAGCCACAGCTTCCCTGCGAACGCATAAATAACTCGGCGTTTCGCCGCCAGTTTGCGCTCGCCGCCGTTCAGCCGTGGGCCGACGCATATTTCATAACCACGCCGAGCCTCTGGACGGGCGCTACGACTTTCCTTACTCGTTCATTCTCGCGTTCTATCGCGATTGCTTTGTTGATTCAGCTCGGTACGGACACGTCTTTGTTCTCTCCTAATACGCTTCTCGTTAGGTGAAAGGGCTATGTAGGGGGAGGGGAGTGGGAGGTGCGGGGGAAGGGCACAAGCGAAGCGAGAAGTCGAGGATGCCAGACAGGCAGTTCTCTGTTCAACTGAGGCTAGACGTACTCTTCGTGGATGGATGGGTTTAGCAAACTAAGATTGCGTGCAGGAAGATGAAGGAGCATTAGAAGCAGGGGTTTTAGCCAATTGTATTAGAAAGGCGAGCGGCCAAAAAGAGAGAGGACGTGAACATGAGCGATCACATTAGTATTTTCTCTTGTGCGTGTCTGTTTCTGGCGCCGAGACACCTTGCGTAAAAAGAATAACTTCAGGGTGCGGAAATTTGCATGCGCGCACGTGCAGACACACACACATACCGCCACAGGCACGGACAGACACTAACTAACGCAGAAACGAACTTGGATGTTACTAATCTAGAAAGCAGCGCTGGTCGGTTAGTGGCATTATGAAACATGAATACGGCTTGAAGAAAGACCAATACGTAGACAAGAACTGCAGTACCAGTCCTGCGCAGTGCATGATCTATCTAGTCCATGTTTACAGGCTCGCGCCTGACCGTTTTGCACATTGTTCCTTTGTGTGCCAGCCTGTGCCACGCACTCTGTTCTGCATATTCTAAACCACGCTAGCTATTGTTGTTACTGTCGCGTACTTCGAACTTCGCGAACGCCCTCCTTCTAGCCAGTAGGCTTTTTTGAAAAAAATGTCTTCCTCGAGCAAGTTACCACCACTTTTCCGTATCGGGTGTACCTGTTTCTAATGTGTTTCTAACCTGTTTCAAGCCTCTTTCGCTGGCTGATTCCGAGAATAGGGCCGTCTTTATATAGTGTCCCCAGGACCACTGTGTTTGAGCCACTGAGGCCACGTTGTATGGTCTACTGGGGCTGATCAGTATGTGATGACATTGGGTATGGGACACTAGGTGTTCGCCCCTAGAATTACTTGATACGTGCCATTGGAGATGTGCATCTGGGCCTCTGGGTGTGTGATGATTATGACGATGATGACCATGATGATTCTGATGGCGACGGTGATGATTGTGATGATGATAATTGTGATGAGTACAATTATGATGATGATAAATAATGACAAAAGTTTCGAAGGTGATTCAAGCTCTGGTTGACGTCGATAAAACGTTGTCGCGTCAACGAGGCTCCTCAAATAAATGATATGGTTCGTGCATAGCATTTTCAGCCCCAGCTCGCACAGGAATTAAGACATTGTCTTTCACGGACTTCAACTACATGTTGAATCACCTTCCAACTTTTATTGCGATAGGAATTATATGGACACTCCATGCTAATTTCTGCCTCGTCGTCGCCGTCGCCGTGTGTTTCCGTATATATTATTGCGATAGCAATTATATGGACACTCCAAAGCGGATTTCTGCCGTCAGCGACGCCGTCGCCGTGAGCTTCCGTATGACGTCAAGGGCGATGAAATCGTCGCTGCACTCCGGACGCTGTATGTGCGAGTGAAAGGGCGCGAGGAACGCGCGCTTTCACGGGGAGTGAACGCACGTCGAGAGCAAACGCGCGTTCTGCGCCGTGCTCCCTGAAGGGCTGCAGAATTAAGCGTCTCTTTCCTCCTTTACTATCAGCATATATAGAGAGCAAACTCGACTGTATCCGTTACGCGATGATGATGATAAGTGGTTCTTGAGGGAAAGGGAAAGGTTGGCGCTATCTTCTGCAGCCCTTGAGGGAGCACGGCTCAGCGCCAAAAGCGAAGAGCCGTGGGGGCGACGGGAGGGAGGGAGGGGAGGCGACGTTTAGCTGCGGCACCAAATGCGTATTTATGTAAAAACGTTGCGAGGCGAGAAGGTGGGTAAGATTGCCGACGCAGCTCGACGAGTGTCCCATTCTGATCTCGTCGAAAACCTCCGAGCCGCCCCCAGGGGCACCGGCAACAGTCACCAACGCCGCGCGCGTTCGGTGCGAACACGGGCAAAACGCCGACGGCGTCGACGACAGTTCTGTACGTTGCTGGTGCTGCTGCATGTCCAAGGTTATACAGCTGATAAAACTACTGTCCTTACTCCGTATAGCTCGCTAATAATTTGCTATCGCAATTGATGCTTCGCCTTTCGGGTGAAACTGCGACAATTTTTTAGGTATATGTGTGCTACATGCCTTGCCGTGCTAATGACATGCGGTATATGTGGGTTATACTGCCACACAATTCTACAACTAAACTTGCTCCTACCATGTCTTACATTGTTGACAAACTGTTTCCTCAGAATTGAGGAAATGGGGTTGCCCGCAAACACATGTCGTGAAACAAAACACCAACAGTGCAGGTCTTCTATCTTAAATCGTAACAGACATAATGATTGAAAGTGCGCGACAATAACAGAGCTCAAACCTGAACATGATGTAATTTTATGGGCGCGGCTGCGCACGGGATCTGTCTGGGAAATAGGTTTGAAAAAAGCCCCCCCCCCCCCCCCCCCCTACGGCAGGCCTCTAATGATATTGTGGTTTTGGGCCGTAGACCCATGGTGTGTTTTCTTGTTTTTTTTTATTTCGATATCGAGTGACACTTGTATGCGTAGCAGGCCACATTTCAATGATTACCGGAATTGAACTAAAGATGAAAACTTTAGGCTATTAAGTGGATATTGCGTATAATAATTTGTGCCCCCCCCCCCCCTTCCCTCCATGCCTTTCCCAATATAATCTTATCTCCGAGCAGGGGCCTATGGCGCCCATTTGACTAGGGAGATTACATCAAGAGCGCTTGCATGTAGGCTCCCTACATTTGACGCGCTAGCTACGACACCAAGCTGCGTTCACCAGCTGCGGATATATTCAGCTCTTGACAGATTATGCGGTGAGGAAACTTTTGACGCGGTCTGTACATAATGTTCCTTCCAAGAGTACGCAAGGTAGACCCATAATCACTGGAATGAGAAACGTGAGGCTATGCACACAATATTAACAGCAAGCCCGCATTTCACATTTAAAAGGCACGCTACCAATTAGGTGGGCCTTGAAAACGATCGAATTTTTTTTCAGGACACTTTCACTCACCACTGAACAACCTTCTGTGAACTTCAGAAGTATAGTGATGCGCCCCACCGCGCGCAGCTGGCCTACCCGCTTCCACTCAACGAGTGCGCGATCGACGCCGGCCGTGCCATCAAAGACCTCCGCTCTCGTTCCCACCTTGTTTCCTGTCAGGCAACGACGATGACCAAGAGACAGGAGGGCGTGGTCGCACCCGTTCTCGCTCCCCGTAATCCGCTTCACGGTCTGGCACATGATGTCGATGCGCATGCGTGACAGGGCACAGACTTCTTCGTTCGCTTTTTTTTTAGTTCAGTGCCAGGCGGTGATCCTTTCGTTCCGTTAAAACGAGCCGTCCCTATTTATACACGCCTCCCATTTCATGGCATCGCTGTCCTCTTTGTTGTCTTCGACGTAATCGTGGTATGTCGTGCGCCCAGCGAGTGAAAGACTTCGGTGAGCGAGGTGACATCCTCGCCTACAGCAGGGGAGACTAGGGACTGCTACTGACATCCTTTTTTTTTTTGCCGTTTGGCAGCGGTTTTTTTTTTTGTGACCCCAGAGAACATCCAGTCGCGCGTTTTCGGCAACCAACTTTGCCAAGAAAACAGGCTTCAGATTCACACAGCTTTTTTGTTCCTGAGTGATCTTTGCTTGTGGCTGGCCGCCTCTTAATGATTTGTCCAACATTGGGATTGGCTGAAATGTTCTCTTACGAACAATGTTTGCGCGAGAACATCTCGTGAATGCAGGCCCACAAGCAGTTCGTCCCACAATCGACTCTATGGTCACATGTTGTTCACGCGTTCAAATTTAAGAAACACGCCACGCGCGCCCAGATCATAGCTGTAGCTTTCTTGTACATTTTGGACTAAAATTCATTCATGCAAAATACACGCGGCAATAAACGCAACGAACAGAATATACAGAAAAGAAAGCCTGATGGTTACATGAAGAAAAGACTAAACGCGATTTTTTAAAAACGTGGTCTAACGGAAAGTTCTGAGAGCAGGTTGTAACACGAGGCTTATCTGTGGTGTGCTCGTCGATATTTCGATCTGAAGAACCATCAGGCTGCTGATACCTCACTGCCGAAGATCAAGGCGGACTTGCACTGCCTGTCGGTCTATTACCGAATATTCCAACCTGGGGTTTCACCCCTACTGCAGCCGTCTATCAGTGTACAGCCATGTCGTTCTGTCTTCTAAGCAACTCGATCTGGCTGCTCGCGGTGGGTCAAACTCCATTCACCAGCGCTGGTCATAACGTGGGGAACCGGGCGAGCAACTGGGAGAATGGGAATCGTTGCGCTTTCCACAATCACGAAAATGGCGCTGCGACTGCGGCTGTTGTTGAGCACATCTTGAAAAGGACACGCGTGCACGCGCTCTCTGATAGATATGTGTTCGAATATCTGGCGTTCATACAGAAGCGGTTAAGAAAGGTTCAACAGACACAAATTCAGATGGTGGGCGGCTAGTACGTCAGTCAAGTGGAGCCCCTGCAATACAGGCATTTTTTACATAATATTACTTGTAACCTCACCTAACCTAACATTACGCCTAACCTGGACAGACTCTTAGACGCTAGAAATTGTGGCAAAGAATTTTTTTATTCTGTTAGTACTTACAACTACTTTTTGGGCATGCTAAAATAAAATTGCGGGCACAAAAATTGCCAGTTGGCGTCACATCTACAACAAAGTGCCATTGCTTCGCTTCCCATAACTTTTATTTTACAGCGATGCTATTAAGGGGAGTTCTACAAGTGCTTTTTTTTCGCAGGCCACGAAGGCCTGCTGCGGCTAGCGGCGGTGTCGTTGGTGTCAAGTCTCAATCACTGAATAGCTGACAATGCAACACACTTCGAGGCAATGCAGCACACTCGGCCGTCCATGAAAACGCTGCCGTCAGAAACTCGATTCGGTCTGTTTAGCTAACAACAGCACAGCCAGCAATGCACCATGCCATCGAAGTGCGCAGCCAGACGCCGGTGCCAGCGCAGTAGAAAGAAACATAACGTAGGATATAATGAATACTGCAGAAGTATTGAGCTTGCATATAGGTGAAGCGTTCGAAAGCATTTGGGTATATCGAAAGATACACCAGGTATAATGTATCAGTTGCAAAGTGTTTGGTAGATTTTGGACAAAACAGACCACTCGACTTTCCCAAGTTCGTGACAACTCCCTTCCCTGTCTTTGCTGTATGAGTTGCGTGGTTTGCATACATATGCGGATGTCTATTTTTCTGTGCGTTATAAAACCTTAACGTCCAACTCGTTTTATTACATTACTGGGCATACGTTGTTTTCGCCTTTGGCTTCACGTACTGAGTGACTAGCGAATACTTTCACAACTCCCGCCATTAGAACTCTCACCACAACTCTTGACCGCACCCGTGGCTGGAGTTTAGTGATATGGTTCCAGCGGAATGGGAAACCCATTATCGAATAGCCACATTACAACGCAGCCATCCGGAAGCACCACCGTGGCATTACTATTCTACACTGATCTCGGCATCGATTTTCTCATGGGTCATTTCGCATGAAATGACTTGTGACTTCTTCTATACAGCGCCCAACATCAATGCCCTTGGAGGCCTACTGAGCCGTCAGATATGAAGAATGAGGCTCTCCGTGGAGATGGTCATCACGGAAGAAACTGTCATCTTCGCATTGCGGGCATTTTTTAATAAGACAAACTTTGAGCGATTGATAACTTGGAGCTAATGGGGAATTTCTTCAAAATCAAGGTTCTCCAAGCAGTAGCTTCGTGTGATTCATTGTATAGTTGCCTTGATATTATATACTGGGACCATTTCTTACAAGGAGAAGTAAAAAGAAAAAAGGAAAGGAAAGGCAGGGAGGTTAACCAGACGCACGTCCGGTTTGCTACCCTACACGGGGGAGGGGGTTTAAAGGGATGAAAAGAAATTAGCATTGATAATCAGCTAATTATTCTGGATCTAGGTGGTGCAGAAATTATTCCTGAGCAGTTGTGCTGTGATATCTCGGCCAGGGTAACTTAACAATTCCTTTGCGATTATTCTGTTACTCCGATAGCAATTGTGCAGACTCTCGATGAGTTTTAGGGGCGAAGCTCCTTAGGGTCGAGCCTTGTCCCTTGTCGCGCCATCGTAGCCACGCTAGTACACGCCGCTCCCGCTAGAGGCACAGCTATGCTCTCTTTCTCTTTCTCTCTCGTTCCCGACGCGCGCTCTCTTTCTCGTTCGTAGCTAGAAGCACTGCGGCGCACAAGGGCTATATAAGCGCTGTCTATACTGTACACATGTACAGTATATATATATATATATATATATATATATATATATATATATATATATATATGGCAGACGCTGATGCCAGACGAGCTGCCATCAGCGACCCGTACTGTGCTCTGAATTGCGGGCGTAATCACTTTGCGGAGCTGAGTACGGAG
Source organism: Dermacentor silvarum (assembly GCF_013339745.2). Lineage (NCBI taxonomy): Eukaryota > Metazoa > Arthropoda > Arachnida > Ixodida > Ixodidae > Dermacentor > Dermacentor silvarum. The sequence goes on along the minus strand of NC_051160.1, from coordinate 62,590,456 downwards.
AGCAGCGCTCATTATTGCAATCTGCGCTCCGGTGTCTAAGAGGGCCGCAACGGTGACGTCGTCCACTTGAATGTCCAGAAGGTTTCGGCGCGTAGGTACAGTCAACAGAGGATTTGTATATCGGGTCACTGACGCAGCGTCACCTCCGGGAGCTGCACGGCATAGTTTTCCGGAGCGTAGGTGCCAGGCCGTGCAGGGGACGATGACCGGTATGGTCGTGGCGATCGAGATCGACGGCCTTGTGGGGACGGTGAGCGGCTAAACCTGGAGGGTGGAACGGCGGCATCGGAAGCATCGGAAGCATGTGGATCAGAGCGAGGGGAAAACCATCGAATGTTGCCTCCAGGACGACGCCAAGATCCAGTGCTCCAGTTTAAGGCGACGACCAGCTACTGCGGCAGTGATGGGCAATGTGTCCAACGCGAGCGCAGTTGAAACATATGGGTCGGTCGTCTGCCGTCCTCCAGTCTGCCGGGTTTTTGTAGCGCGAAGGGTAGACCTGGTTCTGGGTGACATTTGGAGGGGTACGTTCGGATGTACGGATGGAACAGACGGCCGATGATAATCCCATGTTCGCGCACTCCTGGCCGACGACTGCTTGTATGAGTGACACGGTGGACAGGTTGGCCGACTGAACGTCTGGAAGAACGGCCGTAGGAGCTAGAGCTTCGATTTCGCGGCGGACAGTAAGCGTTACATCTTCTGACGCTGTAGCCTGTGCAAGCGTCGGTGGGTCTTCGCAAGATGATGTGGCGGCGGTGTTAGGTAGCCGAAGGAACTGGCGGGTGATGCGGCGACTCTTGGCTTGTTCAAAGCCCTGGCATTCCTTAACTATGGCGTCGACTGTCGTACAGTCCTTACACACCAGTAGATTAAACGCGTCGTCGGCTATTCCTTTTAAAATATGCGATATCTTGTCATCTTCGGCCATTTTTGCGTCAACTGTTCGACAAAGGCCCAATACGTCCTGTATGTACGAAATGTACGCTTCAGTGGTCGTCTGGATACGAGATCCCAACTCCTTTTTAGCGGCCTGCTGTCGGCCAAACGACCTGCCGAACAACTCACGCAGCTTCGCCTTGCAAGCGTCCCAACTTGTAAGATATTCTTCTTGCGTCCGGTACCACACGCGTGCCGTTCCTTTCAGATAGAATATCCCGTTGGCTAACATAACCGTGGGGTCCCACCTGTTGCGGTTGCTGACGCGTTCGTAAATGTGGATCCAGTCTTCGACATCCAAGCCATCTGTGCCAGAAAATGTTCCCGGGTCTTATGGGTGCAAAAGAATCGCAGGAGCCGTGGCTGCTGCACCGTCGGCACTTCACTGTTCATCGCGGAGCAACCAAGACGGCGACCACTTTGAAGTTCCGTGCTTGGTTGACGGAGACGGCACGTTGACAGGTTTACCCCGCACCTCCACCAAAAGATGCTACGGGGATAACGTTTATTTAGGGAGTATTGCTATATACAAGCTTTGGACAAGCAGCGGCGACGGATGCAAGGCTGTCGCGCGCCTCTGGCTACTTCGTCGCCGTCGTCTTCGTCGGACCGACAGTAGCAGCCCCTTCACTGTCTCGTGGCACTATATATATATATATATATATATATATATATATATATATATATATAGTATATGTACGCCACGCTCCGTTTTCCGGTTCCACTTCCGGTTCCGGAGAACGCTTCCGGCGTTTTGCCCGAATGATCCCCCGGCCGGTGCTTCACGCACTCATCATCATTCACTTCGTGGATATGCGGTGTTTTTCTCCATCACAGTTGGCGATGCTGCCGGCACCCCCGTTTGTGTTGTTGTGCTGTCGGGGTATAGACGCGCTTGTGCGGCCCACAAGTGGAGAGTTAGGTCAGCGCCTGGAGGCGCTGGTTAGGTCCCCAACCTAGACAGCGTTGCATGTAGGCTCCCTACCCCAACCTACTCCGTGGCCCCAATAACGCGCAGTGCGTTGGGCTGCGAAAGCGACGCAGCTAAGGGGACCCACCATCAAGCTGTGCTAAATCGGTTCTGCCTCAGCCAGGCGAGCGTTAGGCGTCCGCTGCTGACATGAAAGGTGCACATTAGCGTTCCTGCTTAGCCACTTTGCACAAACCACGCCATGGTGCATACCTTTCCTGGCGTCGCATGCACCAACGACATGCGGCATCTGCAACGTCGTTGTTTATCATCACACATATTTTCTGATGTGCCTTTAGCGCAACACTAAATTGTGCTATCACTTTCCACGATTCGCCTTCGGGCTAAGCTACCACTTGTTTCTATAGTCGGCGACGACATAAGAACGCATTGGCTTCAAGGAGGTTTAAGTGGCTCGTGTATCACAGTGCATCTCAAAAAAAATTATGGGATTTTACGTGCCAAAAGAACGATGTGATTATGAGGTACGCCGTAGTAGGGGACTCCGGAATAACTTCGACCAGCTGGGTTTTTTAACGTACACCTAAATCTAGGCTGTTTTCGCATTTCACTCCCATCGAAATGCGGCCGCCGTGGCCGGGTTTCGATCCCGCGACCTTGTGCTTAGCAGCCCAACACAATTCGTATAGATGCCCCTGCCGATTAGATTCACTCGTTTCCATGATGTGCAGTGCTTTCTCATTTCCTACGCCGCACTATCATTGGGTCAGTGGTTTTAAGGTGAAACTTGAATGTATTCGGAGGTTTTAATGGGAGATCATGATATTTCTTTTTGACTAGAGACAATGAGCTTTTATTTTTTTAATTGTTATAGGATTTACATTAGCAGAGCAATAGCATCTAAGCTGTGAGTGGGCTTCACCAGGTGCAGCTCTCTGTCAGAGCTTAAGTCGCCGTTAGTGCTTGCTTCACTTCTCCCGGATATTTCGGAAAGCGGATGCATAGACAGCAGGTGCGCTGCAGTTTCATGTGTGGATGTCACCGCCAAGTAGAGGGTGCAGTCCCTTTGGATGTGTGAATCAGACCGAGCAGAGATTCAAAACTGATGGCAATACCCTAGGCATCGAGGGAAGGAAATGTACATTTCCTTCCCTCGATGCATACATTTTAAGAAACGTTTATGTTTTATTACCTTGACATGTCGTGAACTTTACGTTACCCTGACGAAGGTCAGATCCACACACGACAAGCTTCGCTTACCCCCATTTTCTCGACAGGGTAAGGGCTAGGGATCTTTACTTGACACTATTAAATTGCTATCGTGAAATTTATGAATCTCTAACCATCTGCTTTATCACGCACATCGATCTCTTAATTTGCTTTTGTAATAACCTAACAAAGATGAGCACACAAACTAAACTGAAGACTTATTCACCATTTGTCACTTTACTTTTTTACTAGTACGTATCAGTTGTTAGTGTGGGCATGTGCTGCTCTCTGTCGGTCCTCGCCTGCCTGTCTTTGAACTCTTTTAATGTCAGTTCGCATAATGAACCAACTCATCTGACAGCACCTCTTGTTAAGCTTAAAGCAGAGAGATAAATTAATGCTGCGTTCAGATGCTCCAGCATGCAAAAGACGTGCTAGTTATTGACTCTAGAGCCCCCTCCACCTTCCGCTCGCCTCACCATGGCCACCAAGTACATCAGACCTCCCTTAGGAGATAAGATTCGTGTGGTGGAGAAATGACTGGAAAAACCTTTGTTGAGTCCGTCTCACTGCCTGTTATAAGCGTGGCCGAATGTTTCGCTCCAATGCGCTGAAAATCGGCTGACAACCACGCAATAGTAGTCAACAGCATGGGTTTGCAGTGTTCTGGCAATCAAACAAATAAAAGTAGGGAGGTAGTGGCTCAATACTGCAACAGGGAGGCTAATTTCTGTTCTGGTGAGTGAATGTATTAGTTGAAGCTTAGCGGGTCTTTTTAATTTGGTGGCACGGGCATGAGTATAGCCCCACTGGCTCTCGGAATTCGTTTCTTGCCGGTGTCAGGCGCCACTCCAAGCCTGAAAATGTAGTAGACTGGAGGAGGATTCGAACTGACAACCTTCACAATAAAAGCCCGGGGTTCTACCTTGATCATTGATCTTACTGCCGCGTTAAGGTTGAAGCGCATGACTAAATGCTTCTGTATATCGTCAATAAATGCAGGCGAGCTTTTACGGCCTGAGCTACTACCACGGAAGTAATTATCCTGACAGATATGAACGCCGTACCCACACATGTAAACACGTAGGGCCTAGTAGACGACATACGGCGCAATCCACACTATCCGTGGTTCAACCAGTGCCCACCAGGCGGTGACTCTGCCCTATCTGTCGGCCGATAAAAGTACGAAGCTTACGCACACATTATAATACATCGCAATTGTGGTCAACGTTCTGCCCTTCGGGGTGATCTGCGGCTATACTTGGATACACGTTCGACTCTATGTTACATCGCAGTCCACCGTGTCGGCACATTCCCCAAAGCAAAATGAGACTGGTCTTCTATATTAGTTTCTCTGGAATTCCGTTCGTGTAATGCTGATAGTAAGAGGGCTCAAATACTTCATGCTCAAGCAGTCGCTAAAGCCTCCGTTTCCTGGGCGTCTGTGGTCTTCTTACAAAAACCGGAAAGGAGTGAGCGTGAGGCGACTGCTGGTGAGGAGGTTGAGAGGAGAGCTCGAAGAACGTGAGCACTTCTTCGGCTTCTTTCTCAGAATCCGTACGGGGGATAAGGGCAAAGGATAAGATGGGCGGGCGAATGGGTAAGCGGATTGTCAGATTCAAGTTTGTTTAGCGACCGGAGCTTTGCCGGGAAGCGCGCGCGCAAAGCGGCTTACAGAGTGGTCCCTGAAAGAGGCAGCCCGCAAAGGGACGCTCTTTGGCTTCGGCTCACGTTGACCTCGCATGGCTCGCTTTGCTCGGTCCAGCGTGGGCGTTTGGCCTCCTTTTGTATAGTAAACGGAACGGTTCCGGAACTGCCGGGCTTTAATGAAGAATTTTCGCGCAGCTTAGACGGGCCGACCGCATTTAGTGTATCGAAACACCGGAAAGCACTTGACGCCAACAGCGTCATTGATAGCGGCGTCCTTTAAAGCTATGATTAAGAAAAGCCTAGAGATACTTGAGTACAATGAGCGACCGTGTTCCGCTCTCCTGCTGTCGCAAGTTACATCAGCGGTGGGGTAACTATCACTGCTTAACGCAACAAAGCTAGAACCCTAGAACGGTTCCTGACACGTTGTATGTTATCACAATTTTACAGTAATGGTAGTTCACTGGCTCTTTGCTAGGCTCAAATTCGCTTTCTTTCTTTGCTCCAGGTAGTTTTAATATAAGTCCCGAAGCATACCGTACTGTCATTTAAAAAATCTCGACTGACCAGACTCAGAAATAACCACGACGTGTAACCACGACGTACCATTGCGCGTATCTGACCTTATGAAAACGCATTTTTTTTTTCCCGCGCGAATGATCACTGAATGTAATGCATTTCCTTCCGATGTTTCTTTAGGGTATGGCGCGTTCCTGGTTTGGAAGAAAATATGCACTTCACTTTGTGTGTATTTCAATGCATGAAACGCCATAGTTTCGATAACGTGCCCCTTAAGATCTTATAAATCCAACACAATTTTTGCGGCATCATTTTTTACAGCAGAGAAACCTTAGCATGAGTTGCCTCGCTCTGTGACTGCGCGGTTCCATGCTCTTTGAAAAAATGTTTACGCTTTGTCTGTAGTTTGTCTCTATGAACATGTGGGCAAGGGCAGTAAGGGCAGCAGGGTGGCGTGCGTTGTTTTATCACATTTTTATCATGCTGCAAGATGCGAAAATACCTAGAAGCGTAATATTGAACGCGCAGTATAGGTTTGTCACAGGTGCGCCCTTTTCGTAGACATCACGTCCGCTATTTGCGGCCGCCTATTTAAGCGGTTCTAGAGTTTCAAAACTCCTGTGAGACCACACCAAACGAAAGCAATCAAGCACAGAATTCAAGTTGAAAAGAAAAAAAATCTGATGCGGAAGTCCATCGTAACACCAAGCATACGCCAACACCACACACGTGAATAGATGTTTCATCGTCATCAGCCTATTTTTATGCCCACTGCAGGACGAAGGTGTCTCCCAGCGATGTTCAATTACCCCGGACTCGCGCTAGCGGATTCCAAGTTGTGCCTCCAATTTTCCCAACTCAAAGCGACAGCTAATTCTCTGCCGACTTTGAGTGCGTTTTCCCTACCTTGGCACCCATTTTAGGGCGCAGCTATCATGCGCCCGTTTCTGCGATGAACGTCGGCGTAACAGAGCGAACAAGCACAGCGGAGGATGAAAGAGCGAACACGGACAGCAGCGGGCGATGAAAGACGCGAGAAGGAAAGCGCAAGAGGGTATGGCGAAAGCGTGAGAAGAAACGTGTAGGGCGGCGCCATGGATACGAGATGGAGCCAGAGTAGCACGCGTCGTCTCGAAAGTCTGCCCGCGGCGGCTGCTGTGAATCGCAGCAGCCGCCGACAATAGTGTAGGTGCTGTTGGGCAGTCGCGCCACATTTCGATCCGTTTTCAACGTGCCGCACGAGACAGATTGTCCGCGCCAGGTAATATATCGCGAAATGAAAACGAGTATAGAGGTGGGCTCAAATTTCGCATTAGGGAGTACCGTAAACGTCGTGAATTTTCGTAACCACCAGTTATCTGGCCTAGCATTACTTGGCCAACCCAGTTCCATTTTCCCGCATATCAATTGTACTCGATGACAACCTAAGCAAAAAAATTACTCCATCTCCCGCTAAAGGGAACCATGTGTGGATGCGAAGCAGCGGGGAGATGGTTAGCTTGAGCGGGAGATGGTTTCGCGGCAGCGGCCCGAGCGCTCATCGCGGCGCTGCACAGGATAGAGAATGAGGCGCGAGCGCTCCGTCATTTTCATACCACGAAAATACCGTGGCGCCCCCAGCGGAGCATTGGCGTAGCCAGAAATTTTGTTCGGGGGGGGGGGGGGGGGGGGGGGGGCTCAGTTGCAGCGCGGCCTCCTCCTTATAGAATTTGTCGAGGCATCAAATGCATGAATAATAACTGCATTGGCAATACCATTGTATATTAGACGCTGCAATCGAATTATTGAACGCTATGCAACTGTCAAGTGAAATATGTATTTTTTCGTGAAAGAATATATTCATATGCCCCAAAAATTGTGGCAGAAATAACTGATATCAATGCTTCCGCGTTTTTTTTTGTCTCTTTAATAAGTAAATAAAATATCACATGAACTTTAGAACTATGTCAGTTCGAAACCAGCAAAGCAGTGCATTCACCTGATATGAAGAACGTAAAGGCCATGCAATGAATAAGTTGAGGACGAATATTTTGATGAATCTTTGTCATTCAAGAAACTTCTTTACATTTTTGTACATATGCAACACCCAGAAAAAAAAAAACCTCAATGACGCTGTCCCTCGTTGCAATAGATTGCGCAGGAGCAGCAGTAACCGGTCGTGCATTGTAATTACACCGAGATTATACTCGCAACAGTGAGTACAAATAAAAAGTAGGAGTTCTGCAAAATATACATTAGAAATGTGAAGATAGAAAGAAATAAACAAATGCGAAGATACAACTCGCTGAAGGGCAGAAAAGAGTCGCTGGAAACAAAGTTCACTGCTTGTATACACAAAACTCGCAACAAGATATTTAAAAGTACGTATGTCTCCAATAAATCTATGTATTTAAGCAAACGTCACTGTATATATGCGTCAAACAAGACAAATAAACATGTTGCGCAGTCACAGATAGTAAACTTTGAGCACAGAGAGACAGACGATTTAGGCAAGAACAAAACTATGATCGCAGAAATCGTGATATGTACTCGGGCCATGCGGCGGTCGCGACAGCACCATATGGGTAGAATAATTGAGGAATAATGGAGAAATCAGTACGAAGATGTGTAATTTAACTGCCTGCACAGTGCCAACAATTATTCTGCACCCAAAATTAAAGGAGGGTATTGCTTCGTTAAAAAAAATAAAAGCAGGTAGCTAAAAAGGAAAGAAAAGGACAAACGAAAGCCACAGATGATGCGGCAAGTTGAACTACCCAATATCCGAGTGTGTTTTTGCCAAACGCCGCGTGGGCAGGGCTTTCAATGAGCAAGGTTGGTCAAAATGGGTTATTGATGTCCTCGTAATATTCGTATTCGCATGATAATTTTGATCATGATGCTGACTGCTAGAATAAACGGCAAAAATTTCTGCGGTTTTAAAAGCTAAGGAACAGTCAGGCGTTTTCATAATTAAAAGCTTATGGACCTGAAGGAACGGAGCTTTCTACTTGCGCTGATTTTTGCTGCTTCGCTATCTAAAGGACAACCTTCTCTCGGCGGGGAAGTTGAGCGAAGCGGTCAATGACTTCGGAAACGTTGATGCCGACGTCTCTGTGGGTATATAGAAGCGCCAGCCTAACCATGCGTTCCACAGACATTGTAGAGCGCAAGTAGTTTTTTAGTAAACTCTTGTTAAAAAATATTCTCTCTACGCTGGCTGTGGTCACTGGAAGGTTGAGTAGAATCTGCAGCAGCATTTACACATTTACATAGAACCTGCAGTGGCAATGAGAGATGGGCATCTATTCCGGTGCTAAAACCTAAAACACTCCCTCGATGTCGTTGGCATACTTGTTTAGGTGCCTTGCACAAACAGTAGGCTGTTCGATTCCAGCGATGTCCGTGGTTTCATTAGGAAGTATGGAGAAGCAGCCTGCTTTTGCATCTAGGCTTTCTTTGATAATTTCACCACAAATTTCTATAATATGGTTTTGTGCATCTGGGCTTAAATACGAGGCATTACTGGGGCAACCCTCCAAATGGTTCTTCAGATATGTATCTCCACAATCAGCTCGCATGCGAAGAAGCGCTCTGTGTATTTTCAGCGGGGGCTATGCTTAAATTCATAGGGCCACTGTCCCGGTGGCCACGGAGAGCCAGACCTTGTCGCCCGCAAAAAAAATTCAATAATAGGCCGTTTACATTCTTTTGTTTTCTCATATTTTACTTTGCCTGCCCTGGTCCAGCTGATCGATCACATTGGGCACGCTTCCTGAAAATGTTTCGAGAAAATTATCAGGATCTAGCTGACAGTCACGGTGATATTTAGTATTTTCGTGTGTGTGGAAGATTGCGAGCGCGTGCTTCCATTTCTGGAACGGCTTGGACACGAGGGCTACAGTGCGCGCATGTTGGCCCAAGTTAATAAGAACATTAACCCCATAAAGTTCCCGAATCGAAAATCTTTTAAAGCACGTCTTTGGAAGTGTCAGTGCACCTTTCGCGTCAAAAGTTTACGAGAACTTTATACGGTTTCGTAATTCGAATCCATGCGCTCCGTAGATTCTGCGGCCGCTGCGAGATGCCGCTACGCGCCCGCTCGCTATCGAAAAGCCCTTGAAAGTTTGTGCTTGGATGAGGCTCATTGTGTTACGTGACTCCAGGTGCAAGGGCGTTGCCACGAAATCCAGCCCGAGGTCGCCATGTTCGTGCCGAAATGTCTTTTCGAGCATGAAAAAGACATTGTAGATAAAATCCAAAATGATTCCCAGTTTCGGTGGTAGTTTTGTTTGGCGCTGCATGCCAGCACGAAAAAAAATTTTTTTTTGGGGGGGGGGGGCTGAAGCCCCATCACCCCCCCCCCCCCCTGGCTACGCCCCTGCAGCGGAGTATGGAGCTTGAGCGGGAGATGGTTTCGCCGCCGAGCGCTCATCGCGGCGCTGCACAGGAGAATGAGGCGCGTGCGCTCCGTCATATTCATACCGCGGAAATACCGTGGCGCCCCCAGCGGAGTATGCAGCTGTTGCACCACCTGTCGAGCGCGCCGCTCCAGATTCCAAGAGGAGAGAAAGGGGGGAGCGTAGGAGAGGAGAGAGAGGGGGAGGGGACGCGCATGCGCTGTGGTGGTGCGGCACGGGAGCGCCACTCCATAGAATATTCCTAGAGGAGAGAAAGGGGGGAGCGTAGGAGAGGAGAGAGAGGCGGAGGGGACGCGCATGCGCTGTGGGGGTGTGGGACGCGGGCACCGCTCCGTACGGTATTCCTAGAGGAGAGAAAGGGGGAGCGTAGGAGAGGAGAGAGAGGTGGAGGAGACGCGCATGCGCTGTGGTGGTATGGGACGCGTGATAAAGAAATGCTTCGCATTTAAAAAGGCATGCGTAGCTCTGTCCAACCCAAACACACCTTGTATAGATGCCCCAGCCAATTACCGTATGTAAATTTTTGCCTAGTTCTCGGACGTCGGAGCTTTTGTGTTTCAAACGGCTACTTTCTCCGTAGAGAAATGTCGTTGTGTCACTGGTTTTGGGAAAAAACCTGAACGCTCTGGCAAATGTAGCTGATTAGGATATCAATTCTCTGGCAAAGCTAATATTTCAGCTGGAAACAATGATCTTTTGTTTTGCAATAACCCTAGCCTTTACACTACCAGACCAAAATCATTAGCCTGTTAATGGACTCCAACTAGCTCCGCTCTCTTTCAGAGGTAAAGCGCAGGTGCACTGCGTTTTTCTGGATTGAACTTGCAGTGTACTATTAGGATGTCAGCGACTAAAGAGTTTCGGCTACCCCCGTTTGCTACCTAATACACACCGCCGCCTTCCTGTTTCAACGTTACGCCTAACATTTTTAAATGCGAAGCATTTCATTGCGAACATTTGCTACTTTGACAGTATCTATCTATCTATCTATCTATCTATCTATCTATCTATCTATCTATCTATCTATCTATCTATCTATCTATCTATCTATCTATCTAGCCGCCTACGTCGTTGTGCTCTCATGGTCATTTGGTTAATTTGGTATATACCGAAATTGGTATACTATGACAAGAGCATATGAAGAACATAAATGTTATGTCATGACATGAATGTCATGACATATGTGTGATGGAGGTCATGAAACAGCCGCCTAAGTCTTGGTGCTGTCATGGTCTTTTCGTTAACTTAGTAGGTACCAAAAATGGCATAGTATTATAGGAGTGCATAACGAACATAAGTGAACGTGCTTAATGTCAGCTACGATATCAGCTATCTCGGTTTGTTCTCTGATCTGCACCGCTCTCTTCCTGTCTGTTAACGTTAGGCCTAACATTTTTCGTTCCATCGCTCTTTGTGCGGTCCTTGATTTGTTCTCGAGATTCTTTGATAACCCTCAAGTTTCTGCCCATATGTTAGCACCGATAGAATGCAACGATTGAACACTTTTCTTTTCAATCACAGTGGAAAGCTCCCAGTGAGGATTTGAAAATGTCAGCCATATGCACTCCAACCCAATTTTATTCTTCTGTACATTTCCTTCTCATGATCAGGGTCCCCTGTGAATAATTCACCTAGATTAACGTACTCTTGCACAGACTCTTAAGGCTGACTGGTGATCATAAATTTCATAAACAATGGTTGATACCCCCGTAAGCAATGGAGCTGGGCAGACCATGTAATTGTGAAATATGGATAACCGGTGTACCATTAGTGTTACAGAAAGGATAACAAGAGAAGGGAAGCGCAGTCGAAGACGGCAGTAAACTAGGTGGGGTAATTAGGTTAGGAAATTTGCAGGCGCAATTTGGAATCAGCTAGCGCAAGACAGGGGTAATTGGAAATCGCAGGGAGAGGCCTTCGTCCTGCAGTGAACGTAAAAATAGGCTGATGATAATGATTGTGATGATGATGATGATTGTCAGAGTACATCTGACAGCACCGCATTGTGAACGTTTGGTATCCGCGTGACTAGGTTTACGCAATTCAATCTGTTCCGCTGTCAGAACTCACTGAGGTGCCAACAGAGCAATTAGATTTTGACGCCACCGTCCCTAAGGCAACATTAGACGACCAAGGCCGGTATAACGTTCAACTATTCCAGCCTGTTTATATTCCGAATCCACGATTATCCCCTCTCCCCCCGCCCATTATATGTCCGAATGGCTTGGGCCCTGCCCATGTGGGCGGTTGCCACGCCCATTTGGGTGTAGCCCGAACCATTTGACCTATCACGGCGGATTAATGACGGATTTGGAATGAAAACAGGCTGAAATAGTTTTTTGTTATATCGGCCCAAGTGTATGTGCCACAATTTTAATGCCCGCAGAAGAACACGCGCCTGCAAAAAGGAAGACGATGTGCCGCGCACGTGAGTGCATTAGTCTTTGTTGTAAAATTTGTTGCGAGTGAAGACGTGGTGCTTCTCAGCTCCATTCCTGCGCATTGTCATTCAATTTTCATTCTATTCTGTTTACCCATTCCATTAAATGGTATGTGTGTCCTGGAGGTGGCTATGAGACAACATTACTCTTAAAAGCTATATGCAGGCATTCATTGCTTTATTATGCGTATTTGAGTTGCCCTCTTTGACACTACTTTGTAGGTAAATGAAACCCTACTACACGACCTACATTACATTGAAAGTCACAGGTCGATCCCAATAATGCCTCGCAGTAATTACTGCACAATATATCACAAGATACGATAAAAAATATTCACGCCGAAACTCCTTTGGGAGTTCTCTAAGTATTCATAAGTAATTGTGCCACTTGCTCATCTCTACCCAGCCAGGTGTAATTATCAATATTATGAAAATTGATCCGACCAGTATTAATGCTTCTCAACCCTCATCGATCGTTATCCACCCTATCGAACATGATCTGACCCTTATCAACTCTTATCGGTCCTTATCAACCTAGGTGTCCTGCGAAGCTGCTGCAAAACCACCACTACAATTGCTGACGGGGTTATGCAGTGCTTTATTGATTGAGCTTGATCTTTATTGAAACGTAGGCTGTTATGTGTGTTGTATGGGTAAATCTAATGAACGTATCGACTGTTCGCTTCTCTTTGCTGAGTGCTATTAGCCTTTACAGAGGTATGAGCTACGGGGGTATCAACCATTGTTTATGGCGGTATGAGCCATTGAATTCGTTTTAGTATTTCACGTTGGGTAGGCATAGAAATGCTTACGCATTTCAAAATGTGACTGCTAATTTTGGTGTCTTGTGGTGACGTGAAGCTTTCTCTATAGTCACGACTGAAGTGTTCTTGTCGCGAAAGATGTCGGCAGCTGTTTGCTGTCGTATTCTGTCGTGAAGACAGGTGCTTCAGCTGTCATTGCGGGAAATCATTGTTGCAAGGAGAGCTTCTATCATCACTAAAAAATTGGATTCCAAAATCCCATTAGAAGGTTGTACGCTGCAGTGAAAAGCCAGATTCGATTGGATGCGCCCCATTGCGTAAGTTTCTTGGAGAGCCAGCGTTTGGTGCTTCAAGCTTTGAGGTGCTGCGGGCCGATACTCAATATAAATTATTAAAGCCTCCCTTGGAAAGCACTTGAAAGAACATATTTCGTTTGTTTATTCGGCCACATGAGCCATCTCTACGTATCGTAATGCACAGGTTGTTCCAACTATCATACATCAAGATTGAAAAATATGCAAATGCAACATAGCTGGAGAGAACCAAGGTAATGTTTGCCATCGCTTGGAAATGATACTCGGACAATATTTTCGATTCCGCCTAATGAAATAATGAGTGTAAATTCAATAGTCAACTTATTAAATATAATTAGATGGAAAGTTTCAATCAGAAAAATGTAGAGCAACATGAAAAACGCCCGATACTCCTATGTGTTACTCAATACGTGCTACATAAAAGTGTTTTTCCTAGCGCGAAAGCAGCCCGCGAACACACGCAATATGCGTGTGTTCAAAACGCACTTTAGGTGTATTCGCGGGATTCTTTCACGCTCGGAAAAACACTTTTATGTAGCACGTATTGAGCAACCGATAGAGCTGTATTGGAAGAAAGCTATATCGGGCTGGCAGTGCTGCGCGAAGCACACGATCCCTGAGAGGCCGGTGGCATTTCGGCCGGTGAAGGAACGCCCCAACGGAAGGCGCATCCCGCGACCACCGAAACACATCATGGACGCGGCGTGTTTGCAATGAAATTTTCACAAATTTGGATTTTTCCTGACCTCTGTACAATGCTCCAAATCGGCTCTAGATGTGGTCCTAGAGACTTTTTTTATTCTACCATCACCAAAGATTTTAACATAGCCTTCATAGAAACTGTTCTCCTTTGACATTTGTTGTGTACCGCCGGTATAAGGCATTCCTATGGTTCGGATATTTCCACCTTCTGCAAGTGTGGGAGTCGCTAAGACACTCGGGTTCCGAGTGTGGGGTCGCATGCTCGAAGCTAACCACCGTCGACTTTCTTCCTTTCGAATTTACGTTCTTTTATACATTAATTTCTTTATAGCTATTCGTCTTATGTGACAGGCTGACGGACGAGTTTCCTCGTTTCGTAGGCAGAGAATTGCTTACGCATACAAAAATGACAGGAATGTGCTCGCGGCTCAACCCAATCAACCAGATCTCGTCTATATAGTCTCAGTATGAGAATTTCTACAATATACATGTTTATTGTGGTTGACTTACGCTGTTTCGCGTGGGGATGCACCCCCACACTGTGAACACATACGCCGGCCCAGAAATGGACACAACACGAAAATGAAAGAAAACGGAAACAGGGATGAACTAGGAGAACGTTCAACAGGCGACAGCAGCCTGGTCGTGACAGCGCCCCGAGGAAAACAGCATCTCACGGGGGCTTTCATGCGGACATCGAAAACATTCCGAATCTGAGAGAGCGAGAGAGCTGCCACGCGCAAAGACAGCAGCAATCTTCGTCGTGAACGCTTTGCTTTTCTCTCGCAAGCGTCAGGCCGACCTATCAAACGTTCTCGTGCAATGTCTTATTGTGCCAGTTAATTATTTTTATATAGATTTGTAAGAAAACAATTTGGACTGCCGCAATATTTTAAAGGAGATGGCGTCTCGCTGCGGAGCTCGAGGGCGCCGTTTCGTTCGAGGCTATGGCGGCTGCATTTGTTTGGAATCACAATGCCCAAATGCTTGTGTTTTTATATTTACGTTAAACGCGCACAAGCATAGAGCACTATGTAATAAAACCATTCTTCAACTCAGACACGCCTGCATACCTAAGTTGCTCTTGATGTTTGGCTCCAAGAAATTTCGTCATCATCATCATCAGCCTATATATATGTCCACTGCAGGACTTAGGCCTCTTCCTGCGATCTCCAATTATCCTTGTCTTGTGCTAGCTGATTCCAACTTGCGCCTGCAAATTTCCGTACTTCATTACCTCACCTAGTTTTTTGCCTTCCTCGACTGCGTTTCCCTTCTCTTGGTATCCATTCTCTCACTCTAATGGTCCACCCGTTATCCATCCTACGCATTACATGGCCTGCCCAGCTCCAGTTTTTCGTCTTAATGTCAACTAGAATATCGGCTATCCCCGTTTGCTCTCTGATCCACACCGCGCTCTTCCTGTCTCTTAACGTTAGGCCTAGCATTTTTCGTTCCATCGCTTTTTGCGCGGTCCTTAACTTGTTCTCGAGATTCTTCGTTAACCTTAAAAATGAGAAATGACCCTAATCCTTGACTCAGGTGCCTGCTAGTGGCACTCGCACCTCCGCGTTGGTGTACCCTGGTGTAGGGCGGGAAACCGAACTCGGAGAAGCGAGCGAACGGAACTGGCGGGAAAGCGCCACGCACAGAGGAGTGGGTGAGGGAGTGAAGGAGGGCGAGGAGGGCGCGATGCGTAGCCCTTAGCGGATGGCGCACGAAGCGCACCTTACGCGTCCCTCTGCCGCTCATGTTTGAGCATGTAACAAGCTCCGGCATGCAGCTGGCGCGCGCGAGCGAGCGACGGAGCAGGTGCGTGCCGGGAGAGAAGCGGGAGAGGAGGGGGGAGTGACTTCACCCCTCCGCTGTGTTAGGCAGGCGTTCACTCTGTGTCAGGTGATGTGTAGCTTTAATTAGCTTGTTTTTATTGTAATTAGTAATGAGCGGGTACCCCTGGTTTAAGTGTCACATCACTGATGACGTCACTTCTGGTCTTGCAGTTTCACGGGAACCTGTACTGATGCGGTGGGTGTCTAAAGTGTACGATTGTGGGCTTTGGTGTAGGTCAATTAGACTTTGGTTTATTGTTTCCACTTATTCCTTACACTTAATTAGCTCTTTACTGTACTAAACCTGTGCTGTGACGTCATATCTATCACCAACCATAAGTAGAATCATCGATATCTGCCGGTTTTTATTTGTTTATGATTTCTTTTAATTTCGTTCCACCTCTATGACAAACTCTAACCGAAAGTTGTAGCCCAAGAAACTGGATTGTCACTTGGTGCTCGTGCCCCTGATGAAAGGTGCCGAGTGAAAATACTGTTCATGTGACTTTCCTTAGAGTGCTTGTCCAGATAGTCTGTTGTTGTAGTCAAAATGTGCAGTCTTAGAGTTGGTTTTGTCGAACACAAAAGAAAGGCGACAGTAGGAATAACTGCACCGAATTGGCCGATTGTTATGTCTGCAGATTATGAAACACTTGGCCTATGGGTACTTTTCTAACAGGTATGGTTGAAGAGGTCTAACGGGAAAAGTGTGGAATATTTAAACGTGTAATATGGTGACACGATCGTGCAGGGCCTATTGCTTGATTTTCAAATCTATAAGGCTTAGCGTAGTATGCATGACAAGAAAGCAAGGAAAAGCACATGTGCTATGGTATTTAATCACCTTTACCGATAAAAATATAGGCGTTTAACACGATCAAAGAAAGAATAATTTTAACGCAATATAAAAAGAAAACTAACAGAGCAATACACAGCATCTTTAGATTGAAGCAAGCTACCTTTTTAATAACATATTTGATTGACTTAAAATCGCTGAATTCTTTCTGATCTGCGGCGCTATAAGGTATATTTATCCCATTCTGACTTTATCCCAAATTCTTGACGTGAAATTTACGTAACCGCCGACACAAGCACAGGTGGTGGACCTGCAAGTCGGTTTTAACAACCGTATCAAACGCTCTGCTTGTTTATAGGAACTGGCGTTTGTTTAGTGTGAAAGTGAATAGCATGGCCAACAGCTACACGTGTTCGTTATCTACTTGGCTGACGAGAGACGAGGAGCACACAGAAGAGGAGAGGGTTTCGATAGGTCTCAGCTAGCGTAGTGTAAGTAGATAAACGGTTGAGGAGGGCGGGGCCGGCGTCTCCGATTGGTCCACTTCCTCTCGCTAAGCATGCGGTGGCTCGTCGACAATTTAGGCGGTGTGCAACGGGGGGATAAAAATATCGAACAGAACGGATGATCACTGAAAAAATTTGGGAGAGCGACATCGGCTGTATATTTTCCGAAAGGGCTCGGCAACGTTATATTACCGACGCAAACTTTTTAATACACGGAAAGAAACCAATTTATAATCCAATAACCACTCATAAACCAACCAGTTTATGAGTGGTGTTCTTCTGTCTCTACCTAAGCTGTGAGCGTAGTGAAAAAAAAAATGATGTCTTCTAAAAACAGTAAAGGTAAACGTGATCCCACAAGTTGTGTGAAATGGCGCGTGGGCATTTCTCATGATCGAGTATATTTGTCCCGCGCATGTCCCGAACCACGTGACCACGACGCGACGCCCCGAGCAGCCTTTCAAGCTATCATAAATTTTCTGTTTTTCTCCGTTACATGTGGTCTAATTACATCAGTTGCACAATGAATGGATGAGCAGGTATATCTGCCCCCATAAAACTAAGAGCCTTTATTCGCCTTGAGACCAGGCTACAGATTTCCTGGCTGCAAAAACGAGGATGACGCAATAACAGCTTTATCAGCGCGTTGTTCCAGCTATCTTGACTTAATGTTCGTGTCTGTGTAAGTCCTTTATGACTCCTAATACCGCCCCTTATCTTCAGGGATGAGGAATTCTTCGGCCGCTCCTTCGGGGATGCCTCTATCTCCGTGCGTATACACTCTGGGCGTTTCGAGCAATATGAGCCCTACCGCGCACTCAAGATCCAAGACGTCCGAGGAAAGACGGGCAGAATAGGAGGTCTGGCCGTTAGTAAAGAAAGAAGATAATGTTGAGGAAATTGGGAAGTACGAGGGAAAGAAAGAAATAACCAAAGAGAGAAAGAGCACAGGGCAGGAGTTAGATGAGGAAAGACTTGGGTAGGTAATTAATGGCTGCTGCCGTGGGCGGCTTCAGCGCGTAAATATATACACAAACGTACAGCGAAGTGCGAGGGCCAAAAGGGGGGGGGGGGGGGGGGGGATGGCGGCGGCAGGATGGCCAGCAGCCAGTCTGCGACGATAAGACGACGAAGACGGAGCAGTGCGCTGGGTTCGGGCCCGGTCTGGCCGGCCTGGCCAGTGCCCCGGGTCGAAGGGATAAAGTCCCGGCGAAATATGGCGGGTCATTACGCTCCACGGCCCTGACGGCTGTCCGCCCCCGTTTCACCGTCCCTACCCTCCCTCTTCTTCTGCCCTACCGCGCTCGCGCATGCAACATTCTCTATCTCGCTTCCCTGCCTTTCCCCTTTCGCGCACTCGATATAACTCACTCTGTGCCTCGCTTCCGCCCGTCTCCCGTTCGTCCCTCCCAGCCCTGCTCCGCTATTAGTAGTAATGGGAGGTTAGCAACACGAATTCTTGCGAAACGCCGGTTTTCTTAGCCTGGTGTCAACGTTTTGCTTGGTTGTTTTCGTCGGCGGACGAAGGCTCTGGGGGGTGTATCTCCTCTGACGTTCCCCGCTCACTGCGCGACGCTCCCGAACGAGGCCTTTATTGATTTCCTTCCGATTCTTAATGAACGTGATGCGGAGTATATCCGATGAACTATGCCAAGTGAAAAAGAACATGACGAACAAGTGGTAACGCTTTGGTCTTTTCAGAGGACCCAAAGGCAGCGCTTGAAGCTAACTGGTCGATAATGAGAGATGAAATTGTATGTTCTAAATACATGAATAAGAAAAAGACATCGTATAAGGCTACAGCGCGGAATCGACGAAGACAGGAGAAGCACACAAAGTACGAGCCATGTTTTGAGGCGACAACAACAGCAACAAAGTACACAGACACAGCGCTGACTTTCAACCTGTTCTTGTTGAAAGAATGTGTTGCCCAATGTGAAGCCCAACTGGTTACTCTGATCGGCTAGAAACCAGAAAGACGACATTTGATTTTTGGGGGGAAATTGAAGTCCGACACCTCAGCTTACAGTGGACGTATTGACACGCACGTAAGGGTACACAGTTAAGACTAGTGGTAATCTGAAAAAAAAATCCCTAGCATCAGTGAAGTCCACCTATGGGATTTGCCTTGCTCTTCCTTCATTCATTTAACGGCCTGGACGCAAGGGCCTATTAGTCTTCGTGGCTAGAGAACACACAACAAAATGTTACCTCTCGAGAAAATTACGACTAAGCAAGATAGCCGTCACATATCAGGTACACGCCGTCGTTTAAAAACAGTCCCAGCACGATGTGCAACGAAGAGTTCCGTTATTTCCAAACTCAGGCCTCTAAAGCCTTCCTGCCTCGCTTTCTTCAATTTCCCGTAAGATTCTGAACGCAAAGCGGTCTATGATAAGTAGCAGTATTTAGCCTCTTCTTTTTTTCATTGTGATAGTAATTATAATAACGCTCGAGGCGAGATTGCACAGTAGGTGCCGCCGCTGTGTGGACGGCTGTGGCATTGCCCGTGTGTAGATGGTAAGATGACCTGAAGAGACACGCAGTTCATTTGGCTGCACAAACGAAACCAAGCGGACGCATCCTGGGAAATGTTGTGCAGATGTATGCCAGTCTGAGCCACTGATCGATGCATCAGTGACAGCGAAGCTGTGTAAGCGGCTCTTGAATTTTCAGAAGTACAAAGGAGGTTTAGAACGTACTAGCCTTTATTTTTTGCGGTCCTTACGATGATTCATCAAAGATGGTCTAAAAGGGGAAGGGGGGTGGCTGAGACACGAGGAGCACACTGGCTGGCAACGCCTGTCTCCTTCTCGCTGGTACCCCAGGCAGCGAATCAGCACAACGGTGGCCTATGGTTGGCCAGATCAGCTATAGCTGCACCGTACGGCTGTACACAAATAAGCCGCCTCCATGTGTGTTGTCCTGCATTGAGCCAACACTTGTTAGACACATTAGCGAAGTCGGACGTTGTCGGGAGACCCCGAGTAAAACAGCGTTCAAAAAATTTTCAAAATCCCCATATGGCCGAGTCAGTTTTCTATTACGCCTATTTCTATTATTTTCTATTTCTGTTTCTCCTGAACAACAGCACTTACGTCACACGCTGAGTCTCCACATGTCGCCCCGCGTGTTGCTACAGCATCGCCTGAAAAGTTTGAGCGTAACGCTAAACTTTGCTTTTTTTTTTGGCGCTGGCTTCAGCGGAACGCAGTGGTTTCTTGGTGAAAGAGATCACCTGCTACCACCTCTGGTTTCGACAAGCTAGAGTGACCTAGAGCGAAATGTTCACCACAATACTGCCATCTTCGAAAGGGGGCACACGGACTTTCGCACACGCAGATATTTCCTCATCTATTCGAACTCTTCTGAACAAACAGAAAAATTGGAGAAACAATCTCGGTCTAGTGAGCCTCTACACGAGCAGAGATTCAACGCGCCCGAAGACAGCAGGCCAGACACTAATGAGTAGATCGACCGCAGTTCCCCGGCCAGCGCGAGGATCAACCCAATCGGCTTGCACGACGAAGCGCGGGTTTTAGTAGATCGACCAGTACGAAAACCACTACCTCTTTCTAATTCGCAGACACTCTTGTACTTCGCTTCGCGGTCAGCCCCTCAATACCTGCCACTTCCCCGCGTCTTCGCCTCCCCCATAACGCTCGGTGACTTGCTGCCACGCGCCCCCCAAAACATCTCCAAAGCACAAGCTCACTCATTCACTCCACTCACTCACGGCTCCTTCGTCGAGGATAAGAGCGGGCACAAATGAGCCCCCGCAAACTCGCACGGCCGTGGATTGACTTCTCTCGGCTCGAATAGGCTCGGTCGGCTTTTCAAGAGGAGCCCGTCCTCCTCTTTCCCACAGCTTTCTCAGGCCCAGGGAAAGTTCCGCGTCGGCGATTCTGCGCACGTACAAATCATTCCCAAGTCCCCGACCTCCTGCGTTTACACAGCCCTCGCCGGGGTCCACCACGACGCTCTATCTGTGTCGTATGCCTTTCCGGAATGAACCCTGGACTTGCCCGTGAAGAACGTTCGCCGCACTAAGCCCGGAGTCGACGCGTGAAGTGCGCCGTCGCTTCGTTGGCCTTCACCTTTCGCAGCGAAGGTGCGAGGCGAAGCGAGCTTCTGCGGGCAATCCGACAGCTTCGTTTGCCGAGACACGCGGGAGAGTGGAGGACGCTGACGTGGGCTGCATTCGGAAGTGAAGTCGCTGCTAAGGCTGTTGGCGGGGCCTTTTGTGTTCTTGTTTGGCTATTTGAGCTGGGCGTCCTTAAAACTCGATGGGAGCTATTCGAGTGAGGTTCTCTGCGCTGGTCCGATTCGTCTTGTCGACGTGGCCCTTTAGTGAGTCTCTGGCACTGCTTCGATGAAATTACCATTTCAGTTTAGCAGTTACTCGCGCCCGCCTTTTAGAACAGAGGAAATGATTTGTAGTAATGTATGGTGTATGAGCTATTCTTGCTCGTGGTGATGTCTACCCATATTTCAATTAATCCGAACGGGTCAGTGCCACACTTGCACAACGGGACTTATGGAGCACATCAGCGCTCCTTCCGAGCTTTCTGCAGAAAACAGGGCCTCACAATCATGTGAGACAAATTGTAAATGCCATACGTAGCTCCAACGAATGTAAAAATAAAAAACGAGAAAAAAAATCAACCAAATGTTTTGGTGTATTGTGTTGCGGTCAGATTTGTTTACTAAAAAAAAGGATTCATTCAGTTTGTTTTATAGTTCACTTACGAAAAGTAATACGTCTTGTTAATTTGGTAAACGTGTTTTTCAATTTCACCTTCTCAAATAAGTAACCTTCGTAATTTACAACTTCAGTACGAGATGTTATACGATTGCTGTGACTTGGTTATTACGAAAGTTACGGTAGCTGATATCGACTTTCCAAGGAAGGAACACGCCCGCCATGCGCATAGTAACTATATTTCTGAGTCATTGCCAAACTTTTTCTTCACGTGCCAGCTCCAGTAAAAATATTTTAAAGTTAAAAAATGTGTTGTCCACAGCTCCAGGCAAAATGATTTTACTTTAGTCTGGGCTTCGGAAGGCGCACGGAAAATTGCCACCAACATTTCCGCAAGCCACTTGCAAAGCTTTACAGTACGCCACCACCCATTCTATTCACTTGTGGCATTACGATTTTATATAGAAATCGTTGAAATCGGGAGAAAAAATGAGTAGAAAAGACAGGAATGTTTGCCAGTGGAAGCACCAGTTGGCTACGCTGTGCTTTGGAAAGGGATTCAACGTAATAAAAGGTGATACAAGAAAAGAATGCACAAAAAATACAGAGGGGGGGGGGGGGAATTGACACGTTCACGCGATGCAATGCGCTACAACTTTCATGGTCGGTCCCACAATTCACAAGTATTTGAGTGTCTGAGCAGCGCAGTTGAGGTCTTAAGTGCTGAGACCCGTCCGGACCAATCTCCTAGGGCATTTCTTTTTCCTCTGTCAATGCTCGATCGTACTGTCTGTCAAGCGTGGTCGCGAGCAGGTTTGTTGCCACATTTTAACGCGGCAGACGCAGAACGGGTGCTTGATCGTCTCGTCTCCAAACAATACACCCTATCGCTGACACGCACATCCTAACAAGGACTAGTTTAGCCAGTTTCGAAACCCAAACTGGGAGGAGTGTAGCTGGATTGCAGCGCCAAAAGGCACATCACTCCGACACCGTTTATCGATGGTCTACGGCGTACAAATGGCAGTATCTGCACTCTATCTCATCAACTGCAGGCGTCAGCCGACCTGAAGACGAGAATCAAGAGAAACGCTGCTCTATCGTTTGCCTTTAGACCTCACTCTGCGCGAGGCTGGCTGAATGTAACTATCATGGAAAGATTAGTGCCGTACATTGGCCGAGTCTTTCTCCCAAACACATAGCCGGCTATCGTTACTGATTGGCTGACGGGATCCCTAGTCATTGCAGCGCTTCACGGAGTTTCTAAGAGTGAGCATATGGGTCTATAGTGATGATCCCCGTAGTGCTGCGGCTCAGGAAATTTCGCTTAGATTTCTCGGTTTTGCTGCAAGAATCGAGACGATCGCACTGTGAAGATAGGCGACAGCCTTCCCTATTCATTTACAGCGGTGCGGATGATAAAAGGGTTGTCCGCAGCGGTACCTTTCAGGCGTTTCTTTGTTTACGTTCTCTTCTCACAAAGAGAGAGAGAGAGAGTAAGAAACGGGCTGGGAAAGGCAGGGATGTTAACCGGAAGAGAATCTGGTTTGCTACTCCGTACTGGTGGAAGGAGAAGGGGAAATTGAAGACGGAAAGAATAGCGGAAGAGATAACGGAAAGGCACAACAATTTAATTAAATGGAGGAAGTAGGGAAAGTTCGTGAGAACTGCATAGTCTCTCTCTAATAGACCACTCAAACGTAATGTCTTAAAAAGGCGCGTTGACCGGCTTGTGGTGTGAGTCACAAATAGCTGCATTAGAATATGGTGGCACTGCGACGTCGACGTCGGTGGGCTTCGAGGGGCGCTTCATGGTGTTGCGACTGTAAGGGGTTGATTTCATGTGGCCATTCAATTCATTGTGTCCTAAATACCCTTAACATTTTAGTTGGTCGGTTAAATATTTCTTCCTTAAGAATTTTGATAACGTGTATTTACCATGACCGAGACTTCGCTGTTTTGTGAGAAGCGTATGTGCATTTTGTCTATGCGATGTTATTAAGACATGTTTGGAAGGGGATGTGAGAAAGCCAGCGCAGTTTGTGGACCCTAGCAGAAACCTCGGATTCAAAAGAACGAAAATAACATAAAATAACAAAGGAAAAGCAATCAAATGCAAGACAGTAATAAGTTTCGCTAGTGACTTCTGAACTCTTGAGATTTTATTTTGCATCGGTAGCGCGGAGGAAGGTTGGGTTGTGGTCGTTAGCCTAGAGCATTAAGAGCTCCAATACGATAAGGGTATAGTAGGAAACATTGGCATAAGGCCAGATATAAACAGTATCCGGGAGAGTTGCGTCAGGGACAAAACATATTCGCAGTTAGAGTGTAGAGTGTGTTTCACGCAATCCCTTCAGCGCACGCTCGATTGAAGATTTTACACTTGCAGAAACGTTATAGAAAGTCAGAACCCTCATAAACACCGCGAGATTGACTGGTCATGCATTTACCCTGCAAGATAGTGGTGACATCGATCACGTTCCTTCTCTTGATGCTGCTTTGCGTCGTCGCTGGCGGCGCACCATTAGTGAAATGCCAGTTCTTTTTTTTTCTTTTTTTTCATTAAGGTAAAGGAAGAATTTAAGGACTTTTTTTCCGGGGACTCTTCGCAAAAACAAATGATAAGCGCTAAAAACACATTCAAAGAAACGTTAGTATCTAAATGACGCCAAGCTTGTTTTAGTTTGCCAGGTAGCAGCAGTAGCGGATGACGTGAGCACAGACTCGTCACCTGCAGCCATGTGACGAAACCGAAGTCACGAGTCATGTAGTCACGAGAGCGAAGTCGATGTATGATGTTTGTCGAATGAAGGATGTTTACGAAAAATGTATGCCCATAGAATTACGACACGCAACTCAATGCATTTATTACTTCATACCCCTTTTGTCACAGTGAAATGCACTGTCTGCTGGATTGGACAAGAATGGGGCAGCAATTCAGTGGCCCAATGCTGAAGGTGTCCGTTCGGGAAATACCTATTGGCACATACCCAGCATCCCAAGTCGCGTACCAGACTGTGTAGCAGCCAAGAAGTAGGTTGTCTTTTCGAGCATATACCTAATTGTTCAGATACACAAACATATACGGCGGGCAATCGATGACTAAGGACAAAATCAAGGAAAGACGCACAGAGAACTTCACGTGACAGAGATGAAAAGAACACAGAATGTACCGAAGCAACCAGGTGACTGCACAGGCTGTTCGATGGTTATGCCTACTCTTTCGTGTTTTTTTTTCGTGTTTTTTTTTTCGTTTTATTCTATTTGTCTGAAGTTGATAGCTTAGCACATGGGTGCTAGAACGTTGTTTGTTTGATCTGCTCGTTACGGTCTTTGCTCATTCAGGTTGCCTTGGTCGGGCTGAGTCTCGCCTAGATGAAGCATTTCATCCTCCTTCCTAGGATGAAGTGCAAGGTGATATATTTAGTCTACTTTTTTCCATCATCAGTCACGCAGCTAATTTAACTGTCAGCAATAAGCGGGTAGTAGTGAGTTTGCATTTTATCAGCGGAGCTGTTTAAGCCGGCCGTTATTCCGTTAGTCGTCCACAAAAAATGTGGGCCGATCCTGCCGGTATTTCAGAAAGGGTCCAAGCGCAATGGCACATACCCCGGTGAAGTAGCGAAGCTGAGCCTGGTTAAGTCTACCTATGCATAGTTGGGACTACTTAAGCTTAGTCAGCCATCAATAGCCAATCAATAGCCAATCAATAGCTAATCCATAATCGTTCAATTATCAATAAATTACGGGGCAATGCTGGGGATGACTTGGTAGTACTTAGCCTATCCCAAATACGTGGCCAATACCTCGCGATAGCCAATCCATAGCCAATCAATAGCTAATCGATAATCAATCAATGATCAATAAATTCAAGAAAATGCTGGGAATTACTGGGTAGTATTAGCCTAGCCCAAAAGCCCGGACTAGCTAGGTGCCCATCAGCTCCGCTGTCTCTTTAGCATTCCACCTCCAGTGCAAGCTACGCTAGTTTTTTGTTTTGTTTTTTAACGGCTCTCTGCGCAGAACGGAACACTTGTGATTTATTACCTGATGATGAACGGGACGCTAGGATACACCATAGCCGGAATTGCGCAATACACAGGAAATTGAGGCTGCCTCTTTCACCATATAACAGGTGCAAAAACCAGCACAGACACAAAAACGCACTAAGTTAATAGGATACAGTCGACCCCCGTTATATCGACCTTTGCAGGGCCGCAAGGATTTGTCGAATTATCCGAGATGTCGGACGATAGGAAACTGAATGAATTGCAAGGTTTTTGTTGTTGTTACTTCTAGTTCTCTGCGATGCCTTCTTGTCCTTGAATCTCGACTTCACCAGCATGCTGCGAAGAGCGTTTACATGTTTAAACACTGCCTCACCGTCGGGCTTTAAAATAAAGGCCAGGAAAATAAAGGCAAAAAGTTTTATGTGATAGCGCCGTTCTGTGCGCATTAGGTGTTCTTCTGCTCTTTCTGTTACAAAACTGCGCGCAAAATATCCTAAAACTTGATATAGTTCTCCACGACATGTTCAAGACCCAAGCAGTAGCCATTGCGTCCTTTTTGCGCCAATATCTCCTTCTATAACGTCAATACAGAAAAAAAAGTATGCTTAAAGTGAAACGGCTTCACTCAAAAGAAGGCAGTTGTGTCGCTTGCTCAATTTCTTGTTTCCAAGATTTAGTTACCTCTGCGCGCATGAGATGGCACCGGTGGGAATAGAATTAACCGAAGCGGCGCACTCTCGCTTTCGAACTAAATACATTTATCTTCATAGAAATGTATGGTTTCTCGCAAATACATTTCAGGGCCTTCGAATCGAGCTAAAAGTTGAATTACCCGACGTGAAACTAACGAGCTTGGAGAGCATCAACTACAAAAAAAAGTAAAGCAGTACAGAAGGAGCATTGCATATGCGCCGACGCTCATGAATAGAATTTCATCTCCGATCCACAATAAACTACGATTATGCTCTAGCACCCCAATATTGCAACAAGCTACTTGGACATCTCGTATGTCACCGGTAGTTCTTGAAGCAGTAAAGAGCTTGCTTGTTATGTCAGCCTTCATCACAATTTTGTTTATAACGAAGGATGTT
This sequence comes from Dermacentor silvarum, assembly GCF_013339745.2. Classification (NCBI taxonomy): domain Eukaryota; kingdom Metazoa; phylum Arthropoda; class Arachnida; order Ixodida; family Ixodidae; genus Dermacentor; species Dermacentor silvarum. Next base: position 62,563,654 of record NC_051160.1, on the reverse strand, counting down.
CTGAACCGGGATACCAAAGGTAAGGAAGAGCCGTTGCTGTTCAGTGGACTGCGAAAATGTTGATGAGTTACGCACCCACGTGCGTGCGATCGCGGCTCCAAACACTTCGTCGCTTTTGCTTTCATTTCTTGTTAACTTTATGTTCTTCGTACACACTCAACGCTTGAATTATACTAGAATGAGTTGCAACCGTCGCAGACGACTTCCTCTCAATGATTGATTGGTTGGATGGTGCAAGGTGACAGGCCTCAACCTATTACAGGGGATAGGCTATGAATCGGCGGTGGTAGAAAAATAAAAACTTAAGTGGAATTTGAAGAATTAACGCGAAAAAAAGAAAAATGAATAATAATCCTGCACAGTAATGACTAATTATAGTAAAGCCGCTATATTTTCTGAACTCTGTCATTGTCTTAGCCAAACTGTGCTTGTTGTTCTTGTCCCGCCTTTGTATGTTAGAAAGACTATAAGAAAATCCATTTTCAGCAAACTAGAAGCAATTGACGGGGTTTGCAGACCAAAAACAACACCGAACTAATGAGAGATATTGCAGACGAAGGCTTCGGATTTCTTTTCGAAGCCTGGGTCTCTTAAGCGCGCGCGTAAATATATGTAGAGAGCATTTTTCGATTGCTCCCGCATCTGAATATTAACACTGCACACTGCGACGGCGATTTGAACCCGCTACCTGATGGGCATAACGAAAACGCAATAGCCACTGAGCTTTCACTTCCGGTTTTTACACAAATGAGGCATTACGCAGCGCTCGCCTCTTCAAGTCTGCCTTCAGGAGTAGTGGAATTACTTTGTTGGCGTCATCAAAACAGCGTTTGTGTATTGATCTTTTATTTATACTGGGAGGGCATCGAAAATACTTTAGACGAGAGACAAGCGTCGGCTTGAAGGCTTCGCTATTGTAAACTGTGTTCGTCTCTTGCGCGTAGTTTCTGTTCATTTTCCCGACGTGACCAGGAACATCGAGCCCTGCTAACTTTTCTGAAGGACACTGACTTGGCCTCCCGTTAATAGACATTATTTGTATTTTGTTTTGTTCTGTCTGTGTCTCCGTCATTTCTTAATTTCCTCTTTTCTTTCATCATGCTTTCATTTCCTCTATTCCCTCCTCCTCAAAGAGTAGGCAGGCGTTGTGCCCCTCTCGGTGGCAGTTGTCAGCTTGCTCCCTCCCTACTTCCTTCGTGACCTTGTGTTATATGTGTACAAACCAAATAATAACAACAATAATAATAATAAATCCTCAAACCAACCTGCGATGTTACTTGTGCCTCTATAAAACTGTGACCCTCGGTAGCATCTTCTTCCCCTGACCAACCCCCTCCCCACCCGCATGCCACAAATCATATAGCTTGAGTTACAGATTGACCGATAGAAAAAAATAATAAGCAAGGACATAGCAAATAATCGATCGTAAAACACGATAATATGACATGAGCTTTGCGTGTTTGGCGAGGTCCCGTCACCTTTCGTTAATAACAAGCCAACAACAGAATATCACTAAGATTAACCCACAGTCTCGATAGCGGAGCCATAATGTGTGTGTCAAATGTGGCTTTCTGTTGTCCCAGTCATTCAGCTTGCGCTACAACAATATAGAAGATGCCACAGTTAAGTATGCGTGCCTTCCTTCCCCCAACTTAACTCAAAGGCTACTCTCTGCCGATACCTTAAGGTCCCGAGCAAAACTGCGTGACCAGAAGAGACGTCTGCTTTCAAAGGCAAAAGAAAAGGTGGGAGAATCAACCAGCCGCACGTCCTGTTTCCTACCCCATACAGCGAGTAGGAAGTTATGAGATGAGCCGAACGAAAAAAAAAAAAAAACAGGAGGCACACTGAGGGTGCTTTCATATGGAGGTGCACTTATGCAGACTTTACGTGAGCTCTGTAAACTTCAGGAGCTGCAGCAAGGCGAACGTGCCACTCGTTTGGGCCGGGGCGCATGCAGCCACCGGAATTCTCAAGGCGTCCCTTTCGGCCCTGCGCAGAAGGTTCAAACTTACTTCCAGGGACCGAGATGTCGCATTCCCCGTCCCGTCATGCACTTTACCAGCTCTTCTGCAACCGAGCCTGCAAATCCACTATCCAACATAGATCCTTCGCCATAGATCCTCCCGGCTTCCGACGGGCCTTCGCGGAGTAGAAACGCGTGTTTCGAAGGCTAAGCCCACTCCCCTCACACCTCCCTCCCCCTCCTTCCTATGACGAACAACGGCAGAAAGTCCTTTACTTCCTGCGACAACGTGAGAGTGGCGGCGCGGGTTATAGCCAGGAACTGTTTTACGTTACAAGGGCGTCGCCGAAAGCTAACGACGGAAAAGCCTGCTGTGTCTAAAGGGAGGGGGAAAATGGAGGAGAGTTGTGGTGACAGGGAAAGAAGGGCTTGGGCGCAAAGCTCTTCGGAGAGTTAGGCTCGACGTGTTTTGACACCCGAGTGCCAGAGTGCCGCTGCTGAAGGTGTAATGCCGCGGACTGCGGCGCGGACGCGCCAAACGCTGCTCCCAACTCTTGTTTGGCAGAAGCGGCCACTGTTGCGCAACAGAGAGTTCTGGCTTCAGCCAGTCGGTGAGCCCGAATTAATTACAACGTCACGCGTATAGCGCCTTCGAGTATCACAGCACTGATCTTCAATAATAAAGAGTTTTCGCGTGCACAGGGCTGAAGTCCTGTCGTCACATGCCGGCACGAGTACGGTGGAGAGCGTTACTGCGCAAGTGCAGAGTAGTTTGGGACCTGTAGTGCGTACGCGCATTCTTGGTGAACCTGTGAATAATGACACGGTCATCGATCAAATTTCCTGCTTACGAAAAAATTTTGACTGGTCTGCCGCTAAACGCTACCTGACAACGAAGAAAGAAAGAAACAAAGGCAGAAATGGTAGCCATGGTGGCATCCGATTGGCTACCCTACACGCGGGAAAAAGGGAAAGTGGGAAGAAAGTAAGCAGGGGCACATTGACAGCCAAGGAATTTATCTAACTGGTACGACACATTGTGAGTTTAATCCACCTAGCAGGCAGCAAATGAAATGCAATGCTTGGGAAGGTACATAGTACTCAAACAGGACGAGACGCTCCACAAGGACGGAGGCGGCCACCGTTCGTGTATTCTCACTCTCTACAAACTGAGACACATCAACAGGTTGGTGAACTTCGTTTCGTGAGGCTGCTTCTAAGGAGGACACCTGTTGTATCTGCAAGATTATCCCCAGTTCCCGGCGAAATCAAAAACCTACCTTTATACCGTGTGCAATGCAGTGAAGACAAGAAGAAATTTATTTTCTGTCTATCACATTTCCCGATGTATACTGTCATTTTTTTTTTGTATACGTAATCTTTAGTGCCGCGCTGTACTTTAGTGACCGGTGCAGCGAATGCAGACACAAAATATTCGAGGTCAAAGTTACGCCAACGGGATGTGTGTCCTCCTTTTCTTCTCGTCCGATTGCTCCGGACTAAACCAATCCACGTTCTTTGGAACTGATGCCCTCGAAAGCAATCAACCGATACGGCAGCTTTAAGCGGTGGAGCTCCACGGTTTTCTTAGGAGTGCGCAGTTTCGTCTTGGTACATACCATGACTAATTACTTAACATACAATGAAATAATCATTTCATTATTATAAAAGTTGTCGCAGTTTCACCTGAAAGGCGAAGCATCAATTTCGATAGCAAATTTGTAGAGAGCTATACGGAGTAATGATATTAGCTTTATCAGCTGTATAAACTTGGACATGCAGCAGCACCGGCAACACGCAGAACTGTTGTCGACGCCGTCGGCGTTTTGCCTGCGTTCGCTCAAAATGCGTGCAGCGTTGGTGACTGTTGCCGGAGCCTCTGATATAAATAGGCACTTGGTGCCGCAGCTAAACGTCGCCTCCCTTCCCTCCCCCTCTCCCCCTCCCCCTCCCCCACGGCCTCTCGCGCGTCGGAAGAAGGCGCGTTTGCTCTACATATATGGTGATTGTAAAGGAGGAAAGAGACGCCTACTTCTGCAGCCCTTAAGCGAGCACGGCGCAGAACGCGCGTTTGTTCTCCGCCGTGCGTTCACTCCCCGTGAAAGCGCGCGCCCCTCGCGCCCTTTCACTCGCACATACAGCGTTCGGCGCGCGGCGACGATTTCATCTCAATTGACGTCATACGGAACCTCACGGCGACGACGACGGCGACGCCGACGGCAGAAATCTGCTTTTGAGTGTCCATATAATTGCTATCGCAATAATATTATTACTTATTCATGCAATTTATTTATTCAACATTTGGCATTTACAGAACAAAGAAACAGCTGTTGCCGGGAAAAAAACAAGAAACCACGGATTCAGCCGATTGAGGGAGCACCCTTCTCGTATTGCATTCGTAAGCAGAAGAGGTTTCCAATACGACAAATATATAACATCACCGGATTACGCAGCTTGACACGGGATGAGTGCAAGTATGCAGTGAGGTATAAAAGTAACTTTTTAAGAAAAAAGTTACATACTTTGCCGAACACGCAGCGTTCACAACAACCTGACAGGCTGACATGAGAAGGAGAAGCCTGGTGCCCATAGATACCAAAATACCCCAAAAAAGGAAAAAAAAAACATACCAACGTAGTTTTAGTATAAAACTACACAATACTCGACAAATAATGAGGTATGCGCACGGATATCTACGGCAAGGCGGTCGCTGCAAAGCGCTACATCTACACGCTTTACTGCTTGCATGAGCACGAGCACAGTTAAAGGCAAAAAAGATAATAACAATGGCGTTTTTTTCCCCACCAATAAAGTGTGGGCTGGCCGTCAAACTGTCAAGGCGAGAAGGAAGCGCGACATAAATTGTGCATTAGGGATGAAGGAACGTTCTTGTCTTATCACTCGACGTCAAACTTGCTCATCCCGAGCTGAGACGTGGCGCTGTCTGGGTTTATTACCTTCGCCTCACACTCTGAAATGTTTGCCACGGCTTTTCAAGTCGAGCACAGCAAGGAAACGAGAACGAAAGTGCTACGAGAGAGGAGATATGCGTCATAAGGAATATATTTTGTGTTTATCGTTCATAGAGTGGTTAAGCCTTAGATTTTGTTCTTATATTCATCAATCAAATGTTTATCTGCGTGGATGCAGCGGAAGTGAAAACTATTCCCAAAGAACTACTTGTTGGACCAGTTACCCGCCGCGGTGGCTCAGTCAGCTAAGGCGTGGCGCTGCTGAGCACGAGATTGCTGGATCGAATTCCGGCCGCGGCGGCCGCATTTCGATGGAGGCGAAATGCAAAAACGCCCGTGTGTTTGCGTTGTAGTGCACGTTAAAGAACCCCAGGTGGTCAAAATTAATCCGGAGACCTCCACTACGGCGTGACTCATAATCAGAACTGGTTTTGGCACGTAAAACCCCAGCAAGAAGAAGAATTCTTAGGCAAGTTGGTGCTGAGATTTGCTAGGTGTACTTGACTGTGGCGCGAAATGCATTTAGTGAACAGGGACTTCACTGTCTGCTTTCTTCCGTCCCAGCCAAGTACACCTAGGAAGTGAAAACGCTTATGCACTGAGGGTACCTTAAATTTGAGATTTTCTTGTGAATGTTGGGCGAAAATAACCAGGTCTTCAGGAAACCGACTTGATAACCACATGCTGGCCGGTTATACCAGTTTTTTTTTTTTAGGTTATACAGAGCAAAAACTAAACTTGCCTGCGGCATATATCACAAATATGTTACTTGAGCTGGGTTGGTCAATTAGGCGGACATTACTTGCACAATAAATCAAAACGCATCATTGGCCAATGAACAAATGTTCACAAAATAATTTTAACCAAAATATATTACAGCGCATATTACATTTTACAAATTGTAGCGTCACGCCGAAAGACCTGCACGATATAAATATACCGACACGTACTGTATACTTGATTGAAGCCGGTTAGTTTGCAAGAAATATTCGCTAGGAATGAATTCAAAAGTTGGCGCCGTGTTCGAAGTATGCGACGTCACACTTGCGGTTAATAAGCACTGCTGTTATGCCTACCTTTTCTTTAAAAAAGCGTCGCTATACGCATTGAAGCACAAACATAACTAGAATGGCAATCTACTTCGTTGAAAACTTTGGAAATTAACATCTCGAGACTAGCGTCAGCCTCAGAATCCGTTCCGAGTAGATACCGTCTACAATTCGAAGACTGCAGTATGTCAGTTAAGTAAATATTCCTACACCTTATTTGTGAGAGTTTGTTAATTAGTCAATCACGCATTTCGATTTCTCACCCAAGTATATCTGCTTCCTCAAATAATGTTGCTCGTACAGAAGAATTGTGCGATGTGTCACAGAAATGATAAAAAAACACTCCGTGTAGTTAAAAAAAAGGAGACCATGTATTTTCACTGGTGTGAGATCATTACGTATACAAATGTTCTTCCAGTCCTTCGTGCGTCCTTCGAACGCGCTGTGTAGCACATGTAACCAGAAAGCAAGTGAATTCCAGTTTCACCTATGGAATATCTGCGAATTCTAAAACAAGCCTTCTACGTCTGCCCATCTACTTCCCAGCTGCCCTGAGGTCGTTGTTTACGTACCTTGTAGGATCATGACTGTAGGATAGCCGAGGCCTTCGTAGATCTTCGGCAGGAAATTCAAAAGCAACGGCCCGTAATACGCTGGCAATACCTTAACCCACTTACGACTTCGGGGTCGTTCTTCGGTATTGCTCTCTGCAATTACCCTGCTGACCGCCGCAGGGAAGGCTATACTGGGCGACATAGTTTCCTGCAAAATTTACGACAGGGGACCCTAGCTATAGTTTCTACGGGAGCTCCGAGCGTGGTGTTTCCACTAGCATAGAAATGGTGGTATATAGCGCTGAAAAAACACACAAGAAATTACGTCAGAGCCCTTTCACACTGTGAAGAGGGAAATCCAATAGGGGATTTGCCATCTTGAATTTGCCTACAAAATGGTAAACCGACCCCTTCGCTACGTACTCGGGAAAGAGGCTTAGGTGCCGGCTCCGAGTAGCACAATGGGGTATTTTTTAACACTGAGACGATGGCTACACAATGCCCGGCTCTGAAGGAACTGGCTCGGTGTCCATGGGCGACGGCGTTCCTAGAGCGTTCCTCACGCTTTTCTACGACGTTGCCAGACAAAAAGTCCTTGACCAAAGCTCCGTATACACAATCAACGCTAGAACGAACACCTCTCACAGCCCACTTCTCCGTTGACCCACTTTTTTTCTATACCGCCATTGATTGGCGGGCCACACCATCTCCACCTCCAACGCGAGTATTGGACTGCGCGACTTACGTCAACCCTCCTTCCCCGTTCTCCTTTTCATCTGCACCCTCTCACAGCATTCTCACAGGCTTGAGCTCTTCTTTTCCTCTCCTCTCCCGCTAGGTCATGTGACTTCTACACGCGGACACGATCTCTTGGAACCTAGCCCTTGAGAGCTTCGCTTTAAAAAGAATAACCCATGCGTGGACTGCACTAATGATCACTGAGCATGCGCATCTGCCAATTTTTACTCTTCCTATTTCTTGCATCGTTTTGAGCCCCATCTGGCATCCGAGCCGAAGAAAGATGTACAGTGTCATCCGGCTTGACCGCAAGCGGGAAGTAGACTTGGTGCTCCATGTTCGGGGCACTTTTATAGATGCCGTCCACCTGTGTCATATATACGTCACGTATACACGCAACACCCCCAGGGAGCCAGGTGAAAAACACCTTGAGAAGATCGCATTCTCTTATTACGCTTACCAGCTGTCTCTTCAAAAAAGATAAGTACAACTCCGAAAAGACAATGGGAATATCAAGAGTACTGTAGCCGGTCTCAGAATGAACTCTGCCCGCAATCATTCCTAAATATATGTGGCGTTATGTAAATTTCCTAATTGATCGGAGGTCATCTCCACAATAACTGGAATGTTCTGTACTTCCGTCAAGAACGTGTGATAATGAAGGGCCCGGCAACATCAGACATATATCATTCGTGAGGAAATGACACTCTGATAAATTCATACCTCACTCGTTACGAAACAATTTCTGATACCTCGGGCACGTCATGCGCAATAAATACTCAGTTATCGAATAAAAGAAAAAAAGAATTATAATACTGACAGCATACCACTAATGTTAAAATCAAGCGCAGGTACGCGAAAATTGCCTTTACTTGTTTCAAGGTTTGCTTATAAACAAAGTTATTGAAGAAACCTTCGTAATTTCGATTCGAATGATTCAGGTACAATAACCATGACCTTGATATCGGCGTTCTTTTGCCACTGAGCATTTCCTTTATTATTGTTCTTGTTGTCGGCCTCTCTCTATGCCCAATTCAGTGCTCGAAAGGTATTTGTTAATAGTCAGCCATTAGTAATCGCTGTTAAGTTTGTAACAGTGGATGGAGCACATCACCACAGTGACAGCGGGAAAGCTCATGCAGTATATGATTAGGTAAAGACGAAAAACATATTATGACGTTTTACGTGCGAAAATCATGATGAGGCGTGCCTTAGTAGGGTACGCCGGAAAACTATTCCCTACCCTGGGGTTCTATATAAAGTGTCCCTAAATTCAAATAAATGAGCGGTTTTTGTATTTCATCCCCATCCCTACCCCTGCGACTTGGATCCAACCCACAACCTCGTAGCTCAGCAGTGCAACGCCATCGACACTGGGTTACCGAGGCGCGCGTTGGTAAATAAAGTAAAAAAAAAAAGAACGAGAGACGCTTAAGCTTCTCTATTAGGACTACAACGCGATAGCATTTAGGACTACAACGCTCCGCGGCAACTGCAGCTTATGCAACCGTAATCGTTACCGGGATACGCTTGCGGTGAATGCTATATGCCTAAAGGCGACCTTCTCGTTCTTCTTTTCAAAGACGATAGTCTTTCTTGGGCTACCTAAACGCGAAAACCTTTGTCTGTCTGTCTGTCTGTCTGTCTGTCTGTCTGTCTGTCTGTCTGTCTGTCTGTCTGTCACTCCATTCAACCACCCGGCCAAAACCAACCAAGCTACCACCACTGGTGGTACGGAGTCATAATCCGCGTTTACGTGAATGCAACAACTGGCGCATCGCATCGCATCGCATCAACTTCTTAGTGCATCGCATCCATGTAAATGAGGCTAATGCGCCAGGAAAGCACGTCACATTAATGCGCCAGACAGGGGTGGATTGAGCCGAGTAAGTGGACTTCCACACTACGTGTAAACGCGATCGCATCGCGTTAGGAATTATGGGAAATTAAATTTGCTGCGGATCTGCGGCGTGACATGGCGCCGGAAGCGTCTGGAAGCGCTGCTTTGCATTCGATGTGCGACACCGTGTGCCACCACCATCGCACCAGGGGTGATGCGCTGTATGTAAAGGTTGGCGCATCGAATTACTCGTGAGGCGCTACCGTCGCATTCTGTCGCATTCATGTAAACGCGGCCATACACGTCGACATTACACAGCGCAAAGAAACCTCAGGCCTATTTAAGCAAAATATATGTACATAACCCTGATCCAAGAGCATTCATTTAATTAAGAATACACATTGGACTGGGTTTTACGTTAGGAAATGAAAAATCAACGCGTTAGAAATGGTTTCAAAGAGACGACAACAGCCTCGACACACCTCGGCACAGGGAGCTCAGAGCGGTAGCGAGCGCCCCAGCCGTCGCACGGCGGGATGTTGTACGCGTTAGAAATGTTGTCGAAGAGACGCTACGCGTTAAAAACAAGCCGACTGAAGCCACGGCTCTGTAGCCGGCTTAGGGCCAACGGTAATAAAAGGTCCCAACAGATGGCGCGAGAGCAGGGCGAACGCGGGAAATTGGAGCTGAATTCAGCGAAACATTCATTGCTTCCATTACGGGAGGAGTGAGAGGGGAGGGGAAGAGCGTGAGGGGTGGGAGGGGGCAGAAGAGGGGTAGTTACGTATCAGGGGCGGCAGAAGACTATCGTCTTTCGACGACATTTGCAGGGAAGCAAGCAGATGTGCGGCTAATTTTTTTTTCTTTCCCCACACGGCCACCGCTCTCGCTTTAAAATGTGTTTTTACTTCTTTTGACACACTACCAATGCAGAGAGTTGGTTGCTTTTGCCTTGCCTAAATCGGTGTAAGTGGTGAACCCTTTTTTTATATTTGATTGAGGCAGCGCAGTGAAACGACTGGATATCATACACGTCTGAGCCAAGAATACAAAGTAGACGAAACCTCTCTGTTTCTTTTTTTAATGGCCTCCTGCGGCAGAAGCACAGCCTCGTGAAGCGGAGAAAGACCCTCCTTCAACCTTGTTTTTCACCTCCAAACATGCCAGTGGGCTAAGCCCTCAAACATTCTTACATTATATCAAGAAGCGTCTGACGCGCTCACTTCTACGACTCGACATTGAAAAAAAAAATACAAAGGTTAAATGCGATCTTCCCAGAGAGGTCGAGCATCCAGGATGCAATACCCTTGTCAGATAATGGCATCCTCTTTGGCTGAGTCAAAAAAAAAAAAAAAAAGCCCACTCGCGAGCCCTTCTTCTTTCTCGTGCACTTTATTTATTCCGAGTCTCTCGAGCCGCTAAAATCCAATGGAAATCGGCAGCTGTCTCCTCGAGAGCTGTACACAATGTTCGATTCACTGTCGCGGTTCTGCGTCGTCTGTGGAAATGAAATCTTCGTCCTTCCCTCTCGGCGGGCGTCGGACTGGCGGCTTCTAATGGAATTGATTTATATCGACTGCCGCGTCTTCTGTCACGCCTTTTCTTTTCTTTTTCCCGGTTCATCCGGGCAACCATCGTCGTCCTTCCACGATTGAAACGCGCGTCATCCGCCATTCGCTATTCAGAACGCCAGGCGGGAAGGCGCGATGAATCAGCGAACAGACGCACCGAGACACGCCGGAAATGACGCCGTATATAGCAGACGACAGGCAGCAGAATCGTCCGTCTGTTTCGCGCGTGCTTTATTGGTCGCCAAGTTGGTAGCAGCGCCATCTGCGAATGTGAGTTAACGAATCAAAGTCGCCCTCGCCTGCTACGAATATCCGTACGCCGATCGACAGCTTTAAGCGGAAGCTCCTACCGGCGGACGTGATCGGCTACACGATGATGTTGTGCTGTTGGATGCTGTTGTCACAGGCAGACGAGGCGCCGGCACGCGGCTGGTCGAAATGTCTGTCTCGATTTACTTCGATCTGCAAGATAGGAAACGTGCAATAATGGCTTCACCGCCCCAAGACGACGCAATGTTGTATGGTGTTTCGAACAGCTCAGGCAATCGAAAGGAAACCGACAGCGGTCTAGCGAGAGCCCATTACGCCAATGGGAATAAGATACCGAAGGCTTGTGCAACCAGCCCAGGTTGAGAAATGAAGAACCGAGCCGAATGTGTCGCACGGCTAGACACACTGACGCATTATACGTAGGGACGGAAATCCATCGAGCAACTAACTCTTGTAGTACAAGAATGTGAGACAGTTTTCTTTTTCTGGAAGGAGACGCCGGCCCCCTAGCGTTCTTTTTTTTTTCGTAGCAGTTACATCAATTGGCTTGGGCACATTTCCGGCTCTAAAAGAGCAGAATTCTTTATAAGAATGCATTATCTCGGTTGTATGTATGAACTATTTGCCCAGATAGTAGGATAGTTTGAAAGCCTGCCTATAAATGTATTCGGTCATAGCGCATTTGCCTATATACAGGCTTTTTTTCCTCTCGGTCCGCGACGATAGATCGCCGAGCGTTTAACCCATTGCGCCACAAACGCATTTGCAGAGAGCTACACAGACGCGCCTTATATATCTAACACTCCTCCGTGTACCCGCGCTCTTGCTCGGGGCGGTGCCGCCGCCTACGAGCAGAAAAGAGAAGTACTGCATTATGACACTAACGCGCACCGACAGTGAACGCTTCGGTGGTCTCAGCACTACGACGCCTCGATGCCAGCATTCGAAGGGACGCTGGCATCAAGAAGCACTACCAACGCCAGGTGGCGTTCACCGTACTCAGCACAGCGGAGCGTGGCCTCCGCAATTAGCTCTGAAAACGTTTATGAAGTTGATCGCGGAGGCTGCAATTACGACGCGCTGTACGCGCTGATTTGACTCGGTGACGATTCAGTTACGTGCTTTGTCTTGCGCGTTGTATTAGTGTGTCAGTTGCGTGCTTCGTCTTTCGCGTTGTGCTAGCGTGTGCAGCGTAGTGCAGCTTCCATATGCACGACGGTTGCTCATGGTCATCGACGTTGGTAGTCGTGATGGAGGAGACGTGCCACCAGGCGTCAGCGTGGGTGCATCAACGCCTAAGGGCGCTTTAGCCACAAAACACCAATAGACATTATATATCAATGTGCAATAAACATTACACTACTTCTGTGAAGACACGTTTCACTTTCGTGTTCTATACCGATTCCTATATAAGAGGGATCAACCACATTTTTTTTTATAAGGTCCAAAATTTCTAAAAATCGCCCGTATCAGGTAGCACAATTCAAATCCTTGATCGAAATTACTCGATGAGTCGGCCAATAATTCTACGAGAAATGAAAACGCCTAATTAAATTATTAACATAATTACCCTAAATACCTTTTATTTATGTTACGGCGTATAGAAACATCGACTTTCTCAAATTCAATAACAAAGGGAGACCACCAACACCTCGTAAAATGCGCGTCTCGCATATATGTAGTATGGCGAGAAGAATGTTGTTACAGACAATACTGTAGTGACGTCACTGCCCTTACCCACCGTTATCTATTAAGTATTCAAAGGACTGTCACGTGGCACTGGCTCTTTGAGCACCAAGACATGTGGGGCAAGTTCAATAGAGCGACCGCCGCGAGGTGTGTCTACCGCAGATATGAGCGCCGCTCGTGAATTATTCATTCGGTCGGGCGACACCTCTACGGCAGCACGATGGACACTGCATTGTGGTAAATTTATGGACGTCTGGGCGTGGGCGCGCGTGAAAGGGTGACAAAGGGTGACACATTCTTGATGAGCAGTTGCTCGCTTCAGCTACGGCATTTTGTATGTAGCGCTCATACTAGAGTATCGACCATCGTATGCACGAAGCTATCGTTAACGAGTTCCGGATTAAGTGGTCCCTTTCATGATCTCGGGGCGCTCGCATTGACGTCTCCGACTGAGGACGAGGCAATCTTTGATAGGGTTCCGGTTTGCACCAAAGCGATTTCCCGATGCGACTGGCCGAACATGGCATCAGAAAATGACTCCCGTCGCCTCACGCTTCTCACTTCCTAGTTATGTAACAGGTTTTCCAGCCATATCCTTTAATAAAAACATGTTTGTCATCATTATACTCTGTTTCATACTTCGCAGGCGACGCTGGCGATGCTACGCAAGTAGTGGGGGTCATAGATGTGTCGCTCCGCGCATCTCGCAGTGCAATGTTTTTAACAGCGGAGCTGTTTAAGCCGGGCGTAATGTGTCAACCGCGAAGAGAAAATGTGAGCCGATCCTGGCGGTTGTGCAGAAAGGGTCCAAGCGCAATGGCACATGTCCATGTTAACTAGCGAAGCTGAGCGTGGCTAAGTCTTGCTAAGAATAGTTGGGAATACTTAAGCTTACTCATTCATTGGTAACCAATAAATAGCCAATCAACAGCTAATTGATAACCGATCAATAATCAATAAATTCCAGGAAAAAATGCTGGGGATGACTTGGTAGTGCTTAGCCTAGCCCAAATACGTGGCCAATACCTTGCGATAGCCAATCGATAGCCAATCAATAGCTAATTGATGATCGATCAATAATCGATAAAATCCGGAAAATGCTGGGGATGACGTGGTACTGCTTAGCCTATAGCCAAATAGCCAGGACTAGCTAGGTGCGCATCAGCTCCAGTGTCTCTTTAGCAGTGCGCCTCCAGTGCAAAGTACACCAATTTTTGTTTTGCTCTGCGATGTTTTCTGCGGAATAACTACTTCGTGCATTGCTACAGCAGCTTGTGGACGCAAGTTTACGTCAAATAAAGCGAAATCTCTGCACGTCGTGCTTCCAGTATGTGGCATACTATGGTTTGGTCTCGAGTGCAAGTGATGAGCTGTGGCCTCTTGTCGCCAAAAAGTTTCAATCTGTTCGTTTGGTCGTGAATGGGTTCTGATCTCCGAACGCCTTTCATATAATAAATACGCTGTGTTTTGCGATACCTAAGTATGCGACTTGATTTGACATTTAATTACGTGACGCGTACCTATATCATCCTTTCGTACGTGACGCGCATTTTTTTTTTTTGGTCACGAATGCGAACTAAGGCCTCTTTAGCTTTTGTAGCATTGTCTGCTATGTACGAAACGAAATATTGAGAGAGAGAGAGAGAGAGAAATGAGATGCGAACGACAGTGAGAATAACTGGAAGAAGAACATACGTGCCGTTTTCTTTTTGGTTACTCTTTGTGTGAGTGCCAATGTGCTTGAACACCTGTTTCATATGAACAAACATGTGGCTTCCTGCTCTACAATAGCGAAGGGTTAAGCGGTAACGGAAAGCTGAAGAAGAAAGCGCATAAGTGAAACACAGGTGCAGAAGATGTCAGAGAGAGCAAAAATAGACAGAATCACACACACAAACATGCACAGACGTGGTAGTGTCAGAGTCCTTCCGCTATATAGGCCACTTCAATGAAGTAACTTTCCCGAATCGAGACAGCTGCTCTCTGCCGACTGTGGCTTGGAGCATCTTTTACCAATGCTTTCGCTTGCCGCATCGGAATCGCTGACAGTGCTACCTGTGATAGTTGAGAAGGCGAGGAAACAATCGAACATATCTTGTGTCATTGTCCCCGCTACAGCTCCCAGAGACTTTCTTATACAACCAATCGAACTTAGCGTTCGCGGCATTGACTCTGTGCTAAAGAACCTTGATGAAAGTAAGGCTATTGGTCCTGATGGTATCTCTCCAAGAATTTTAAAACAGTGTGCTCACGCCATCTCGCTTTACATTTATTTAATTTTTCACAAGTCGTTAAATCTACTGGTCAGATGTCACAGGACTGGAAAATAGCAAATGTAGTTCCAATTCACAAAGGAGGCTCTAAAAAAGAGGTTACTAATTATAGACCTATCTCACTGACGTTCGATTTCATGCAAGATCATGGAACACATAATATGCAAGGCTATCATGAAAAATCTAATGACATCGCATTGCTTACGAACAGACAACATGGATTTCGCAAGGGGTTTTCATGTACGACACAGCTGATTGAATTTTATGATGATCTAGCTTGTGTAGTTGATTTGGGTGGGCAAATAGACTGCATATTTCTAGACTTCCGCAAAGCATTTGAAACTGTTTGCCATCCTTTACTACTTCATAAACTTCTAATGCTGAATGAATGAATGCTGAATGAATGGATAGACAACTATTTGTCAAATCGCCGTCAACGTGTTGTCCTGAATAGTACTAATTCAGATTATCTTGAGGTCACATCAGCCGTCCCGTAAGGATCTGTCCTGGGGTCTCTTCTTTTTCTCATTTATATTAATGACATTAACTTAGTTATTGACTCTAACATGCGGCGGTTCGCGGATGACTGTATTGTGCATAGAAAAATTGATAATGAGCATGATGTTCTCGAACTGCAGGTCGACCTAGAACGTATTTGCGAATGGTGCTGTAAGTGGAAAATTAATTTGAATGCGGGTAAGTGCGTCCATGTGCGGTTTACTAAGAATAAAAATGTAATCGATGCCAGCTACTATCTTATGAATAATATTTTAAGTAAGAAATTCAAGACTAAATATTTGGGTGTGATGCTGTCGGGTGACTGCTCTTGGCGGGCACATTTGGACTATGTGGTTGACAAAGCGGCTGTTGCTTGGAATTACATTCAAAGAAATTTAAAATGTGCAAATTCTAACCTTTGAAGCACGACCTTTGAAGCACGGCGTACCTAACTTGTATACGACTTATTTTGGTATATGCTTGTACCCTTTGGGACCCGTCACAGATATGTCTCATAAATAAACTTGATAGAATACAAAACAGAGCAGCCAGGTTCGTCTTGGGTAGGTACGGGAGGAAGTACAGTTGCACAGAAATGGGAAATCCCTGTCGTCTCGCCGAAAGAAACTGCGGCTAAATCTTCTGTATGAAATATATCATAACACAACTGGAATTGATATGGAAATGTACTTAAAACTGCCAAACTATATATCTGCACGCACTGACCACCAGTGCAAAATTAGAGAATACCGGGCTACCACGGGCCTGTATGCCAATTCCTTTTTTTTTTTTGTTAAAAATTTCGCTCAGTGGAATCGGCTGTCATGTGGACAGGTGTGTAGTGTGAATCAAGATGTATTTTCTTTTTTCATGTTTGTAACCCCCCTGCTGTAACGCTTTCGGGCTAAGCGGGGATATGTCTGAATAAAGAATAAAGAGACAGACGCTCGTGACGACGCTGGCGCGCCTCGACGACCGGCCGCTTTCTGAGCAGACGATCTTAGAGTGCCGGCTGACGCGGTATTCACACGGGAAGGTGATGAGCGCGCTGCAGAGGTTCCTCCGGACTAGTGACCTGCTTGAACGACTGTGACACTCCTGAGTTCATTTGTGTGTGTGCGTGTTTGTTTTTTCCTGGTCTCCTTCTCTTTCTATGTGTGTGCATTTTTCTTTATCTTTCTGTCTCCCCTTACCTCTTCCCCAGTGCAGGGTAGCAAACTGGATATCTACCTTCCGGTTAACCTCCCTGCCTTTCCCATCTCATTTATCTCTCTCTCTAACTTCAACACCGTCTTCATCGCCTTCTGATTTGACGGCCGCATAAGCTTATATGTATATTAATGTACTTGGCGTCTAGGGCTGATGTAGGGGATTAGGTTGGGTTATTTGAGTGACCGAAGAGAACAAGCGGCTCCATAATATCAAAAGTCGCGTCGTCAATTTGCGGCACACCTAACCCGCAATGAAAACTATAAGATTTAAAACGCGTAACGATATTTCATAAATATTTCGTGCTCTTACATTAGAGGCCCAAAGAAAGGTCCAACTAAGTGGAAGCAGCTGCATCAGGGGACCTTTTGCATCATCTGCTGCTTCAAAAATAAGAATTCCACCCGCCCGTTAAGTCTACGTCGACATTTGTGCCGTTGAAACACACCGATTTAAACGAACCATACTCACTATGCGTCATCGCGTTTCTTTACCAGATATAGACGGCTTCGACCGAAGTTTTGGTGCATATGATTTTTATTTATTTATTTATTTACAATACCTACAGCGCCCTTGTGGGGCATTGTGTAGGAGGGAAATATTAACATTCAAATACAAAAAATACAAATACATAGCGAAATGCACATTGGTGACATGTCATTTGGAATTATCCACAGAACAACTAGGAAATTTCGTTTAATATCAACAAATGCAAAAAAAAAACATAAATCGCTAGCAGAAATCGCACAAATCGACCTGCAAGAACAAATCAAGCACAAATACAAGCAGGCACAAAGGTAGGCACAAATCGCAAGCACAAATCGCTAGAAGGAGGATAAGAAACTGTAAACAATAACTTTCATGTGAGCCCAGGCTGAGATGGACTTTGAAGCACAAGTGTGTATGTTGAAAGGGGAGCGGAGACAATTTCTTGCGGGAGTTAGTTCCATTGTTGAATTGTTCGTGGGGAAAATGAATATTTGAAAAGATTTATTCTGGTAGCAATCTTTCGGAACATTGCTCTTACAGATCGGTTCGCCTGGTAAAAATTTGGGCCTGTAGCTTGTTATTCCCATTCAAAAAGTCAGAGAACTGCTTGAAGTGCTTCGGTGCTTTATTCTAGTACGTAAAAAAAAACAAAAAAAAACACAATCGCGCGTTTATAGTCTGCAAACCTACGATCAGCGAGATTCTCGGTTCGCGGGGATGATAGTTCTACGAAAGATGGTGACACCTTTGCAAACGCAATAGTAAAACGTCTGTCGTAACTTATCTAACTAACATTGTTTGTGAATTCAGAATACGCATTTATGCGGTAACTCACGCCAGCAAAATTCGCAGGTGCTCCACGAAACTTTGTGCAACGTCGGTGCTTTTCCGGATCGACCCAGCCGATAACATGGGAATCACTTGAAAATTTAATGCAAATGCCGCGCACCACCTGACGACCGATGCGCACCGATCGTCGACGTTCTCGGCCCTTCCCAATCCCTAAGCAGCGCACAAACGCACATACTTAACAAGTGCGCCTCTGAAAACCGCGAGAAAAGGGAAAAAAGTGCAGCAGAAGAACATTATTACACAATCACCCACTGAGAGACTCGCATCTACAAGCTGTACGCGGGGGCGCATATCGTATCGTTCCCACCCCACCACTTTCCGGTCGCTTCATCCCCCGAAGTTAACTACACGTGACGAATATTCCCGAACTACCAGCAGAGGACCAAGCACACTCCTGCGGAGCCCCGTTTCACCATCGGTCATTTGATATGCGAAAGCCCCCTTTCACGCCGGCGACGTTGATGCATCGACCGCAATTTCCAAGCAGGGCGCAAAGGGGGGAGGGTGTTCGCTGCGAGCGACGACGCGTTCGTGCGAATGAAGTCGCCCGTCGAGTCGTTCGTGCAGGGGGAGAGCGTGCGCAACCCTATACCTTGGAGACAACTTTTGAATTAACGACGAAGCACGGTCCGAGCACCGCAGGCTGCTAAATAAACAGGTGCGCTTTCGCGGATTTTAGAGCGACCCCCTGCGTTGACTACTTTCAGTAGTCAGGTGTCATGTTCTTTTCTTTTTTTCGTCCGCCTAAGTTTTCGTCTACACAGCTTCTTCGTCGTTACCAGTGCGTGTTTTACCGTTATATGAACTCTTAGCCGTGGTTTTAGGCAACAAAAACAACAACATATGAGTTCCACTCCGCTAGTCCCTAATGGCATCGTCAGTGCCATTTCATTCGCGAGTAGAAATTGGCTTCTGCATTACATGAGTACTGAGATATAACTTCGATGTAGCAGAAATTAGCATCACATATTCTTGCATCGTTTGGCGACTTCAGTTTGTACTGACGTTGTTTGATTGCATTCGGAATAATCTGCAGAGCGATGTTCTGGTTACGCGTTTCTAATCAGAGTGCTGTCTAATAGTTAACAGTTTCCTGTGGTTAATTAAAGAAACTGTTTTGTGCTACCTTTAATTGCCATTTCCTTTCTTTCTTTTTGGATTAGCTTAACTTACAATGACTTTTGTTGGCATGTTTGTGTTTACACATAGTTCATTATTTATAAATTGCCGCATTTTTACCTTTGTGTAAAAATGTGGCAATTTCGTACTGAATACCAAAAGCCCCATTACCGTTATTTCAGATTAGGACCAGTTACTGCATATCGTTCCTAAAATGTATTGTTACCGCGTACATATTGAATTAACTTCACTTCAGAGGAACTTCTTGCCGTTACAGGGATGGCGCTTGGGAAGCAGTAAGGTAGAGTAGCATTTAAATAAGATATTTTAATTGGTTACTGAAGTTGGTCTCGACATGTCGCGCGTCATCGTGACGTCAAGTCACCGAGCGAACGTTGTTGACGTCGTGTCGAATAGTGTATAGAAGCATCGTTATTTTATTTTCGTGCTAACTGCATGTTTGGCTTCTTGAATTCCACCTACGCATATCTAAATATTCGACATTCGATTTAGAGGTTCCTCGTCTCAAATACTCGTATTCGATTTCACTCGAAAAATCTCAGTATTCGAACACCCATAACAAGAGTTAATACACAAACTTTTGCGCTCGCGTGCAATATACCTCATTCGTGCTCGATTGAGAAATGGCGCGGTGTAGAATATCCGCGTCGGCGACGGAACCAAAATAAACGAGAAATAAGCTTCATGCTTGTTCCTGTTCGAGACACTCGCGTTTCACGAAGTCCCGGTGCGGTTTTATCCTCGTGCTGAATGAAACAAAGCAGGTACGATCCTCTAATAACGTGTCGCTTTTTTCAATTTTTTTTGCCCCAAGAGGAGCATGCATCCCGCCAAAAAAAAAAAAAAAAAAACACTTCTGTCGGCTAAGCCCGCACACTTGCATCGAGGCTTTGCCATAATGCTGGAGGAAAAACAAATTCGGCTATTTGGACTGGCGCGTGGCGTGCCTGGTTTTGACAAACGTCAAAGGAAAAACGTTTTTCCGGGGCTCCATCGGAGCTAGATGTACTCTATTGTTACGCACGTACTTCATTTAAAAATGTATATTTTGGCATACTTACAATGTTTGGCGAGCTTGTTCAGATCATATATCCTCTGGTAGGTTGTGTTCTTGCTGATCGTGTGACTCAGCTCCTGAGAGAGAGAAATGGAGGGATAAAAAAAAGGGGAAAGCTGATCCACTAGCTGGTTTCCAATTAAGGATGGAAAGTTGCATGGCCTGGTTTTGGTACCGGTTGTAGTGTAAGTGAATGTAGACGTGACAGGAAAGCACGAAGGAGAATGTGTACCATAAAACAAAAAGCTGTGAAAGCATATGAATCTACTTGCAATCAGCACATTGTAAAACACACACAGACACACCATCATCATCATCTTCTTCACCAGGCTATATTTACGTCCACTGCAGGACGAAGGCCTCTCCCAGCGATTTCCAATTACCTCTGTCTTGTGCTTGCTGATTACGACTTGGGCCTGCAAATTTCCTAACTTCATCACCCCACCGTTCTCTGCCGTCTTCGAATGCGCTTCCCTTCTCTTGGTATCCATTATATAACTCTAATGGTCCACCGGTTATCTACCCTGCACATAACATGGCCTGCCCAGCTCCATTTCTTTCTCTTAATGTCAGGTAGAATTTCAGGCTATCCACGTTTGCTCTCTATAGATATACTCGTATAAATTGGTTGCTTTCTTCAAACAATTGCAGTGATTAGGCAAGTTCAGCGGTGGTTAGAATCGTTAATTCGGACGTCCAGTCAGAGAAGCGTTCTACACGTTAGTGGCCGAGGGATATCTTCGTTTTGTTCTGGCCTAGAAATAATCGAGTGCTTAATAACTATTCCTGGTATTGTTGCTACTTCTTCACTGTCGCCATGACTTGAGAAACCACTGAGACAGGAGCAATCGAGCGTATGCAGTGCATAATTAGTCACCTTGAAATTATATTGAATGCTGCTAAAACGAATAAAAACATACGGGACGCTGACCTCTGCTCCTCTTAATAACAGTTGTACGCTCCTTTGCCATGCATGTCCTGATAATTAACTATAAAGGGGTGGCCACATTCTCCTAATTTCTAGGCTAACATCTCCAGTCTTCCCGCGAAGTCTTTGTTGTACGGCTTAAGGCACGCCTAAAGCGAAGACAAGGGGTGAGTGAGACAAGTGAGACAACAGAGAATTTCTTCGTATCTTTTCGTACAATTTTTTTTTCTGCTAGTCACCTTCAAGATAAACCTAAACCATTTCGATGCACTTTCTAGCACTCATGAGCGTTCCTATCGCAGTCAGTTTATCTACGGAAAAAAAAAGGTTGATGGCGAGTGAGCAGAATAAAATGTTAAACATATGGGAAGATTACAGGACCGCTGAACGTGCAACGTGTCAATATAAATTTCCTTTCGTCTCGCTTTCGTGCAATTAAAACACTCGACTGGCATCAGTATCTTTTGACAGCAAAGCTAAACTGTGAAGCCGCTGCGTCAGCCTTCCAGCTTTCGTAGGAAAGAACCATACGCAAAGGCTGCCGAAAAAGCTCTGTTTATCGGTAAGTCATGCGCAATATAGCAACTGCCAAGGCCGCACCGTCAAGAAGACGTAGAACTAGAGAATGGAGCGGAATTTCGAAGGGCGCAGCTGTTCTGTCAGCTGCCGCCAAAGGCACCCGCGTTTTCGGATACACCCTGATTTGGCTTCATTACAGAAGCTTTCGGCACGGCGTTCAACCAACTTAATTATGCATACAGTCACTGTGAGGTGCGCAGCTTTCGGAGAGCGAAGCTAGCGGGCGACGGCGCAATATCTTGCCATACAAATTAGAGCCCTCCCTCCCTAAGATTGCACTATGTTGTATACTTCTGATTGCTTTAGTCTAACAGGTTAATAAAGGCAGTGTTTGGCACAAGCCGCAATTGTTGCAAACAGGCTCACTAATGTGCGCCGTAGGTTAGCTGGTTAATAAAGTTATCCCTTCAACTATCCCTAACCGAAGAGGGCACTTGCGCGTTTGGCGGGTTTCGGGGGAGAAGAGAGAAAACAAACAAAAAAAAAATCTGCAAATCCGCAGCGTTTATTGACTGGCGAGAGCCCGGCGCATACACCGAAAGCGTGCGACTGCTGGCATCGTAGAGAACGCCCGCAGAGTCCCTTTTCCCTTATGAACAAGAGCGTAGATATCGGAAGGATGAGAAGGAAGCAGCCTTTCCACCCACGTATACAGCTATAGAAATGACCCGCCTCACGGCTTGTCAAAGGCGTCCCGATGCCGCGTCGACCGACAAAAGGCGTCAAGTCGGGCCCTCTCCGTCTTCTCTCCCGCTTCACCTCCCGCCGTGTACCACCGGAACACCGGGGCTATTCTGTGGCCTGCTTGTATGGAGTTTCATTCTTTCCATCCTTCCTGCCTTCTCTCCTTCCTCCTCGCCATCGCATCCCTTCTTTTCCTTCAACGCCTCACTATATTTTCCTTGGCTCGAGGCACGCGTGGGGCTTTTGTCCCGGCCACCCCCAAAAAAAAAAGGGGTCGCTCACTGCACGAAGAATTTCGGGCCGAGACTTGCTCTCCTAGAACGCATAAAAAAGAACTACAGGAGTCGTTCTTTTCACCAGTTCTGTACAGTGTTCGCGCGGCTGACGCGAAGAAAGTTATTAAGAAACCCGGCTGGTTCGGGCTCTACGTGTAGGAGCCGGCGTCGCCGAGGCCATTGTGTGATCACGAATCGGCAGTTTGTGAAATCTAGGCACGCGTTCGGCGCTGAGCATTCAAATTTGGTGAAGATGAGTCGAGGAGATGTAGAGATTTGTGCGCGTAGGAGTATCCAATCGGTGACTGCTATATATAGCCAAGGACGTACTGCGTGTCCAGGTTCACCTATATAGTAATCATTTGTGTCCGACTCAAAAACACCGAATGGCCTCAATGTAATCGTATACATATAAAAACAATCGCCGCTTCTAATGCTTGTCTTGAGACAGAGAGATAGGGAGACTCTCTGTAATTGAAACTTGGGAGGTTTGCCTGAAATATTATGAGCATGGTGATTGCGGAGATACATGAAATAATACACACAGAACGTGCGACAGACACCTACCACACGCAACAGCTGCAGTATCCAAAATAACGTCTGCCGCTGACACCAGCCTATCAAAAAATAAAATTAGCAACGCCTTCTTAGCGCGGGACCCTCAGTTAGAATTAGTATACACTTCAAGCACATTTTTTTTAGCTCAAGCTGTAACCCTTGCGTTTCCAGTTGGAGGAACATGCGACTGAAGACACACGTGAGACACAACTTCTACACACATTGAAAGCGTTGAAATTTCGCCGAAATAAACGAACACCGAAGTCAAAGATATAGGAGCGCACGTTGGGTTTCATTCTTCGTTGCCCTGTGCGCGTGTTCGTAACGTTTTTACGTGTAAGCCGCAATACGACGAAACGCCCAGTGCCAGCAGCTGCCTGTAGAGGGCAGCACTGAACGATACTGCGGCGCCGTCGAGCGTAGAATGGATGCTAAGGTGAAGAAGGATCGTGGGGGTTGGGGAGGAGTACTAAACGCAAGAGAGGTCGAGTTGCTCCTGAAAATGCGCAGTGCGCGTATCACAAACAAATGGCGCCGCGCGATGTTGTGATCGGGCACGGCACGATTCGTCTTCCCTGTGTGCTCCCCTCCGGTACAAAAAAATGTAAAGAAAAGAAGAACAAACGAAACAAAAAGTGGCATCGAGCGCCTGACGCGCGCGCGAGCGCTGCCCTCCGGCGTCATTTAAGACGCGCGACCTGGAAGCGATTTGTCTTCGGCTGCAGCCGCTTACAGCAGCTGCCTTCGCGTTCTTTCTGGTATTCCGGTGCCGCGAAGTTTTTTTGTTTTTTTCTGGGTCTTTCTTCCTCGCAATTCCTTATACTCTTAGCCTTAAGACGTTCCTCATCCTGCCTCGCCTTCTTCCACAGCGGTGACCTCTTTCGCTCTGGCTCCTTATGAGTTCCCGTTATTCACGCGCACCATCAATGCGCCCTGCCCGGTGTTAGACGCACAATTCTTTCGTTTAGTTTCTTGTTCAGTGAACGGAATGTTGTCGTTCCGCTCGGTGCCGATCTTGAACTTTTTTAAAGTCTGTGCCTCGAAGGAACTCCCGCCTCGAGCTTAGCATCGCAAAAGCTATATATATATATGTATATATATATATATATATATATATATATATATATATATATATAAAGTAGAAGCCAGCCTCTAGGCATAGTTCATTTGTCCTTAAAAATAAACAAATAGATTTGTTTGGGGGCAGGTACTCCAATTGGAAATGGTAGGGAGGGCCGTGTATCCTGTATTCCATATAGTGAGGGCGTTCATGGCGAAGGCTCATCACGTGAAGGGATCGAAGACTGGTTTGATGAAGTCCGCTGCAGTTCCACAGCAGGTGCATTATACATTGACGTTTTTGGATGTGGTATCGCATAACGTACATGAATAGCCATATAAGGCTGTCGTATTGCTTCGGCCAGAAGGCGGTCATAGCTGGCATAAGCGCAACCCGGGCTACACAGCCTCCACAACTCCACCTCCATTCGGCGAGTGAACCATACGGGGGAATGAGTGCTAGTGTGGTGCTCCGGAAGTTTTATTTCTTCCGAAGCAGGTGACCCGATGTTAAATAATGAAATTCTGTGGTATTACATTGCAAAAACCACGATCTGATTATGAGGTTCGCCCTATCGGGGCACTCCGGATTAATTTTGACTACTTGGGTTTCATCAACTTGCGCCCAATGTACGGTACACAGCCGTTTTTGCATATCGCCGCCATCTAAATGTGTCCACGGCGGCCGGGATTTGATCCAGCGACCTCGTGCTTAGTAGCGAAATGACGAATCGACTAAGCATCTACGACGGGTGTGTCCCATGGTAGCCTGAGAGCTTGCTAACCCCCCCCCCCCCCCTCTCACTCCTACCCGCACCCTGATCGTTATTGGAAGGACTGTTTAAACCAAGCCAAACGACGCTCCAATGAACTGCTGAACTTCACTGAAATGCTAGCAGCATTACAGACATAGCGGTAAATACTCCACCAATCGGGGAACACCATTCCCTTAACCGAGAGGACGCTGTGAAGCTTAACTGAGAAGAAGTGGCGCAAGCCAATAAGGCCCTGCACTAAGGGTTCAACCCTGCGAGGAATATGCTTAAATTTACAAAGTGATTGTTTTTCCAATTTCGCAGCAAAAGTGTTCTAGCAAACGTCTACGAACTTTCTGGCACATGTTGAACTCTAAAAATCACCTTCGGCATATTTATTCATTTCTGACTGAATGTAAAGTGAATACAATGGCAGCATCGTTATCATCAAAGCTTACAAAAGCTTGAAATCTTGACAGACTTTTACTTGTGTATGAAAAGCGGGTACCGAAAACATTTTATACAAATTGTATGTAGACAGTTTTTGATTTGATTGTTAAAGTGAACGTGCACCAACGGCCGAATATCATTGGCTTGCCGACGATTAACCTTTTCCACTCGCTTGCCAAGAGAAACGGTGGCTATTGCTGTAAATGCCCATTGCGTGGCATGACGTAGGAGGTTCTACACGAGTGTTCCATATGAGCATGACTGTTTACAGCAACCAACTGTCGGCCCAGAAGTTTGCAATGCACGCGAAAAAAAAAAGGGGGCATCCGCTGTGTCCCTTATCTCACCAATGCCACCAGGAGCACTAAGGTTATGTCTCGGCAAACATGTTATTAGAATATAAGCACGTGGAGGAATCGGGCCCTGCAGTCACCCAGGAATTTAGGCATTGGAGCACAGCCGATGGATATTTACAGCGAAGATGTATATTACTACCCCGGCAAATTTTCTCCGTCCGTGCGTGTACACCGTCACGTCGACAAAGAAACATTTTTGTCTCCAGAGCTAGTGTAATTTTCAGTGTCCGCATAACTGAATTATGTTTTCCAGTATGTTCCAAATTAGGATCCGATACTATCATATCTGCAGGTTGTGTGTAAGTCGTACGTTCGAAATCTTGTGACGCACATCGAGAAATTGAATTCGTTCAATAACGCACTTGCGCTAGGCGGAGGCTCTACTCGAATGAGGTTATACGCTGCACTCCAGCGCACCTGCGTGCGCGCGTGACGGACGTGTGCACACGATGTATCTGTCCTTGATGTGTGGGCGCTCTGTCCGTTGCATCGGTCGCACAGAGTGCGCTGCGACCGTAATCGCCATCAGGGCAAGACTGTTAAAAAATTACAGTGAAGTTCACTTTTTGAACGCTGGTTACGCGCAAGCGTATATGGACGCCGCGAACCTGCATCGCGGCGTCGAAGCACCAACGGAAAGGGTGCGCACGAGGTCGTGGACACTACATTGATCTCAATGGTGGGACGCCTTGTGGTGGTGGCGCTTGTGTAACATCGGCAACAGCTTCGGTTTACATACACTTTCACAGCTAGGGTGGAATGGCGGCGGAATTTTACACGAAGCTGTTAAGGGCGAAGTTTCCCGGGTTCGTGTCCGCGTGTAGAAAAAAACTATCATCATCAGCATTGGCTTTTTCTAAATTTCACCAAGGCCTTGTTGTAGGAGCTAATTACGGGTTCTTTGTCTTTCAGGGCTGCTACGTGCTAACCACACAACCTTTTATTTAGAGCACTTAAGTATTTTACGATGTAGACTAAGTAATTATAGAGCTCAATTTGCTGTGCAGAATAGATAGTCGACTCTTTTTAGTGCACGCCTGACAAGATACAGATAAAATTTGCGCGATAACACTCATCGCGGGTAATTATGTTTGGTACATTAAACACATTTTCTTATTTCTGATGCTTCTAACAGTGAGCCCAGGTACCAATTAGGCAGTAAATGCCACTAATCACTGCCATTGAAGAAAATTTATGACGACAGATTGCCGATCGCAGTGGTGCAATGTCTTTGCGATGTGTTACTCAGCACGAGATCGCGGCTTTTTCTCGCCGATCGTGGTAGTCACCTCACGATTGCGGCGGAATGCAAGAACGGTCACGTGATTACATTCATCTGCCCGTTATTACTAATATTTAAAAAAAATTTGCAGGTCCAAACTACACAGTAGCCGCTTACCCCGGTGTGTTATATATCAGATATATATTAAGATATCAGAAAACACAATTGTGTTGTATGCTATGTTAAAAATTTCGATAACAAATGGCGTTAAGACAGACCGGACCAACGTTGCTTTAAACGGAAAGGGAACTCTTATGCGTATACATGAAATACCCATCATGCGCCTGCTAGATGCAACGATGTAGAGGTTGAGAACCTGACACAGACACATGCGCCATGTAATACACAAGCATTTTTCGCGTAAAGTTGTATGTTGACAAAAAGCGCCACGAAGTAGGAGTGGGCTGTGCTTCAGGCGCACAAAGAGAGCACATTTACAATCAATTCAGGAAAAGCACGCATTGGAACATACGTATACAAGCGTTCGTGAACTACAAGCACCGCGACCCATTCCTTTCATGTGCGGATATATATATATATATATATATATATATATATATATATATATATATACATATATGGGAGCGCGTGTGTGAGCAGTACAGAGTGTTTTTTTAAACAATGCGGACTTTTTATAAAAAGGTTATAAGCGCTGCGAACATAGCATTTTTGCACACGAGTTCCTAGGCGAGACGGAGATACTCCAACGCTATTAACGTGATCATCGGAAGAATGTTTAAGAAAGATTCATTATTTAGTTTTTTATAGTGCCTTAGGGGCAGCTGTCTAAATGGAAAATTTGAAAGGAGTGCCATTTTCATGCAGACCAATATTTTTAAAATCTTGAATTTCTGCTTCTTAATGACAGATTATTAAAAACGCTCTGTGCAGCCTCTCCAGTCTTCTTATATTTCTGTTCGCCGTCCTGCTGTATCATTACAATAGGTGCGTACGTACCCTCTACTGAAAGACAAAAGAGTTAGCCATTCAGATCTTAGTGATACGGCTTTGTAGCAGGTGGGGCTTCCCTTATCAAGAAATGCCAGCTGCAAACAGCATAAATAATATATATAACGAAAGAAAAAGATCTGCGTCCACTTTCTGAGAATGCATTCACTGCCAAGCGAACTTTCTTTTTTTCTCTGTAGCAATTACTATGCAGAAGCTCCCTCGATACTTCTAGAATCCTTCCAAGCAGGACAGTCTTGGCTTTGCGGAGTCAAGCATCATTAGGCGGAGCACGTGTGGTGCGGATTCGATAAGAGTCCCCGTGGGAAAGGGAAAAGCAATTAGAGGTTCCTTGGAGTTTCCTCGGAGGTTTGCTAAAGGAGCCTTCCGACAAGAAGCTCTGGCTGAGGGAAATCAGCGGATCACTCTAACGCGGGGAGTTGGCTCATAAAGGGTCTTTGGACAAAAGGTACGTTTCGTAAGAACGCCAGCAGAGCGTCATTAGGTGGGCTCACAAAGCTAGGGCCAGCGCGGAGCTTTGAAGCCGTATGATGTGAGTGAGTAATGAAACGTCTTCGTTAGAAATAAAAAAAGAAAGAAATGAAAAAAATTATACATTGCCTCAGGACCTAGGCAATAAATACATCTTTAAAACTCATTGCTTCTTATTAAACCTAGGGGCCTCGGGTAGACAGGCTTGCTGGTAAGTCGCGCCATTTTTCGTAGTCCTCGTCATCTGCCCCACTCATAGATGGAGGGCCTGATGCGTCTGGGCGGCCAAGAATCAGCACTCCCGCAAAATATGTATGCTTCAAGTGTGGCGCGGTTCGAAGGCCACATTTGGGGCACGTACTCACGCATACCCAGAACATCCACCATGGTCATGGATTCACAAGAGTCTTGCACGATGTGTGGCACTTGACCAGCGCCTCCACCTCACGATAATGGACAAAAGAAACAGAAGAGATTGCCATCGCTCTCACCCTCACGCAAATCTAGAACATCTACCATAGTCACGGATTAACAAGAGTCCACACGATCTGCACCTTATGGTTTGCAGGGTACTACGTACCCTGCAAACCAAGGCATCGCACAATAAGCTGCACATCGTGTGGACCGCGGCCCACTCATGAGAGGAAACAAACACTCCCAATTCACGCCCTGAAATCTCACCCACCAGGACACCGTGGAGATACCGGGACGCACAACACTCGCGACCTACCAAGAAATTACACAACACTACTGGCCCAGTAGAACAACACTCCCCGCACAGCACCGAAACCTCACGAAGTGCCAGGAGGCCATACTTAGATTAATGCAAACTAACACATTTCCCTATACAATCGGGATGGGTGCACCTGCTATCCTCCGCGGAATTCAGCACCCAATGAAAATGCGGCAGTCAGCCAGGCACTCTGAGACACAACGTATGGGAGTGTGTCAAAAACCCCGACCTACCACCCCTAGCACTTATCCTTAGCAGTGGGAGATACTGCTGTTCAGCTCCCTACCTCAAGGTCAACTGCTGCTGGTCAAAAGGGCTGGTCGAGCGAAAGTGGCACACGGCTACCTGGAATAAGGATCCGCCCCTTATTGTAATGCGGTGAAAGCTATGCGTTAACTGCAGAACATCCTGCATTAGTTCAACTGTAAATACGGCACCGCGATCTGTGATGACAACAGAGGGTACACCATGCCGTACGACCATGTGGCGGACAAAGAACTTGGACACTTCCATATAATTGACTGCTCAATAGATATTTTGTCGCTCTCAGCTCCGCCGATGCAAGAGCAGCCTTCTGGCTTCCGCTGCTGGCACGAACGTTGTGCGGACACACATTAGCGTACTTGCTGAGCAATTGCTTGCACACCCCTCCATGGTGCCTAAAGCCCAACCCGAAAGGCTATGGTATATTGAGGTTAGCGTGATTCTACGTCTCCTACAACTTAGATGGCGGTCACACCTGCAAGTGTGGCACGCTTCACCTACACAGGAGATGCGGCCGCCAAAGAATACGAGAATACAACCACCCTGGAGCGCGGGCCATGGTTGCAGGGAGTCTTTTGTTGTTGGATGGAACCATTCGGCACCTTTTGTTGGACTGCCCAGCCCATTCCCGTCACCGGGACCTTGCCTTTTCGGCGCTACTACCAGATATTCCAAAGCCGTGCAGTTACGAGACAAGGATCCACCCGGAAGGACACACGCGACAGCGCAAGGCAATATTGGGTTCCCTCCTCTTTTAACGCGTTAGCGTTAAGAGCCCCGTGTCGCATAAAATCCGGCGTCGGCGTCGGTGTCGGCGTCGGCGTTAAGCATCGGCGGCTGGCGGAAATAATTATGCCGAACCACATCATACCGAACCACCCCGACCGGGCGGGCCCTCCTCGAGGCGCAAGGCGTGAGTGAAGAAAAATTGAATTTCTCAAAGTAAAATCCGTCAGAAAAATCGTAAAGTGCGACTTAATCACAACGTACAGACGTAATGGCGTCGGATTCTAATTCCAATATACGAGAAAAAAATAATATAAGTATCCAGGGATCTTTGAATGCTATCGCGTTCCACTTTTAAAGGAGAAGCTTAAGCGTCCTCCAATTCTGATGATGTTTCGCTGCACTTTGGTTCTAGGCAACATTGAGGGGAATGTAGAAAACCGAGCCTTTCTAAATTTTTATGGGGCCCCATGTCGCAGAAAATACGGTGTCGGTGTCGGCGTCAACGGCGTCCAATAACGGTATCGTGTTCCAATCTTTAAGGCGAATAAGCGTACTCCAAGTGTTTCGTGTCTTCGTCGCCGCTCAAGTAATGCAGATAAATGTGCCTTGCTCACCCATCCATACCTATTGTCATTTTGCCCACACTCCATACATTTTTATTTTTTTCCTTCCACGCGACTGATGTATGTCCTCCGGCAAGAGTGGATGTGTCTTTCAGCAAACATATTTCACCACCACCTATACTGGTGGGAGTGAAACGGGACGTAACTGTCAAGCTAAACTTGTCATTCTTACTTAGGGCGCTCACAAGTGCCGATGGTTTTAATTCGGGCTCATCTCTTGCACCATTGAGATTCGTCGCGTGAAACACCGCTGGCAGTGCTTCTCATCTGGCCAGTGTTTTGCGACGCCTTCAGAGCAACGCCAAACATTGGTATCACTTTCAACGCTTCGCCCAGGCGAAACTGACAATGTTTTATTATGTTAATTGCTTACCAATTATAACATGCGTAATAACGTAGGGTTTCAGAATATCTTAAAACACCTTAGGTTTCTTTAGGAGCGCCTAAAACTAGCTCGGGATGTGCACCTATTCTATGTCAATTATTTTTCTTTTACGCGTCGCTTCAGCAGTGGTCCGAACGGCGCCCCGCCTGCGTGGTCACCAGGATAGGCTGGTCGTGAGAGTAGAATGATAAGAAAGGAAGAGAAAGAGCGAAAGCAATGGTTATATTACACTAGCCCTAACTAAGCAAACTTTTTATTGCGATAGCAATTATATGGACACTCAAAAGCAGATTTCTGCCGTCGCCGTCGCCGTGAGGTTCCGTATGACGTCAATGGAGATGAAATCGTCGCCGCGCGCCGCCGAACGCTGTATGTGCGAGTGAAAGGGCGCGAGGGACGCGCGCTTTCACGGGGAGTGAACGCACGGCGGAGAACAAACGCGCGTTCTGCGCTGTGCTTCCATAAGGGCTGCAGAAGTAGGTGTCTCTTTCCTCCTCTACAATCACCATATATATAGAGCAAACGTGCCTTCTTCCGACGCGCGAAAGGCCGTGGGGGAGAGGGGGGGGAGGGAAGGGAGGCGACGTTTAGCTGCGGCACCAAGTGCCTATTTATATCAGAGGCCCCGGCGACAGTCACCAACGCCGCACGCATTTTGAGCGAACGCGGGCAAAACGCCGACGGCGTCGACAACAGTTCTGCGTGTTGCCGGTGCTGCTGCATGTCCAAGTTTATACAGCTGATAAAGCTGTACTATCATTACTCCGTATAGCTCTCTACAAATTTGCTATCGCAATTGATGCTTCGCCTTTCAGGTGAAACTGCGACAACTTTTTTTATATGTTGTTACTTCACGCCGCTATCGATACGTGATCACCTCTTCCCTTAATCGAAGGGACGACTCTTTTATTGCGATAGCAATTATATGGACACTCCAAAGCAGATTTCTGCCGTTGCCGTCGCCGTGAGGTTCCTATGACGTCAATGGAGATGAAATCGTCGCCGCGCGCCGCCGAACGCTGTATGTGCGAGTGAAAGGGCGCGAGGGACGCGCGCTTTCACGGGGAGTGAACGCACGGCGGAGAACAAACGCGCGTTCTGTGCCGTGCTCCCTTAAGGGCTGCAGAAGTAGGCGTCTCTTTCCTCCTTTACAATCACCATATATGTAGAGCAAACGCGCCTTCTTCTGACGCACGAAAGGCCGTGGGGGGGGGGGGAGGGGAGGGAAGTGAGGGGACGTTTAGCTGCGGCACCAAGTGCCTATTTATATCAGAGGCTCCGGCAACAGTCACCAACGCCGCACGCATTTTGTGCGAACGCGGGCAAAACGCCGACGGCGTCGACAACAGTTCTGCGTGTTGCCGGTGCTGCTGCATGTCCAAGTTTATACAGCTGATAAAGCTGTACTATCATTACTCCGTATAGCTCTCTACAAATTTGCTATCGCAATTGATGCTTCGCCTTTCAGGTGAAACTGCGACAACTTTTTTGCTGGGCAGCAGAACTACATCACCACTGAGCCAGCACAGCTCCTATATATACGTATATACTGTGACCATGAGCTATTAGGAAGTATCTTGCACACTGCACTCACGCTGGGTCGACAGCGAATAATTGTGTCATATTAGTGCATGCAGGTACACGGGACCGTGGCGGGGCCTATAATTGCGCACGACAACCTTCGATCAATTCTGGCCGAATCTGACTTTTTTTAGGGCATAATAATTTACATATAACAATGACCTCCGGTGGCACTGTAACTTTCTAGATTGTCGCAATTGCATTGATTTTTCTGATTTGCGCTGCTTCGGGATTGTTAAAGCGCTTGCAAGTACATGGCATTTGAAGTATTCGAACGGTTTCATCAAAGATTTTGATG
This sequence comes from Dermacentor silvarum, assembly GCF_013339745.2. Classification (NCBI taxonomy): domain Eukaryota; kingdom Metazoa; phylum Arthropoda; class Arachnida; order Ixodida; family Ixodidae; genus Dermacentor; species Dermacentor silvarum. The sequence goes on along the minus strand of NC_051160.1, from coordinate 62,530,508 downwards.
CGCTCTGGCAGACAGATGAAGTACTGTGTTGACGGTTAAATTACGTGTGCGCGAGTTTAATACAGGATTATAGAGACTTGCGTTTTACGAGTGAATATTTTTCGCTGATGCTCGCCTCGCAAAACACGGCGACATTGATGATGCCCCTGCATTTTGGCTAGACTTGTTCCTAAAAGAAGCTTCTACGGAATCCGTTAACGGTATAGGCGACCTTACGCTAATCAATCATCTGTGCAGTGCCACGATGGCGTCGTCCAACGATATCAGCAATACCGACGTCATCAGCTTTCGTGTTGACGTCTCGCGCTTTTCGAAAAGGGGCCCCGCCATCGGACACTAAACCAACAAAACATCCACGACAGCTGTGGAAATGGCGCCCGATATACGGCGCGAACGTTAGGCGTGGAAAATACGAGACGGCCCAGCTTGAGTGTCTCGGTTTGAGCCCTTGGTATGAGCCGGGCGAAACCACAGCCCCCCCGTAAACATCCGGCTCTTCGTCAGCTCGCCGCACAGCGAGCGTAATTGAATGGCTGGGGCTATCTGCGCAGGGGCGACGGGTGCTAGCCACGGACGGTGATTGGGTTAGCCTAATGGATCGCACGTGACGTCGCTTTCGGTCCAGTGTGGTGCGGCGAACCGACAACAGCCCAGACTCGGCCGCCTATATGAGACGGCTGGAGAATGTGATACCGGCGTCATTCGTTGGTGAAATTACTATAATGCATTTTCATCTGCCTTTCGCCCAGAGAGGTGTCCATCGCTGGTCAGACTGCTGATAACATCGAGATTCGATTAGCGAGATGAGATTGCGCAGACCGTGCCTGGTAGTACTACGGTCATTTCTGGCATTGGACATAAATGCGTGGCTCCGCCTAGGACAGTGCTTGCGCTCGCACGAATAAGGTTACTGGCACATGCGTGCGGAGAATAGTGGTATAGGCGCGTGGACGTCGAAAAACATGAGGTTCCGAAACCGTCGGAATGGAATGACAGTTGCAGCCCCTTTATATGAGATTGCAGGCTCGTTTACCACAACCGTACGCGCTGCAAGTAGCCTGACTATCTATTCCAGAGGTCTTTGACGTCTCATGAATCACCGGAGAGTAAGAAATCGCCCGGATGCTTTGCTCTTCTGTCAGCTGTGTGCCTTGCGAAGTGATTCAGAGGAGCGGTACCTATATGGTGACTCTACCCAATCGTCATTGTGGTGTTTGCTAGTCACGGTTATGCGCAGTAGGCTTCTTCGCACCATGAAAATTTTATCTCCACTGCACGCTAAGGGAGACAAAAAGGTATATTACAAAATAAATTAGAAATTTGGATGTCTGCTGAGGAAGCTTAACTCAACAAAGATGAATCCGAATATTCTCACTGTACGCAGTCACAGAAACAGGGTCTTATTTTTAGCGTTGATAGTGTGTCCTCCCTGTTCGTTTTATAATTTTTGCGTTAGGACAATGTGACCGTCAGAATACTGCGCGTCGGGCTAGTCAGATATATAGTATCACTGACGCGGATTATATGCCCTCTCCGCCACGTGCTCATTGTGATTGAAACGATAAATCTGCTGCTATATCTACGTACTGCACGTCATAAATATGTCTTTTGTGAATACAATAGAATGGCCAACGTCCAGGAACGAGGCACAATATGCACGAGTGCCGTTTAACAGCGTGCCCAATAGGGCATTGGTTCCACTGAAGAAAGAACAAGTTGACAGTCAATGGAATCGGAGGTCTAGCATACGGAGCGAACATGGGACACATTGAAGGAAAGCTTGAAAAGTCAATGTTCCTGCGACGAGGGATGAAACCCGCTTTAGCACGTTTTCCGGGAAAGTCGCTCGCACACACGTGCTCACCTTGCAAATAGATCGACAACAACGTCTTGGCATTCCCTTCCAGTTGAAACAACCGGATCTTAGAGTTGTTTTGTGTTTAAGCACCGCTACTCATTACCTTTTTGATCGATGATAAATAACAAAAAAAATTCCGACAGAATCAATCTCACTATGATTGTCGCCCATGTTGTGATTAGCAATCACGCAACGTATGGAGACACACCGCATCGCTGAAGACACGTTTATTTACCATTTGTAACGGTTATTCTGAGACTTCATTGGTTCGGATACATGATGCATACATTGTCTCGGTATCGACCCACTTGCTATGAAACTAACTCACCAAGGATAGCCATGAACGCTATATCGTGACGACAATGAGATGACGAAGCTGAAATGATGACGATGGTATAACGACAGCGTCACGACGATGGCATGAGGACGACTGTATCACGAAAACAACTTAAGAAAACGAAAGCGTGACAACCGAATGATGAAACTGGAATGACAATGATATAACGAATGCGACCACATGACCACAACGATGTGACAACGAATGCATGACCACCAGTGTACGATGACGATGCAACGAAGACGATGGCTCGGCAACAGCATAGTACTTTAGAATGACTACGATGGTATGATGACGATGGAGTTACGATGACTGTGTGACGATAACTCTGTGGCAATGATGGCATACGATGTGACGACATGACGACGAAGGCGTGACGAAAATCGGCTGATGAATCTGCAGTGATGAAAATGACATGACTACGACGATGGTATGACAACGAATGCGTGACGAGTGTATAACGAGCATGGCGCGACATCGAAGGCTTAACGAGATGTATGACGAAGCTGGAATGTCAACGAGTCATCGATCACGATGGTATCACGCTACCACGAGCGCATACCTGTAGTGGCAGAAGCAATTAGACAATTCGGGTGATTGGACCGGCCTAAATGCAATGGCGACGACGGCATCACGACCACAAGCAGACGTCAGCGACCCGAACTAACAGACAATCTGGTCCACTGGGTTGGTGTTGGGGGCTATAGAATAAAGATAGATAGATAGATACATAGATACATAAACTATGAAAATAATACTAATCACGTGTAAATTACATTTCATTGGCGTCACGCAAGGCATTCAGCGGTGTTGACCCATTCCTTCGTTAAATGTTTCTTTCGTAATGGTTTGAAAGCCTCGTGGTCACTGAGGTAGCACTCTCGGTCCTTTTCGCTAGCACTCGATGCTAACGAGTTTGGCAAGCACTAAGGTATTATTTTTTCGCTGTTCTCCTTCGTCTAAGTGAGCGCAGTTGCAACGCAAGACCTAACAGGAGAACACGAGCAGGAATACGGTCTGAAGCTGGAAATAGCCACCACTGGCGGCGGTAATTAAGTCGATGTCGTTGAACGTACGGCTGAAAATTATCTTTCAAGAAGGCAAATGCCGAATGCGCAATTGGCAAAACAGTCGTCCAGTAATCTGATACAGTCGACTTGTTATTTAATGATGCCACTTTATGTCGTTGCGACTTGTTTCATTCTGTTTACACTCTGTACATTGTCAACATATCAATGGGGCACGTGCATTCCTGTATTCACAATTTTTGTTATCATTATATGTGTGTGTCGAAGAGATTGGCACCATGCGTGATGTCAGCTAATCGTTCTCGCCTACTCAAGCAGTATGCGTATCAACGTTATGCACGCTCAAACAAACAAACACCCAGATTATAACAAAACCAACCGCAAATAAACGTCGAGAAGCTTATGCAATTTACTCAGAGAAAAGTTGAAGGAAGCACGTTGTACGTGACGACAAGCACAATTTACACTGCAATTAATTACGCTTTGCAAGAGCAGGGGGGGGGGGGGGAATCAGCAATCAAATTGAACAGCAGTAAGCGTCAGTTTCCATTCAGTTGGAGTAAGCCTCATTGCAGCACAAAAGTATGTACAGTCGTGAGCAATATGAAAGAGCACAACAAATTTCGTTTTTTTTTAAATTTCGGTAACTCACGATGCGTGGGTTTGCACCAAGGAACTGGTTATATCAAATTACTTGAATTGATAAATATTTAATCTCATAGAACGCTTTTATGAAGGGTGTGTGTGTGTTTAGCCCTACCAGCGTTTGAAAGTTTTCGGTGTTTCCTTTCGTGTTACTGACAAGTGTACGTATAAATGGTTTATGCAGAACGCACATTGCTCTGGCAATTCTCAACAATTCTCGTATCTTTTGAAAATTTATTTTAAATTCAATTTGCGTGTACAATTTTCGCACCCGTCCATGCACAATAACAGTGGCAGTATATTTACATAAAGAGAAATTTAAAGTATGCATTTATTACACCTACCAGCCGAGCTGGTGGCGGTTGCAGTAGGGACAGCGGCGCAACTGCAGGCGTTCGCCCGCCAATCAGCTCCGAAAACTGCTCCGCTTGAGTGCCGCTTTCGCAGACACGAGATGGCTGCCACTCTCCCATGGCTTGGAAGTCACCCAGAAATTTGCGTAGTTTAGACACAATGACTCTGTTCGACCAAATCTATTTGCGTATGCAAGGTGGAGCAACGTTGTCCGCAACAAGTGCCTCTGCGTTACTCTAACGAGAACGCGTGCTGGTAATGGCGAGGCTATCTACCGGGCGCTTTTTTCAGAAAAGTTAATCACGGGCTGCGGCGAAAATATAAAGCACACAAAAGAAGGCTAACGTGATATCAAAGGAAGAAAGACGCTGCATTTGAAAAGATAAAGCAAGTTGTCTCATTTGTGGTCCTCTACTTGTCCCATGGTTTAATGCTAGTGCTGCAGATAGGACAATTTTTCTTGTGGGCCTTGTCTTCGCTTGGCTTGGCTTGAAAGGAAGGCTAATAGGACAAGACCTTTCCGGGTCATGCGGGCAAAGTCTGTCGCCAAAGCAGGGACTCTCTTTTCAAAAGGCGGGCCTCTTTTCAATGGCGCTCTCTTTTGTGTTGCGAAAACAATCAAAAGGCCAAAGTTTAGTTTAATATGCAGCGAAACTTCCTGTCAAGGCGCACGACACAGCTGTGGTCTCTTGTATGCATCTACACGCCAAGCTGTCACCACCTGCGCAACTTCATAACTCTGGAATGTTCTTTGTTTTGATTCTTTTACTTTTTAGCTCTGCTTTCGAAGGCGAACACTGCGATCCTTTTGGTTTTTCTGTTCAAATTCGGTCTCCTAAACTTATGTGCAACTTCTCTCTTGTTGTCCCTTCAGTCCTATCAGTGTACATCAGTTGTTGCTCGTGAAAAAGAATGTGGCAGGAAGTTCAGTTACGGGAGGTAGTAAATGTGCTTTTCGTCTGCCAATGCAAGAAACCTCCGGTTTCGCTTGCTGAACTTTGTTGGCTAAACGTCGCTCACTGTTGTAAAACTTAGCCGGGCTTACCACGCGCCCCAGTGGAGTTCTACCGCAACAGCTTGCTTTGTTGAGTTGATGCCGGGAATGTGTTTAGTGGAAGGCCTATGATGGTATAATAAACTTTATTCAGGTCCTGAAGATCAGCCCTTAGGGCTGACGCAGGCGGCTCCCACGTCGGGACAGTAAGGTTTAACCTTACCGCCGTGTCGTGGGCCTTCTGGACGGCCTGTACTTGATCTAAAAGAACTCCACTGCATGCAAATCAAATCTTCGAGCCCTTCAGAGCGTGCAAGCACAGGCATTACGTGTTTGCCTCGTCCTTCCGCGGAACGCCTCAACAGCAGGAACAGTTATCAAGGCTCGTGATAATCGCCACGTTTCACGGATGCAATCAAGCTCTCTTGCCTCCCTGCCAGAACGACAACCACAGGCGTCATTCTCCAACGTGGTCAGCATTCATAGTGCCTCCCTACCATCGGGGTTCACACCCTCGACACGTTCACCGTCAGCGTTGTGGTGTTTAAAACAACCTGAAGTGCGCCTTTACGTTCCAGGAATAAGAAAAAAGACGGACATGCCCACTTTGGCCTTGAAGCAAGCAGCTCTCGATTGCTTGCACTCTTTTTACTCTGACCGAATCCACATATATACGGATGGCTCTTCCACTCAGACCAGCTCCACCGGCGCAGTGGTTATACCATCACGATCAATGAGCATCACATACAAGACTTCTCACGTGACATCATCGACCGCTTCGGAGCTTGTTGCCCTCCGAGGTGCCATTGATTATATTAACAACCAACCGGCTAATCGGTGGGTAATATTATGTGATTCAAAGGCGGCCCTACAATGTCTTGTGTCAGCTCTCCGTCGCGGGTCCTGCGAACAACTCGTCTCGGAGATACGAGAAATGCACCACCATACGATCGCAAAAGGACACGACGTCGTGTTTCAGTGGCTGCCGAGTCATTGCGGTATCACCGGCAACGACATCGCCGACGAAGCTGCTAGGAAAGCACACGAAGGAGCAAATATTGTTTCTGTACCTTTATCGAGGACTGACGCAGCCCAACACCTAAGCAAGCTAGCGCAAACTATGACATTGGAGAAGTGGCATACAACTGAATTCGCCCAACATTGGTTGCATTCTCTCGACCCATCTATGCAGCTGCGGCTGTTGCCTGGATTTCCACGAAATGAGGAAACAATGCTGTGCCGCTTACGCTTGGGTGTTGCTTTCACCAATGCTTACACGTGTTTGATTGGAATGGCTGATAGCGCCGAGTGTAATGCCTGCGGTGTCGATGAGACTATAGAACACCTACTATGCTACTGTCCATCTTTTCAAAACGAAAGACATGACCTCTGCAACGTTCTCAATAGGCTAGATAGAAGACCGTTCACTTTGTTCACTTTGAGCAAGATCTTGGGACCATGGCCTCGAATATCACAGCTGCAAAAGGCCACAAAAGCGCTGCTGCGATTTCTAACAACTACAGGACTGAGTGACCGTCTATGACCCGGACTGATTGATAATCAGTGATTGAACAGAGATCTGTTGCTACGTCGGCGATATCAAGAGTGGACTTTCTATTCTTCTCTTAATCTCTCTCTCCCCTTTTTCCTTCCCCCAGTGTTACAGGGTAGCCAACTGGGCTCAGTCCTGGTTAACCTCCCTGCCTTTCATTAAACCATTTTCTCTCTCTCTCTCCCACTGGTGACGGCGAGTGCTTCACAGTGAAGGCCTATGATATGCACGGGTTATTTTGATGTCTCCCACCGTGAATACACTATCGAGGCTTCTGAGATGCAAGAAGCTGGATTAATGTAGCAACAGAAGATTAGTTCTTGTCTTCATAATGTCATCTTTCGGAGAGAGAGAGATGCTTGCGCTCGTGTCCCTCTCTTCGTTGTCTTCTTTAGTCGTGACAATATTGTCCTCCCAGATGTATAGACATCGAAGATATAAAAGTACACTGCCTGTTCTTGGCTTTGCAATGGTGGTTCTTTATGCTTTTCTCGAGCTTTGCCAGCGGACCTTTGTTAGAGAACTTGCACTGTGAGGCCGCATCGCCGTTTTATAGGTATGGGCTTCATAGGATAAAAAAAGCTTTATATTGCGTTGATATAATATGAAAGAAGAGAGAAGTACTTTGATGGGAGGTGCATGAATATGTTAGCCTAGCGAAACGCCTATCAAGCTAATCTGCATGAGTGTGGTCGAACAATTTGGTAACAAAAAATTAGATATGCAAAAACAAAGAAGTAAGGAAGCATAGATAGCAAGGTAAACTAGACTGCAATGACACTCGCTTATGGAAAAAAAAGAAAAAGACAATCCTGCAGAAATAATTCTAAGGGTCTTATTGTACCGTTGCTAAGTCGAAAAGTGAAAAGCGCCTTTCACGCTCGCAAAACGCATGGAGTTTGATTATTGTATTGTCATGCTCACGTTTTGCAGCATATTTGTAAATCCATTCGGTTAAGGTGCTTATCAAGTACACATGCACCCAGGAAAGGGGGCGGAAGCGTGGTTACCGTGGTAGCTCAACTCATAAAGCAGCACATGCGTAATACGGAAGGTGCGGATTTGGTTCAGCAGAACTACTGGACCTGCGAAAAGCTACCTATTTTTCCACTCTGATTTCTCTTTGCCCTAATATTTCTACATGTGGAAAGGACACTACAATACATTTCCCCTATGCTTTCTCTAGCTTCATTGTCTGGTATACCTCGTATTGTTCGGAATACCAAGTAATGTAATGTTCGTTTGTTTGTCTGTTCCAGGTTCTCACGGAAGCTCTGTGGGCGAAAGAATTCATCTTCTCAGTTCCTGGCGGAAGTCAAAAGCAATGACGTCTCGGCTTCTGCTTCCATTGCATCAATTTCATGCTCCAAGATGCGATGGCGACACAGCAAGAAGTAGCCGGCCTCTACAGACATGAGTGTGCTCGGCTTGAAAAAAAGAAATCACAAAGTCGCCCCGGATAACATGGACGGCTCACACAAACCCACCCTGCTGTATACCCTTCGCAGTGGGGAACAGATACCTCGTAAGGCTTACGTGGCGTCGTGTTGAAGAAATTGTTGGCGTCAACGTGCTTCTCCTGCAAAGCTAGGTCGTCCGCAGGTTGACATTACTCACCATTACCATCTTCTAGTTCTCAGCCCGGCTCAATGATACGAGGTCGTCTATTGAAGTGAACGTCTTTTTTTCTTTAATTTATTTCGACCAGTTAAGCGAACGGAAGCAAGACGATTGTTTCGTGTGGTTTGGATCCATCTCACTAGGCATCCAGTTGAAGAAAAAAAAAAACTCTTCAGTACAACTACAGATTGTAAACCAGCGGCGCAAGCATCGCGCCTGTGTTGCTACGCCCTTGCATCGAAGATCTTTCCACTTCTCGCCCGGCCGATTCCATCCCTGCAAAGAAAACAAAAAGACATGGTGAGTCACGCCAATTCATCTTAACTCTCCGTCACTTTTTAACTGGAAACATGACAGGCCACTGTCCAAAGTATTGTTTGGCTTGGTATATTCTCGACAGGCAGCTTACTTTGTAAATGTGCCAGCACTCATATAAAAATCTGCTCTGCATCAAAGCCCACAGCTGGATGTCCCAGCCGGATAGTCGCGATATTAGTATCGAGTGTACTAAAACACCGTAAAAACATGCTGTGGAACAAACTTCCAGATCACTAGACCACAGCGAAATCCCTGAAAGTGCGTGTGCTTACTGCACACGCAAGTGCCCAGCGTCACTGTACCACGTCCCAGTCAGACCTCGGAGCTGCTCCGAACTAACTGTCGGAGCGACTCGGAGTACTTTTTCTGTCGGGACGGAGTGTGCCGGTGGAAGCGGACAAATGAACCGCGAGTGGTCGTTTCTAATGTGTTATATAGTAGTTCCCCGACGTAAAACATGATGGCCGAGGTCCGCAGTAAATGTCGTAACGACAGCTTGAAAAAGCACCGGACGCTCGCATGGTTGACACGTGGACACTGTGGAAGGCAGTGATCCCACTGTGGCCACGTAACCACTGAAAAAAAAAAAAATTCCGTGGCCTTTTGTTCACGAGGTTGAGTTTTACAAGTTCGTGCGTCAGCTGGTAGAGATATCTATAACAGATAACCAGTCTGCATAGTCGGGAATGCCGGTTTTGAGTTTCAAAACACGGCCCATTTACCACGACTCTCTGAATGAATGCACTAAAAAGCATCGCGCAGAGCCGTGAGTTCTGTGGCCGTGGATTTCGTGACATGTAAAGTGTCGAATCGTAGTGTAATTCCTCCACAACCACAGTGCCACTGGATATAATCGGTATAATCGAAATAATACAGTATTTATCAAGCAGGAAGAGCAAGCTAAGTTGTTTTAGTGCAGACGGTGGTATCGGTCACACTTTTTCCGAAATGCTGGAGTTGATAGGTGCACAGAGCACTGCTCAAATATCATATTGCAATCAAAGGCTCGGCCACAGGATCGAACCTTGACGAGAGGGAGTTGAGATACGCGCAGACTGCACTGAATGCTGTGCGGGGCCTTTCAGCAGGAAATATGGTGACATGGCGGGAACAGCTCCGGGTGAAAAAGTCCAACGTGTGCACGCGTTGCCTAAACATTATTGGGCGATGTGATTGTGTAGTCTTGAGCGTTGACAATACCTTCAGCAAGTGACGCGTTTCGAGCTTGTGCAATGCATATCCTTAGAAGTCGTACATTGATTCTTTGTATTACACGCAGGTTAGTTCGGTAGGTACTGCTGTCACTTTAAGAAATTATTCCAACGTAGGAATTTCAACAGTGCCTTCTGACGAACTTTTGGCATGATCGTCATGTGTACAGAAAGCGGCCGATCGTCGAGACGGGTCAATAGGGTCAGGAGGGCCTGTGTGCGTTAGAGCAGTACAATGTCAAAAAATTATTTGTGTTGGTGTCTACGCTTAATGTAATCTAATACAATTCCACGTACGTACGTACGTACGCCATGACTATCTCTGATGTAAAGAAGGAACTGCACGTTTCTCGCACTGTCCGCCACTCACCGTTCTATCGACGCCACCCTCAAACCAGCCGTGGACGCGGCAATGAAGGCGCGGGAGGCGGAGCAAAGGAAAAGACGGAGGAAGGAAGGCTGGGAAGAAGCGCGTCAGGATTTGTATTGAATTTGCGCTCATCGAATTTCCGCGCGTGCCACTCTACCGGAAAGCAGGTGTTCGACGAGCCGGGATATATAAGGGGGCCCTCGCAGATCGAATTGTGTGCGATGCGGCAGCTGGGAAGGAAGACAGCAGCACTTTCTCCCGTGTTTATGGGGCAGCGAGCTATCTACGATGCTGGCGTCTCTTACTCAGTCTCATCGTAATGCTTTTCTTGTCCTTTTTGCTTCTTTTTTTGAACGCAAAACGTTTACAATGGCAAAAAGAAGTATTCTTGCTATAGCTGCGAACGGAATCATATAGCCTTAGAAGACACCACCGGCAAGGCAATTTCTCCGCCCCAGCCCTTCTTTATGAATGTCTCTGAAGCAACTGTACGTTTCTAAATTGCGGCGCTTGTGACAGGTTGATTCTACTGGAGTAGAAAAAAAAATACTTTCTCTCGACATTTTCTCATACTCATATTCTCTAGATAGGATAACGAGAACTACACTTTTTTTTCCTTTTTCCTTCTTCTGCCTTCCTTCTTCTAGGAACTTCTTTACCTTAGTCCCCATCATCCATTTAACAGTCTTCTATTTTTGAAGCACCGCAGTCGCGAAGCACATTAAAACGAAAATCACCATGTAGGGGAAACGTGAGGAGCTGCATCTGGCGCTGAAGATGCGATCGGTTTACAATCTTCAAGAAAACAACATACGCAATCATTGAAGATACGCGTCCTGCTAAGTCTCACATGTCCTACGTAGCGTAACGGGGCTGTTTGCGCGAGGGGGTATGGCACGAGTTACGTAGCGTGCTTATCTGCACATGTATGGTCAGTTACAACCACCAGCCCTCCATTTCACTACATGGAAGCTGCAGTCATGAGGAAGCTATCGTAAAAGTTACTCCATTAATGGAATAAAAGCTCTATAATTATTTTTCTGTAATAGTACAAAAAAAAACAATAAACATATTATTTTGTGGAAATCAAACAAACACAAGCTTACAGAACACAGTAGTGAACGGAAAAGATATGTTACAATAATTGACATACTTTGTTTTTCTTTCATAAAACATTTTAAACATTTTTGACAGTGTAAGTCAGTGTCGTGTCCTGGATTACAAAGTATATTCTTCGTAATTGGGCCGTTACGGCTGGGTATTGGTTCCTGAAACTGTGCTCCTTTAAAATACAATGTGGTCCATCTGTACCGTAAAAAAATAACTAGGGTTCAAGCAGACGCTGTAAAAATCCATGACGTCACTGCGAGATAATGCGGGAACCTGACGGCGGCGTCGCCAACTGCATCTCGTATTTGCACTTTTCCGGCTTACGAAGCCTGGTCTCACATTAACAGTGATTTCTGCAGGTGTTATAGAACTGTAATTACCTAATACAAGTTAGCCTTTTTTTACATTTTATTGTCCCTCTAAAGCGTGAGGCCGTCTACACGTTTGTGACAGCAGCATTGCGATAAGGCGAATTCAGAAGGAATGATGCACGGTATGACAAAAAACAAAAGAAGAAATTACTCCATCTCCCGCTAAAGTGAAACATGTGTGGATGCGAAGCAGCGGGGAGATGGTTTGCTTGAGCGGGAGAAGGTTTCGCGGCAGCGGCCCGAGCGCTCATCGCGGCGCTGCACAGGAGAGAGAATGAGGCGGGCGCGCTCCGTCATTTACATACCGCGGAACTACCGTGGCGCCCCCAGCGGAGTATGCAGCTGTCGCACCACCTGTCGTGCGCGTCACTCCGGATTCCTAAAGGAGAGAAAGGGGGAGCGTAGGAGAGAAGAGAGAGGGGGACGGGACGCGCGTGCGCTGTGGGGGTGTGGGACGCCGCGGGACAGAGGGACGGACAAAGCCCCCGCCATAAGCTGCTTCGCATCCAAAACAGACAACAGTAAATAGAAGTAGAATTCCAGAAACGTCTTCACTTTCCTGCTGCTTTGGTTGTGCACTCGAGCCACACGATCTCATACTTCAGTGTTGCGAGCAAATCATTTTTCAAAAAATATCTATATATATATATATATATATATATATATATATATATATATATATATATATATATCATTGGTCGAAGAGCCTACATACCCGTTTGGCCACACACTAGCGTAGCAACGCAGTGACAGAGCAACAGTCTCAATAAGATTTTTCTTACAAGTATTGGACTCGCAGTAAACGCAACCCCAATAACGATGACAAATTTCTGATCAGAATGTTAAGCTTCTTTTTCGCATTTTCTGTCGTGTAACGTCCATCTGTAGGCTGAGATTGCTCAACACTGGAGAACTCCAATAAGCTTTTCGAGCAATATTCCTCACTCGGTGTACGAGTGGACCTTTTGCTATTGGCCGAAGTGATATCAATGGAATGCAGAAATGCGAAGAATCCAAGGACGGACATAAGTTACTAAGATATACAAAAAAAAAGGAAAAGAGGCTCTGACAACATTCCTTTGAACATTTTCTTTTTCGACTACTCAATTCCTTTGAAAGAAAGAAAAGATTAAGGATTTTGCTTGGACGACGGTTCCCAGAGTACGTGGCCACATCGCAAACCAACAATTTCAGTAATGCTCGCAGCGTTCCAACTTTACGCTGTTCCTCCCGCTTGACCACTTCGGCAACTTTTGATATTCTCGTCGCTTTAGCGTTCTTATCGAAAAAGTAACCCAGATGCCAAAGGTTTTTGCTATGTTGTTCGAAACGTTTTCTCGGCCATCAGGCTGACAAAAGCCTTTACGTTTGTGACGTGCCCAGAAATTGTGCCCACAGCGTTTCTTCATGGAAGCCCTGGCTTCACAGGTCTGCAGCAGTTGCGACAGTCAAGATTTGGTGTGTCTCGGCAGTAGCATCTGGTCAGTCATAACATGTAATGACATCCATATGTCGATATGGACCCGCAGGATGTTTTTTGTGAGCAATAAAGGGCCTGGTATCTTGCATCCTCCTGGATCAAAGTGATTCTATTATGGCAGACACCAGTGGGACATCGTGGGGTGAAGTAAACGTTATCATGTGTCACGGTATTACAGTTTTAGTTTGTCGTAAACTTTCTAGCATTTAAAACTTGACGGGTTACCCGAGCCATCGACGCCTTTAGCAAAGCAGGTCGTGACGTCTTGTGGCGGTTTGTACAACTACAATGCACTTAATTTTTTTGTCGTCTGATTGTTCTCGTCGAAGGAAAAATCATGCAAGGACTGCACAGTAACGATAATGGTTGTACCGTTGGTTCAAATCTGCACTTAAGTACAGTAATGTAGGCCATTACACTAATATCTTTGTGGGCTCTTTGGTTACACGCTGCGTCACAAGACGCCGCCACCAGCATTATTCTTTTGCTATACACCTTTCCGGCAACCTGGGATTCCGCAAATACTTATACGTCTAAAAACCAACTAACACTTTTTATTGCTTGAACGCACATAGTAGCAGGTACACTGGGCGGCACAGTCAATTCCAAGAGATTGTTGCGTTTACTTTCCTTCAACTGCACTGCATGGTGTCGACTAATGAATGCAACCAATCTCTGTTATGAATCTATGAATGCCAAATGAACTTACGTTTGTAGCATTACACTCGCGAAGTAAGATCAGCTAACTGCTCACACTATGGCGTACACAGGTCTCGTGACTTCTTGCAGCATATCTGCCGGACCCTCTGTCAGCGTACTCGACTCACCTTCCACAGTTAATATAGGTTCAGAGGAGTCGATCTTGGTGTTGGGCGCCATATGTTAATTTGTTTATATTTTGCGCTTCGTCATGGCGCAGTCCCTGAACAAGTGACGCATACGTAGCAGTTGGTTAGGAAACCGGCTTTTAATTCCTGAATGCAACATTGCTTTCAAAATGGTATCTATATTTCTCGAGCACAAACGGGCACACTCGGACGCATAAGCAGCGGTACCTATGGAGAGCAGCAGTGGCGATATTGTATCTGCACAAGCGTGTAAAAATACTATGCGTATATATATATATATATATATATATATATATATATACCAAGCGATCAATTGTTGGTTAATTTTTTTTTCAAATCGCCTTTGACTTAAGCGATAATTCTAGTCCTAGAGATGTGTTAGTCATATAGAGGCGGACGTTACTTGCACGAGAAATCGATGAACGAAAATGCAATAATTACCTTTTTAAATAAACGCTTTATGGGACATATTGCACATATTGCAATTTAAGAATTGTGGCCGATGACATTTCAATGTGTGACCATTTTGAATGAATTTTCAGGATGACACCGGATATTCGAAATATTCATTGCCGAAGTGAGCGACGACATACGAGGGCGTTCCAGTGAATTTTGGGCTTCAATGTATGTAAAAGGGCTTTGTTAAGAAATTAGGTTGAAACAACAGTGTATTTTTACAGCGAGTTTCACGGCGCATGTCTCCAAACCCGTGCCATTCTCAATTGTAGAATGTAAACTTAGCCAACAACACCCACCACTCCTCACCAATCCTAACCCCAACATGATACCCCTACCCATCCAACCTCTTAGAGAGCGATGGAAGATCTCGCTGTCCAGCCCCGCCCTGGAAGACCAGCTTTGGCTCGTAACCAGGGGCCAGGCGGCGAGAGCAGCATATGGATTCCCGTGAAGTGGGAACCACTTCCATCCGGCGCATGCGCGGAAAAGCTCATGAAATAAAGTTTTTCATTCATTCATTCATTCTCAACCGCGGGATATTCTGAGATGGATCCCGTCCTTGTCATCAATCAGGTAATTGAGAAATCTGCGTAGTTCAATCAACTCATATATGTGGCTTTCATAGAGTATGAAAAGGCGTTTGATTCAGTAGAGATTCCAGACCTCGTAGAGGCATTGCGTAATCAAGGAGTACAAGAGGTCTACGAGAATATCTTAGAAAATATCTACGAAGATTTCACAGCTACCTTGCCTCACTGCAAGAAAAGCTGAAAATTACCTATGAAGAAAGAGGTCAAAAAGAAGACGCAATTTCTCCTACACTATTCATTGCATGCTTATAAGAAGCATTCAAGCTATTAGGAGGGGAAAGCTCAGAGGCGAGAATCGACGGGGAATATTTTAGCAACCTTCAGTTTGCAGATGACACTGTCCTGTTCAGTCCCACTGAGGATGAATTGGAACAAATGATTGAGTACCCCAACCAATAAAGTATAAGAGTAGGGTTAAAGATTATTATGCAGAATAGCCTGGCAAGAGGACAATAATTCATGATTTACTGTCAGCCTCTACAGTCCGTGCAGGAGTACGTTTTTCTAAGTTACTCACAGGGGACCCTGACCTTGAGACGGAAATTCATAGAAGAATAAAAATGGGTTGGGGTGTGTACGGCAGGCATTACTAATCCTAACTGGGAGCTTACCACTGTGCTTGAAAAGATAAGCATACACTCATTGCATTCTACCAGTGCTAACATATGGGGCAGAAACTTGGAGGTTAACAAAGATGCTCAAGAACAAGTTATGGACCGCGCAACCAGCGATGGAATGAACAAAAATAATGTTAGGCGTAACGTTAAGAGAAAGGGAGAGAGCGCTGTGGATCAGGGAGCAAATGGGGATTGCCGATATTCTAGCTGACATTAGGAGGAAGAAATAGAGCTGGGCAGATCATGCCATGCGTAAAGCAGATAAGCAGCGGACCAATAGAGTGACAGAATGGGTACCCAGGGAAGGGAAGCGCAGCCGAGGACGGCGGGAATCTAGGTGGGGTGATGAAATTATGAAATTTGCAGGCTCAAGGCGGAATCAACAATAGCGCAAGACAGTAGCGTTAACTGGAGATCGCTAGGATAGGTTTTCGTCCTGCAGAGGACAATAAAATATTCTGCTGCTGAAGTTGATGATGACGTGTCCTCACCCGTTTTGGAAAGCGATGTAAGCCTCACCTTTATTTATAATAATGCCACTGAAGTCAAGAAAGCTCAGATCCCAAAATGGACCCTGAGCAATAGATTCGGAGTTGAACTTCCGAATCTATTGCCAAATAAAAACTATCTGACAAAGCCCCATTGTGCCTTCGTTTCAAGTATAGATATATAATGCATATGCGCATAACCTTGACTCATCTGCATAACAATCTAAACAACTGAACATTGCAAGGAAACTCATAGAACAATAGTGCGAACAAAACATCGCTACAAATTTAAAATAGAAATGGCGGACTGGCGTCAGAAATGAAACACTTAATATGAATCCTTTTTTAAAAGAGTGCCTGTGATGCATATACGTACATCCTAATAGTTGTTCTGTTCTTGTGCGGCTTATTTGAGCTCCTTTTTGCTTCTTTTATATGGTTCATGTCATCAGTTCCTTGTACATACTTCGCGTCATACACAAGCACGTTTTCATAAGGACTGCTCTTCTTTTTCTTCTCAGGCCGAGTTCGTTGGACACACTCAGAACTAAGCGATCAGCCAGTCTCCATCTTCCACGGAGATTGCGTTGTGCAACGGAAAGACACTATTTGAGTGTACCGGGAAATATGATTATACCTATAGGCGTATATACTTTCGAGATTCTTCTATCTGAATTTCTCAAGAATGAAGTAAGTGCGGGATAGCTCAGTGAAGTAGACGCAAAGATAAACATGAAGTATTTCCTTTAGAAGCCCCTCTTATTGTAGACTAGTAGCTGGAAAGGTAGAGAAAAAAATGCACGAAAAGAAGAATGTCAACTCTGTACCGTCAAACCGTATCATCCGCGCCAGTTGCGCTTTTGAATGTTGTAATTCCTTGAGGAATAAACCTTCACAAGCTATTTGTCACACCGAGGCCCCGAAGTGTTGAACTTAGGCCTCGCTTTCTCATGAAGCGTAATCTCGCGCTTATTGGGTACATTCCTTTCGGAAAGTCAGCCTTGTCCATTTTCCGCGGGACCCTATATTTTCTTCTCTTTCAAGAGCAGAAAGGTCGCAATCGTTTTCTGCTTTTGGATACCATTGATAATTACTTTTTCTTTGCTTCATTCACGGCTTCGCTCGAACGGTGAAATGAAAGGACACTAATCGGCTCACAATGCGGGGCTTTTAGCAGAAATTACCGACTTTTCAAAAGGTCTTGCGCAGAAGCACCAAGTGGGAGATAAGAAAAGAAAGAAGCAGCGAGAGAAAATAACTCGTATTAATTACACGCTGGCTGACACCGCCAGTCGACGCACCAGCGCAACCAGGTATCTTTTGTAGAATCTCTTTTGTCGTTCCTCCGTCGCGTGTGTAACGACGCTTACGCGAAGGGGAACATTAGTAACAGTAAAGAAAAGAGCGCGGGAACTAATTATACCGCCTCTACGGTCTCCTAGGCAAATTTGACCGCACCACAGCAATTTTTCTTTCTTTCCTCCTTTTTCTTGTATTCTATATAGGCACTGTTATTCTGTGCGCCAGCATGGGTGCACCTAACTCTAACTTCATTTGCAGAAGCCGCACTAATTATTACGCTTATTGATTTTCATTTCCCTTCTAATTACTCGGGTTGGGCCGTACGCCCTTTATTTCACACTCTTGGCCGGCTGCATAGCGCACCCGCACAGTGGTGCTCTCTTGATTAGTTGCTTCGTGAATGGTAAGACTTCAGTTTCTCTAGCGCCGTGATCTCGCTTGTTGTGCCACGAAGTTAACGTATTTGTACAGTAGGAAAAATTCACTTTCTTAGTGTTTTCGCGTATACGTTTTGCGGGTCTTAATCCCTGTCCTTTACGAGCAGTTTCCCCAGCAACCCTTGATTGCATTTGTAGAGTCGATGCCTCAGTAACGTAAACTTACTATAATAAACACTTCGCGATTTAACGTCCCAGTGCCACGCAGGAGCTACCAGGTGCTTTCTTTTATGCGGAACACTTTCGTTTAAGGAAAACTGTCAAATCTAAGTTCTTGCAATTTTTGCATAGATAGGCTACGTGGCTAGGCGGGCATAAGCATAGCAAGAAACATTTTGACGATAACTTAACGAATCAGCTCACACTTGCTTGTTACATTTTTTAATTGCTCACCAGGAGCACATGTTCTGTTTGTGAAAGTGACGCCGAGTAGCGGTGAAGTCATGCCTGCTAAGCCCAAGTCCTCTAAATTGCGCCACTTTCGAGGTGTGTGACCTCAAATTGCGCTATGTAACTCGATCATTGGCGTTCCGCGTAATAATTTTCCAAGAGCGGGCCTCTGACAGTTCGGCAGAATCCTAACTGGAACGCCTACGCATTCTGTACATGCGAGGAGTGTCCGCTGGAGTTACCGCAACTTCTGCCATTATGTGTGAAATTATGTGTCAGTGCGGCTTTGAATTAATCAGTTGCAAGAGCCTCTCCTTGTGTCGTGAGTGGTCCTATATCTTCTTTTCTGTTTGTTTTCATAGCAGCAGGTATGCTTTTCATGAAATGACATGTGTAGGGCAAGTAGCAGTTCAAGAAGCTTAAAGGGACGCTACAGGCAAAATAGTAAGTCGAGCTAGATTGAAAGACTAGGCATCTCTACTAACAGATTCGTCATTCGAAGCGAGAACTGAGCTTTCGTAAATGAGAAAAAGGACGAAAATGTAAAATCGGAGTGGCGCTTCTTGTAACATTTCATGTGACGGGAGCACTGGCTAATATACAGAGAGCGGCATAGTGCAGGGCCACGTGGAGATCACGTGAGCTCGTCCGTTCTTGTGCGGGCAGTTGAAACTGATGATCAGGAGCTATTGCCTACGCAAAGAAATTAATATATTACCACGCAGAAATCGATGAAAGACTTCTAGACCAATGGTCTATCGATCTAGCTCTACGTATTTAGTGTTCCGTTAACTGAGCTGTAGTACTGGGGAAAAAAGAACAGCGGAGTAATATTTAGCAATTCAATCGCTTACCTTGCCCGGAACATTGATTTGTTACGTTTGCGACATGCAGTCGAGGCGCACACCACCACGTGTATTGGTTATTTGTTTGTTGTCAATGTTCAGTTTTGTTACGCACAGTCATACAAAAAAAAGAATACATGTGTTATGACAGACGCCACGTTACAGCTCAAGAACATTTTGGGCAGTGTAAGGTGTCTAATACCTGTGGCTAAAGTGAGGTTCACTAGGTTTCATGTGTCCTGCTGATATATATTAAACTAGGCCATACTGGCCAGCCGTCAAACCAGGGCCTTCTGCCCTATAGCTGAACGCTGCAGGCACTCAACCAATGCGGTGAACTCCTTAACAATTAAGTGTTTTTACATACGCAAGTGATAAAATCCATTGCCAAATGTTCTGTGCGCAAGTAGATGACCAGAGTTTAGCCAATGCACGTGGGTAATTTGACGACAATATTTGGACCGGGACAATCCTTACACGATAATGATATTTGTTATTGCGACCAGATCCTCTTTTTTCCCCTTTGCTCTATATATCAATAGTGCGTTTGTAGCGCTTAGACGTTGCGCTAAACCCATAATTTATCGGTGATTATTCTATAATGCTAACAGTTAGCCTTCATGTGTATACGTCGGAAGCTTCCATTCTAGTTTTGTATCATCAGCGATATACTGGCGCCCTACGAACGAGGTATGTCTAGGATAATCACAACTCAGAATTGTGCTAGCTTTATCACCGGAGCTTCGGCGCTACAACACTGCGACCAAAGCCAAAACAGTATAGGGATTGTAGTGCCTTTTGACGCACGCAGCTGGCCGCCAGTGGCGCCACTTTCGATCGGCGACAGTGCATAGCACTGTTGACCGAAGTCAAAACAGCGCTAGTTCTTAACGCAGGCAGCTGCTCGCCAGTGGCGCCACCTTCGATCGACGCCAACGCCGAACGCTGCGTATCTGCGCCTCTAAGGGGTGATCAATGCGAGCTCGCTCGTCGATAACGGCAGCGCTTTTCCTTGTTCCGTTCCTCCGGGCAACATTATTTACCTTCTATTCCCGCTCCCTTGCAGACGAATTGCGGCAGAGCCGAAGCAGCGCAAGCTGGCACAGTATTCGCTATCCGCGCCAAAGCAAGACGGAGTGCTAAGTAAAAACAAAACGCCAAGAAAAACAAGGAACTTCGGTGGCGGTAATCTTCTGAAACGAGACGAAAGGCGTATCGATTGTTTCTCGCTCGTAGGAAACCCGTTATCGGAGCACGAACGCCGCTCTCGCTTGCCGCCATTTTGTTTTTTCTTCCCAAATGGTTTTCCTTTCAAATAGGGATTGTCCATTTCTGGCTGTACGACCGACCTTTTTGTGTAGTGTGTAGTGTGTTTGGGTACAACGTAGGAGCTCCGCTTTATTCAATTCGTCTACACTCTTTATCTCATTGTCGAAAGTTTTTGAGTTTTGACGAATACGGTGGGTCTATAAAAATTGTATGCGTCAACGTGGCAATTTAATAAGCGCTTGAGTGCCTTCCGAAAGGTAAACACATAATCTGCATAATTACTGCAATTCTAATAGCAGAGGCCCACAAACGAGCCAGATAGAGCGACTCAAGCTCACCAGCTCGGGCAGGGACACCCTAATAAGACTGGGCTACTCAGTCGAATTTGAGTCCAAAAAACAGCGGGTTCCTCTACCCCTGAGGGAGAAGATCACGGTGGCCAGCATCCCGAGAAACATGCACCCTGAATACAAGAGAGAAAGGAGGCGAGCGAGAGTGCAAGCTCTACGTAAGGCGTACGAAGGACCAAAACAAGGAGAAGTCAGATACACCGACGCGGCAAAGTACAAGAACAGAGCGGCCCACGCTATCAGCGTGATCAACGGCCAAGGACAAGAGGTAGCAGCGGCCTCGGTAAGCACTCCAGACATCGACTGCGCGGAAGAAAAGGCGATAGCCCTGGCAGTCACTACGGGCAAGTGAGAGGAAGATCACATCATGGTCATCACGGACTCACAAACAGCATGCAGAAATTACCAAAAGGGCCGCATTTCCAAACAAGCCCTGAGCACCCTCAAAAAACTAGACAATTTTCAAGAACTGTACACTGTCTGGGCCCCGGGACCCGAGTCCCTGGCGGGTAATGTAGCGGCTAACGCTGCTGCCCGAGATCACATTCTCCGGGCTATCCCACCGGGTTCACGAGCACCGGTAGACCAACATGATTGCGTCCCGACAAGATACGCCAATATCCTGAGTCATTACAGACTGGGTAGGAGGATCTACCCACCCCCGCGTCCCAAACTGACAAGAGAAGAGGCGGTGATCTTCCGCAAACTTCAGACTGGCACATTCCCGCACGGCACCCTGCTACACGCCATGTATCGTACGAGCTATACTCACAAATGCGCCTTCTGCTCTGCGCCCAATACCCTCTACCACATGGTGTGGGAATGTCAACAAAACCCATCGGCACCACCCATCACCGGACCAACCGTCGAGCAGTGGGAGGCCCAGCTGACAAGCCCGAGCCCTGAAGACCAGCATCGCCTGTTGAGCAGGGCCTAGCTATCGGCTCAGGCGTCCGGCATCCTGGACTAAGGACGCCGCCGCCCACCTCGGACGATTTTAGCGTCTGCTCATTTCTCTAAATAAAGTTTATTCCTCCTCCTCCTCTAATTGCTCGACAATGCCCCGCTATAAAATGCTTATACGCTGCTACCTAATAGCGGGTTTAATGTCTTATTTCAGGTAGAACATTCATTGCTGCTGCTATTGAGAAGTGAGACGTGCAAGCAGAAATAGTTTAAACACTTGACCAATTGTAGCCCTGCATATTTAACATAAAAATATACATAATTAACAGGGTCTCGTATGCTATCCCTAAGACGACTTCAAGGCGAAAGCCCAAGTGTCGGTGTATTAAAGACGGACACATGACGTACACCCCCCCCCCCCCCCCCCTAATTCAGTCATCCCTTGAAATTCGCTTACTCGTCCTCTTAATGCGATTAGTCTAATTCGCTTCGTCATCCTCTTAAATAGCTTACTCATCAATGGTAATTGTATTGCCTTTAACTCGCGTGAGTCATCCACATAATTCGCTTAGTAATCCACTTAAGGCCCTTGGTTCATGTCAGATGTCTACAACGCACATCACCAGCTATGAGACATTGCCTTTGGTGTCATGGTGCTTCGCTACACACAGAATGCTCACTCTCTTCCTCTTTCCCTCTTTTTATTCACCCTTTCCCTTACCCCTTGTGTAGGGTAGCAAACCGGATGTTCGTCTGGTTGACCTCCCTGCCTTTCCTCTCTTCGCTTTCTCTTTCTCACTTAATTCACGTTGCGTTATTTTTCTTACAACGTAACGCGTTGTCTCTCTTATGCACCCACACATACTTGTGGGGAGCCAGCGCTGGTCGCGCTACAGCTAGCGGACGCAGCGGTCCCGGTTGGCGCTCGGCAGAGGCCGGCCAGTGCCCCGAATACCAAAACCCATGCCGAGTCCCCAACCGTCTTTTTTTTTTCAGCTTAGCATGCGCCTAAACGTGGGTTCCAGTTAGAGGACGTCGGGCTAATAATACCCACATGCTTCTTACCCACCTTACCCACATTCTGCAGGCTGATGTTATCTTTGAACCAGAAGGAATACAATGTTTTTTTTCAACTGCAGCATTTTTATAACTGCCTGTGCCAAATAGCATTATTCTAACCCATGATCTAAATTAGTCAATGAGACGGCCGGTACTTGTGCAAGAAATCAAAATGCTAAATTCAATAATTAACATAAATACGCTAATTAACTTCCTTATTAGTTATTTTTCAGCGCATATTTTAATCTACGAATTGAAGCCAGTGAGTTCGCAAGGCGTATCCACTTGGAGCGAATTTTCCGGACTGCAACAGTTTCGATAGATTAATTTTTCAATATGTCCGACGGAAAGCATTGGTGTTCCAGGTACTTTTGTGCTTGCAATGCTTAAAGGAGCATTTTATCAGGATTATGACTTCTACCAGCATCTTTCGGTGTTTCCTTTACTTGGTACCCACGTCCGAACCCATTTCAGTGGTTTTTGCGTTTAATCTTTTCTCGCTGAGTCATTGTCATTTTCGCTGAGTCATGCTCAGACTATGATTTCTGCCATCATCCGTTAGTGTTTCCTTCACTTAGAACCACATCCGAACCCATTCCATTGGTTTTTGAGTATTAATCATTTTTTCGCTGAGACATTGTCATTTTCGCTGTGTCATTCCCATGATTATGACTTCTACCACCATCATTTAGTGTTTCCTTCACTTAGTGCCCACGTCCGAACCCATTTCCGAGGTTTTTGAGTTTTAACCTTTTTCGCTGGGTCATTGTCATGACCTACATGACACGCATTTCACGTCATTTGTGTCATGACCTGTCACTTATGCTCGTCATACACTCCTGTCATACTATGCCAATTTTGGTATCTACCAAGTTAACGAAACAACCATGAGAGCACCAATACGTAGGCGGCTGTTTCATGACCTACATGACACGCATGTCATGACATTCATGTCCTGCCATATAATTTATGTTCGTCATATACTCTTGTCATAGTATGCCAATGGTGGTACATACCAAGTTAACGAAACGACCATGAAAGCACAAAGTCGTAGGCGGCTAGACAGACAGACAGACAGATAGATAGATAGATAGATAGATAGATAGATGGATAGATAGATAGATAGATAGATAGATAGATAGATAGATAGATAGATAGATAGATAGATAGATAGATAGATAGATAGATAGATAGATAGATAGATAGATAGATAGATAGATAGATAGATAGATAGATACTGTCAAAGTAGCATATTTTCGCCAAGAAATGCTTCGCATTAAAAAAAAAGCACGCTGCGAGAAAGTTTGGCCGACAGGCGAAGATGTGATCGATGCTAAGTTTTGGCAGCACCAGTACACATATTGCTGCGCGTAGATATGATTCTTCAAGTTGTGAAAGAAAGAAAAATATGAACGTTAAAGGGGCCACAGTTTAGGTACATGAATATTATTCAGTAATCCAAAAGTATGTTCGAGTATCTATATATTCTATCCATTTCTTGTGTCTATATCTTCTAATTTAAAAATGTCAGTGCCATTAAGCCTACCTGTAACGGTAATGAAAATGCAGCCGTAAACTGTTCCTTGATCTCCCTCTGAAACTAGTAGGGTTTCTTCTTATCAGAAATACTCACGGCTTATAGCATAATTCGCGTCGCCACCCAAGACTACAAAGTTAAAGAAACCTTCACGCAAAGTACGCGCCCACGAAGCACCCGATTAATGTCAGTGAAGCGGTATAAGATGCAATGATATTGTGACGTCTCGGTTGGAACGATGTTTATTAGGCCCGGGAGCTCGTCAGCGAACCAGCGCAGCACACAGGCGATGATGATGAACACATATATAGGCGAAGAGGAGGATAGGTAAAAGTGCGAGGATGATGATGATAACATACAGATGAGGAAGATGTGCGTAATGAACGCCCACAATAATTTCCCCCCGACGTGAAAGCGGCCATCCTGGCCGGCCGTCAAGGTGTCGAGGCACGCCGCGTGGAGGGCTTCATGCGGGAGATGTGGACAACCTCGGTATTGCGGCAACGGCGGTCTGTGGGGGCGTCAAGAGGAGTAACGCGATAGTTGACAGGCGAAGTCTGTCCAAGGACTATGTACGGCCCGATAAACCGTGGCTGGAATTTTTCGCACAGACCAGGGGTGCGAACAGGAGTCAGGAGCAGGACCTCGTCACCAGGTCGAAAAGATACAACGCGATGGCATTCGTCGTAAATATTTTTCCGGTCTTGTTGTCTGGCCTCTGTGTTCAGGCGAGCAAGCTGGCGACAGTGGTCGAGTCGGGAAATGTACTCTTCGCACGATGATAGAGATGTATTAGCCTTGGAGTTGAAGAATGAAACGTCCAGAAAGAAAGTAGGGGAGCGTCCATAAACGAGGTAAAATGGCGAGTAGCCAGTTGTGCGCTGCACGGCCGTGTTATAGGCGAAAGTGACGAATGGTAAAAGAACATCCCAGTTTTTGTGGTCTGGTTGAATATAAGCGGCGATCATGTCGGCAAGGGTGCGATGAAACCGCTCGGTCAGGCCGTTAGTCTGGGGGTGATAGCTAGAAGCTGTCTTGTGGGCTGTGCCGGAGGCTCGAAGAACTTCGTTTAGCAGTTGGGAAAGGAACGCCTTTCCACGGTCACTGAGCAGTAGACGAGGAGCACCATGGCGTAGAATAATGGCTTCAAGAACGAAGTGAGCAACTTCCGAAGCAGAGCCAGTAAGCACAGAAGCTGTCTCAGCGTAGCGCGTCAGATGGTCGACGGCAGTCACAATCCATCGATTGCCAGCAGTAGTGACCGGAAGGGGCCCGTAAAGGTCGATCCCAACAACCTCGAACGGGGCTGCAGGGAACGGAAGCGGCTGTAATTGGCCGACAGGAGCAGATGTTGGGAGCTCGCGACGCTGGCAGGGAGAGCAGGAACCGACGTATCTGGCGACGCTAGCAGAAATGCCAGGCCAATAGAAACGACTTCGAATGCGGTCATAGGTTTTATAGAACCCAAGGTGGCCAGCTGTCAAATTATCGTGAAAGGCGTTGAGGACACGAAGTCGGAGAGAGCGTGGTAGAACTGGCACCCAGCGTTGCCCGTCAGGATGGTAAATACGGCGATACAGCACGCCATCGTCCAGCTTAAAGTGCGCGAGCTGGCGACGGAGGCGCGCGTTAGGTGGACGAGAAGCCCCAGAGAGGTGATCAATGAAGCGTTGACAGTACGGGTCAGCCAGCTGACGAGAGGCGAGTGGCTGATCATCGTCGAAAGGCAGTTGGTACATAGAGGCCAGGGAGGAAACCGTAGCAGTGTCGGTCGAACTGGTGACGTGCGAAGCGATTGCAGAGGCGTCGAGCGGGGCCGTAGGAAGCGGGCAGCGAGAAAGAGCGTCGGCGTCTTGGTGTTTCTTCCCGGACTTGTATATGATTTCGAAATCATACTCTTGGAGGCGTAAAATCCAGCGACCCAGGCGTCCAGACAAGTTCTTGAGCGTGGAAAGCCAGCATAAAGCGTGGTGGTCCGTAACGATGGTGAAATGGCGGCCGTGGAGATAAGGGCGAAACTTCTGTATCGACCAAACGATAGCCAGGCACTCTTGCTCAGTGATCATATAGTTCTTTTCGGAAGCGCTGAGTACACGGCTGGCGTATGCAATGACTCTCTCTCGCGAAGAGTTGTCGCGTTTCAGAAGAACAGCACCTATACCGCGGCCGCTAGCGTCTGTGTGTAGGAGAGTCGGTGCGGCCTCATCAAAATGGCAAAGCACAGGTGCAGAGGTGAGGGCGTCCTTCAAGCGTGCAAACGCCAATTCGCATTCCTGTGACCACAGAAAGGGTACACCGGAAGCTAGTAGCTTGTATAATGGAGCTGCGATGGAGGCAAAGTTCTGGATAAAGCGACGGAAATAAGAGGCGAGGCCAAGGAAACTGCGCAAGTCTTTGGGTCTGTCAGGACGAGGAAAGCGAAGAACTGCAGCAGTCTTGTCAGGGTCCGGCTGAATGCCATCCCTGCTCACGACATGACCCAGGATCTTAATGGCTTTGCTGGCGAAACGGCATTTCTTGGTGTTCAGCTGAAGACCAGCGCGGGCGAGGCACGTCAAAACTTCATCCAAGCGTTGTAGGTGCTGATTAAATGTGGATGAAAAAATGACAATGTCGTCCAGATAACACAGGCAGGTCTTCCACTTCAGGCCACGCAACACGGTGTCAATCATGCGCTCAAAAGTCGCAGGCGCAGTTGCAGAGCCCGAAAGGCATTACGTTGAACTCGTACAGTCCATCGGGGGTTGCGAACGCCGTTTTTTCTTTATCGTCTTCGTGCATGGGGATTTGCCAATAGCCGGAACGCAGATCCAGGCTGGAAAAGTATTCCGCACCTTAGAGGGAATCAAGGGCGTCATCAATGCGCGGCATAGGGTAGACGTCTTTTCGAGTTATCTTGTTGAGAGCCCGGTAATCGACGCAAAAGCGCACGGAGCCATCTTTTTTTGCGGACCAAGACAACAGGAGACGACCAAGAACTAGCCGAGGGGCGAATTACCTTGGGTTCCAGCATGTCTGCGACGTTGTCTTCGATGATTTTCCGCTCGGCTAGAGACACACGTTATGGGTGGCGCCGTACGATAGATGTTTTGTCTGTCAGAATGCGATGCTCTGCAACGGTTGTTTGGCCCAACGTTGACGAATACACGTCGAAAGAATTGGCGTGCTTTTTCAACAAAGCCAGCAGCTGTTGTGTCTGCGCGGGTTTCAAGTCACTGCTGATGACTGCTGTAAGGGCGGCGGCCGAAGAAGAATCACCAGAAGATGGGTCCCCAGAAGAGACTGGTGTAAGTGGCAAGACGCAGACAAGCTTCAGATCGGCGACGGATGCAACGGTTGTGCCTTGCGGAAGGAGGATTTTTTCTGGAGTTGCGTTCGTGGCAGTGACCAGTGCAGATCCATTGTGGAATCGAACAACTCCTGATGTAAATGTTATGCCTTTAGTAAGGCAACGTGAAGAAGGGAACACCAAGACGTCACCATGGTCAATGTCGTCGGATAGGAGAGTAACTAGTTGGATTTGTCCTGGGAGTAGTTCCGTATCTTCCGCAGCGGTCAGGTGAAGTGGCGTGTGGGTTTCTTCGCCAAGCAAGTGTTCGGTGTCGGTAAGGTGTATCACACGCTGCCCACAACAAATAGCAGCAGAGGCAGAAGATAGAAAATCCCATCCCAAAATCAGCAGGTGAGATCACGGGTATAGCACAGCAAGCTGTATGTGATGGAGAATGTCATCGATAAGTACACGCGCAGTACAGAAGGCAGCAGGTCGAATAGTGTTCCCTTCGGCTGCAACCAGCGTGGGACCATCGTAAGGCGTCATAACTTTCTTCAGACGGGAACACAAATGAACATTCATAACCGACAAAGCCGCACCAGTATCCACTAAAGCATCCACGGGTACCCCTTCACCGTACACACGAATCATATTGGATGGGCGCGCTGGAGGAATTTCAGTCTTATGTGTGTATGCAGTTTTTCCTCCGGAAACTGCATCGCTTATTTTTCCGCGCGAACGGCAGAGGTAAGGGAGGCAGGCCTAAGTGGTGACGATGAGCGGTGGTAGGGTGATGGAGAACGGCGTCTGGCCGAACGGTAAGCGCCTCGTGCATCAGGTGATGCAGGCGGAGATGGCGAGCGCTGCGAAGGTGAAGAGTAACGCCGCCCTTGGTAAGAGGCCCCACTGTAAAAATCACGCTCACACATATCGTAGCCCCAACGCTCGTCTTGCTGGCGCTTGCGGCAAAAGCGTGATATGTGGCCGCGATAGCCACAATAATAGCACGTAGGACGAGACGGACGCCAAGGGGGGTAGTAGGGGGTGTTCGGTGTACCGTGTGACAGGGAGGTCAGATGGGCCGATGAAGGCTCTGGCGGTGATGACGGGAAGTGAACCGTGGGCGCAGTAGCAACCGACGCGTAAGTTGGTAGCGGCAACGGAGAAGTGACGTGGCCGACAGGCTTGGCAGCAACTTGCGCGTATGTCGGTCGTGCGGTAGTTGGTAATGCGTGAGGGACAGGAGCTTGTGCTGGCACAGCGCAGGTCAAGGACGCCAGTTCTTCCCTGATAACGTCACGCAATGACGCACCAAAAGGTTGGCTGGGATACGTCGAAGGTGAGGTTAACCCCATCGATTGTAACTCTTCGCGTATGAGCGTGCGTATCAGTGTACGTAGGTCATGGTCCCCCGTAGAATGGGCATCGTCAATGTCGGGCTGTAGGCGGACAGACTCGAGCTCATCGAGGCGCTGACAAGTGATTACGACGTCAGCGACGGTAGCCGGATTCTTAGTGGCGAGTGCATTGAAGGCAAGAGTTCCAATGCCTTTGAGAATGTGGCGTACCCTGTCCGACTCCAACATTGAAGAATTCACACGTCGGCATAGTGCAAGGACGTCCTCGATGTAGGAAGTGTACGACTCGCCCAGGTGTTGTTTGCGAGCATCGAGGCTTTTCTTGGCGAGAGTGGACCGAACAGCCGGTGTGCCGAACACTTCACGAAGCTGGAGCTTGAAGAGAGTCCAGTCGGTCAATTCGGGCTCGTGGTTAAAGAACCACGTCTTCGCCACGCCAGACAGATAGAAGGAGACATGGCGTAGTTTATTAACATCATCCCAGTGATTGGCGGAACTGACTCGCTCATAATCGTCCAGCCAGTCTTCGACATCCTCTCCGCGAAGACCAGCGAAGAGATGGGGGTCACGCTGGGCGCTGTTGATGATAAAGGAAGGAGGCACTTGCGATGTCGGAATGGTGGCAATAGGGGCGCCAGGCTGCACGTCCTGCGGCATGCTAGCTGACGGTGGGCGCAAGCGGCGACCTGAACGAAGCTCCAGGAGGCAGACCGGACGGCCAGAGGACGTAGGACCGAAGAGCACACTCCACCACTTGTGACGTCTCGGTTGGAACGATGTTTATTAGGCCCGGGAGCTCGTTAGCGAACCAGCGCAGCACACAGGCGATGATGATGAACACATATACAGGCGAAGAGGAGGATAGGTAAAAGTTCGAGGATGATGATGATAACATACAGATGAGGAAGATGTGCGTAATAAACGCCCACAATATCACTAATTGTGGTCCGGTACGCTGCGTCCCATTTTCTGTTTCTTTCCTGCTGCGATTCGCGGTCTTTCCCTCGCCTGATTGCTCCCGCAAACTGTTCCCAGCAACTTCGTCTAGCACCGTCAAGGACACCGCTTTTGATGCAACCTGTGGTATTTTTTTCATGGAGTCGCATTTCATTATAATTTACATCACCTCCCTTCTTCGTTCTTTCCTTTAATTTTTCCTTTTGTTTTTTTTTTTCTTTCACTGTTCCTATCCTTGCTGGACCTGCTTCCGCCCGCATCGGATGTCGTATCCGGCCCTTTCGCTTCGACAGCATCGCTGCTGCGCTCGAACGCACCGCTGGTGTCCAGTGGATACGAACATTGGCTTGGCTTGTCCGCGTCTGGCTACCGAAGTTATTTCGTTGTTGGATAGAAAGCTTGCGCATTGGCTCAAACCTTTCCTCTCTCTCGCTGTATTTCTCCCCACCCCCATAGAACTTGCAGACCATGAGGCTTCTCGATGCGCGGCTAGCATTACACTGTTCTCTGAACTTGTTCTTGCCAAAGTTTTTACTCTTCCAGGAATGCTTATTGGATGGCTAAAGCAAAAGCGCTTGACGTGCTCCCCGTTCTCTCTTTCTGGCTTTCGTTTTTTCTTTCTTTCTTTCTTTCTATCTTTATTTCCTCATTTCTTCATTTGTTTCTTTTTTTTCTGCTGCTCATTATTGGTGTCCGCTTGCGCTCCAAGGCGGGTGGACGTCTGGCGATGGTCCCATTGATTGCGCCGGCCCTCGGTACCGGCGAAATTGCAGAATTAATTTGACGTCGATACTGCCAGGTAGCGAGCCATATAAAAGCGGCTAATTAAAATCTTCGAGCTCCCATTCGTCGAAGTAACCGCACTGGTCTTTAGAATGATAGATTAATATGTCCGCTCAGCGTACCTTTCATGAGCGTATTGGTTCAAGTTGTAAATGTGTAGCTTTCAGCCCGTTATGTTGATTTCTATGCCAGCTGTTTGGCAAACTCGGAAGACGACCTAATGAAAAGGAAGTTCGCGACAGGCAAATATAAGTTCTGTCAGCGCAATTTTCGTATCATGTACTACGTATCCAATAAGTAGCCTGGCTATCCATAGAGGAACTGTGACAATACCTGATAGACTTCGTTACGCTGCAGCGGATGTTTCTTTGGCACAACATCGCACGGAAGAGATTGCATATTTGGAAATAACAACTTACAAATTCGTTCTTAGACAAAAATGAATGAAATAAAAATGCTATTTGACTAGACTGCTAACAGCAATAGATGACAGGTTACAAGTAAAACCCAATGGTTATGATATGTGCTTCTACCGGGAAACAGTGAATAAGCCTAGCATTATCCATCTTGTTTCCGAATTCCTTCTAAAACATTCGTCATTGTTTCCCTTCTGATAATTTGTAACACTTTGCTTAGCAGACGGAGATCAGACAAACAACTTTCATACTCGGTCATTCGGAAATATTTGGGTAGTTTCGAATATTCGGAAATAATGAAACATTCCTTTTCGGATCAAATACGAAAAGTTGGTGTGTAGTATTCCATTCGCATTTAAAACTTTGAATATTTGCCAATCCCTACTAGAAATTAAAAAAATGTCTTAACGAAACAAGATAAAGAAAAAGAAACCGTGTACATGTTTTCTACTGATATGTAATTATCGTCAATTAAAACTGTTCCTTTGGGCAGGATCGCAGTTGCATATTTTTCAATGCAGAATGCGCACTTTCCTGATCTCTATAAATGATTGCTGCGGTTTCAAGGTCCTTTAATGCAAGCCCGCAGCAGAGCTCGAGCTACTAACGGGTGCAAGAGCGGTTGATACTTCAAGTAGACCGCGCTCCAGGTTGCCTAGGGGAAAAAAAGACAGGAAGGGATATTAACGCCATCTCAGCGACACCTGTTTCCGACCGCCAAACGATCCTGGCAGTGGAGCGCTACCACACCGCGACGGATATAGGGTGGCTTCGGGCCTCCGAAATAACCGAGGCAATTAAGGACACCGACCGCGTTCGAGAACACAGCCGCCTAATCCCTTCTTACCGTTCTTTTCCCTCTCCTATTTTCTGCAGCGTATTCCCTCTTTCCCATCCTCCTGGAGCTTTTTTTCACTCTCAATCGGTACCGGTTGCCAAGCTCCGAGTTCCTTTACACTCTTTTCATTCCTCGTATTCTCACGAGTGGAAAGAGGAAAAATATCAATGAAAAAGGGGAAGGGGCAAGGGGGTGAAGGGGGGTTGCTGGAAAAGGCCGCTGATTATATAGTTAATGCTTCGTGTAGACAAGTACACAGTAACCCTTCGAACAATGTGTACCTTGGTGAGTGTGACCGGCAGTGGAGGTGAGAGCTTCTATGATTAGAGACGCGGAGCACGGTAAAAGCTTAAGTTGACGTCATCGACAATGGCAACGTCGGGCTGTGGTTGAGAGGGATGTGCAAGGCTGGCGAGGACCGATCTGCCCGGATGGGTGAGAGTGCAAGAGAGATCAACCGCAGGTCTTCCTGTCTTGGAGCCTCGGAGAGGAAACGCTCCCCGTTCCTCGGGCGCTCGCTCGCTAATGGCTTCGTAACGATGTAACGACGTGCTAACGGGTTTACGGTCGGCCGTTCCTTGGCGCTCTCGAGCTTATAACGGCGCTGCTCGTCGTTTAGGCGTCGCCGGCGTATCTTGTCGCTTGGAGGAGCCCCCCTTGTACAAAGCGCCAATCCTTTGACTGCTGAACAAAGGTATTAGCAGAGTACGTAATTAGATACATTGTATTCTTCTTGAAGTTCTTACGGCTCGCGAGCCATACACAATCGGGCGCATTGTTTTATTCTGACACTGTTATCACTCAGCACTGAGAGAACTTTTCTTTGCTTTCGCGGTAGTGGTTCTTACGAAAGTTCATCATTTGTGCCTTCTGCGAAAACCTTGCCGAAATGCCTCAAGTCTAAAACTCTCTAGGTGCGATTACATATATACATTCGGTGTGCACCTCATCTAATGAGAGCAGGTTGTTTTATTTTTAACCCCTATTTATCCCCTTTTTCTCCTTCTCCAGCGCGGGGTAGAAAACCACGTGTGCTGCTAGTTAACCTCTCTGCCCATTCTTGATTTTGTCTTGTTGGACGAGGTGTGACTGCACCCTTTCTTTGTGCACGTGTCTTCGCATACTGCGTTGTGACCTCTCCGAAGTAACTCGATCGATGCCTTCAAGCGACGAGGTCGCTACTCTGCAAACGTGCGGTACTACGGCGCACTGTGTGAGTGCTCGGGGGTGCAGCAATGTATAGCGGGACAACATGGAAGCTTGACTCTGGATAACACTGGCGACATGTGGCCGTGGTAGCACTCCAGGGAGAGATCATCTACATTGACGACCACGAAACTATTAGTATGAGTATCACCTACACGAACGAAACACGCAACGATTCTTGTAGTTCCGAGTGTACCCCCATCTTCTGTGCATGATTATTTGAGATCTTCAGGCATGAATTCCATTGCAATAATTTGTCCAGGCGCAAATCCTTATGCGGCCTCTTACTTGTGAGATATGAGAGGCCAAAGCTAGATGAAAATGAGACCTGCGCATCGAGACGACACATTGTGGTAATTTGCGCTGGCGAGTGCATTAAGACGCATATCGACAAAAGGTTGTCGCGGGTCCACCTCCAAGATAAAAAAAGAAGAAATACCTAATGACAGCTGAACACCGGAATTTTGTGCTCGGGCATTTTAGGTTTCAGATGCACCCAACGTCACCGTTCGTCTTCAAAAGTTTTGCAAGCTATTCTGCTTGTTGTCAATTTTGAAATTCAGGTGAAAAAATAATGCAGCTCCCACGCACTGTGTGAATCGACGTACGCCAAGCTTTCATGAGCGAGAAATGGAAAATGGCGCGTCATGAGAAGAGATGCGCTGCGGATGTCAGTGACGAACGCGTACGTCCCTCAGCCACCATGGTGGACGTTGAAGATCACTGAACGTTTATTCAGCATTAAACGGGTGGAAGCACAAAACACAATGTGCTTGACCTTGTAGAGAGGCGCCGCTTCTTTAGCCTATATATATATATATATATATATATTTAGCCTATATATATATATATATATATATATATATTATATATACATAGAGGGAGAGAGGCGCGTGTCACGGTCGCTTTAACGGCCCTACAGAAATATACACTTCTTAAAGGGAAGGGGATCGAAGGGGAGAGCCAAAGCAAGCTGTGGAATCAAACCAAAAGGCAAAATAGAAATATGCCTTGGAGCCCATACAAACTGTTCGCTTTCTTATAAAGGGTGTTCTTTTGTCTTTTTACATTTTTGGTGCACATTTGTTCTGCAGCAAAGCCAAACCGAAAGTGCAGCTTCGGCCTAATTTCCAGCAATTCCGAATAACAGTCAGGCCTCCAGCACCTGACGCTAGGCGTGTACCATGCAACGAAGGTCTTTGGTAGCATTATTTCGATCTCCTTCAATACCATTTACAGGTGTGTGCTACACTCAATATCGCTCATCCATTAATCGGAAGCGGTGACTGGCTGTGCCTTTTTACTGTGTCGGATTTCCAATGCACCCATTAGGGGCCTTTCATACACATGCCAACGCCGCAGCACTTAAGCGTGAACGTGTATGAAGACATCCTAGCTCACTTTGATAAAGTTCCGCGGCTTACACTTCAAGCGAAATGAAAGACGGCGGTAATTGAACAGCCACTAAAGTAGTTGGTCCACACGGCTCCATTTCAAAGAGAAAGATGTTTTTTCGGCCGCAAACGATGAGTTGACAGAAAAATGGCAGATTTGCATCGTCAAACACAATAAACAGTTACCGTAATTCAATCAATCTTCCAATCAATCAACTTTATTTTCTTTGGATAGGAGAAGTACGGGACTAAAATCTTGAGCAGCTTGACGAGGTCCCGACCGCGTTACAGTTGGCAAAACAGCAGGATGGCGGTCAGTCATGCACAAAGAGTTCACATAAATCGACGAATATTACATAACGTCGCGTAACACAAAATTTTGTAACAAAGCGCGAAACAATCGAGCTCATTTTCATAGGCTTGAAATGGCATGAACATAAAAAGCAGCGATCGACAAGAAGAGGGACAAAAAATTTGAAAGGAGGTACTATTTCTGAGAACAAATGGACTGGGCGAAGTGTTTAATGAGACAATGTTGATTACACGAAGGATCATAATCTTCATGGTTTAATAAGTTTAACAGGGAAGGTAGCTTGTACGACAAAAATTGTTCATCATAAGTAGTTCTAGGGGTGGGTACAGTCCACATTTCTTTGTGCCTGGTTAGACGAACACTTGAGCAAAATTAATTATGGTATCGGTACCATACTTAACACAAGCTTTATAACACAACATCAGCCTAGAATTATATAAACAGAACACTGGAAGAATTTCGAACTTTGCAAAAACAAGTTTTGTAGAAGAAGCATAATGCACAGCAGCAATATGTCGTATGGCTCTTTTCTGCAGCAAATACAGCTTGAGCAAATTTGTTACACCAGTAGTACAGCATACTAGGCTGCAGTACTGCAACAGAAAGGACACTAATGCATTGTAATCATAATCTTCACCTTTGTAGCAAGAATACATCGTGTACGTGCAAGGACACCAATGGCAGATGACATCTTTGAGTAGAGCTTTTCAACATGTATATTCCATTTAAGGTGCTTTGAAAAATGTACTGCAAGGGTTTTAACAGAATCCACCATCTCTACCTGCTGAGAGACCACAAATAAATTCCACTTCTTTGTCAGCGTTTTCCCTTTAGGCGTGTACAAAATAACTTGTGTTTTTGAAAGGTTTATTTTTAAAGAATTCACTGAGGCCCAGGCATCTAGGTCATAGAGCGTTTTGTTAGCCATCGCTTCTATCTCTGTTTCCCAATTTCCTGCATTAACAACTGTCGTGCCATCAGCATACGAGACGAATGTTGCGTTGACTGTGCTGTGTACAATGTCATTTATGTAAATCAAAAATAAGAGTGGCCTTAGAATGCTGCCCTGTTGCACACCAACAACTACCGGCTCCCTTGCAGATGTTTCATTGTTTGTATCTACGAATTGTGTCCTGTTTGAAAGATAGGATTCTAGAAGCGCATGCGCTGTTCCACGCACACCATAGCAGCCTAATTCAAATAAAGCTATATGTGCACGTGGCTTTGAGATCAAATGCTTCGTAGGCACTTGTGCGGTTGGGAAGCTGAGCAATAAATGTACGTATTTACTGACACTAATGTGAGAATTGCGGAGTAAAGTTTCTTCGACTTTTTTTTTATCTGTCACGCACTGTTTTTCCTTCCTTTCTCGGCGATCTGTTCCTTCCTTACCTATTGTGTAAGCCTGATATAACGTTGCCTCAGCCGTGTTTTCTAATGTTCCATAGCAATAGGGGGGTCTTCAATGCTGAGCAGTAAATTACAGTTTTTGTAAGACTATAATATTATTGGAATGGCTTCGTCCTACACTTTACCTTTAGTTTATCGTTCTTCACCCATTCCACAAAGCACTATACATTCATTCGTTTTCATTTTCCTTTCGTCGTTACTGTCGTATCCTATTATTAGTTTATATATATATATATATATATATATATATATATATATATATATAATGTAACGGATGGGATCGATTTATTTAAGAGAATGGTGGATGGTTAACGTAGCGCAAAGGACAGGACGGTCATCCAAGCCCAACAGGCAGCGGCCAGCTCCTCGCTCACACTTCTTCCTCTTCCTTCGGCTGCGCCGTGCAGCGTGACAATTTCTCCGGGGGCAGACGAAGCTCGCCGAGCGAGTTATACAGCAGCGTGACAATATATATATATATATATATATATATATAAAGGACCCTTCATGTGACGCTCACCTCTCTCCAAACTGCCTTGTTCTCCCTTCCACGGCGATGTTCAGTATCGCGTGTCTTGAAGGACACTAATGTCGCCGACTCCGCGTAGCGCCTAACCATTTATATCACTGGCAAGTTGTAGGCTATGCCATAGAGAAAAAAAAAGAAAAAAGCAAGAAAAAAAAAGAAATAAAAAGAACAAGCTGGCGCTTGTTCACCTTGTCAATGTGGTGAACCCAACGTTCTTGTACGTGCATTCCGTTGCTTCGTTTATTTAACTGCAGTGCCTTGTATTTCGTGCAATTCCGCGACCTGCTTAAGTATTAATGACTGTTAACATTAGTCTTGCGATAAGCTTAACTCTCACTTTCTTTTTTATTCCATCAGTTCTTTGCTATATTTTCGCTCTGCCATACGCATTGGTTTCCCTCCGTCAATCAGCAACTTTTGAGTTTTACTTTGAGGTTAAACAGCACAGACCTTGTAGCTAATTTTAGCCCTTTAGGTTCCTGTTATTGCGACTTGGGTCGAGGACGAGAGACGGACTCTTGGAGCAGACGAAGAGGAGACGAAAGCTTTATAAAATATGTACAGATATAGCAGGTAATAGCAGGTAATAGCTGATAACAGCAGCAAGAGCACTCTAATGGGTCCTTCATGGTTTAATAAGCTAATATGTTTAATAATGGGTTACTCTCTTTGTGAGGAGAGAGTAACGGCTCTCTCCTCACAAAGGGCCGGTTCTGCTTTAAATCCATTTTTTTGCTCCTTGTCGGCAGGAGCGAGACGGGGCGACTGCTAACGTCACCCGCGTCGCATTCTTCTTTCGTCGCGGGGAAGGCCTGGTGCAGCTTGAAGTCACCCGCGTCTAATTCTTGGTTCGTCGCGGTGATCAGTCGTGGGGCTCAGAATAACGCAGTGGAGGGAGCGCCCATCACGTCGATGAAGGCACGTGGTGTTAGGGAGCCTATATGCAACGCCTTTTAAAACGGCGTTGCATGTAGGCTCCTTACGTGGTGTGGTACAATAGCGACCACGCCGCCAGGCAATACAGCCAGAAGTCGAGCTGTCCGACACTGTTCGGAAGATTTGATGCGCCGGTTGAGCGACGTCGTCGATGGTTTGGAGGTGCAGGCTTGGCCGCTTTTCCCGCCGGTGGTCTTTGTTGCTGCTCGGACCTGAGAATGTCCACTGGAACGACCAAGAATAAACAACGCCAAAGCACTCCGGCCAAAATAAGCACCCTCCGAATGCTCCCCAAACCGCCAGACCAAAATCGTCAAAGAAAGCATCTTCAGATATCTGGCTACGTTAACAAAACAAAACAACAACAATAAAAAAAAATTATCGAACAACACGAGATACGTATTCGAGAGAACATTCAAGATACGGACCTTTTTTATAATTGTCAAAGCGTGACAGTGTTAATAAAATCAAAATTGCTTCGCAAGCGACCCCCAACTGTATATTGCGGGCCGGTTGCAAAGATCAAGGTTGCCGAAGATGATCTAATTTTACCCCCGAAAGCGATAGGCGCAATCGCGGAGCGCTTCTGATCCGTGCGCTTGGGTGCCATTTCGGAAAAGCACGGAACGACATACAACTTTAACCGTATACCCAAAAAGCCCTCCGCTTTGTGCTTTTTAAATGCACTCGGCGAAACCAGCACCACATTTTTAACTAGAGGGCGCTCATACCGCAACATTTATATTCCTTAGCCGAGCTTTCTTGCGGTGTAGAAAGGTATTTGATTATCTCAAGGACAAGAACTACACCACAGAAGCGAGAGCTACCCGCGAGTTCTTTTTTTTTCCGGGTCGGACAATTCACCAGTTGAGGAACGTGCTTTACAAGGTTTCAATGCAGGCACGCTACACAGAAAATAAACCCCTCTGAGAGGCATACTTTCTTGGTCCTGCGTCATGGCGACGCGCAATTCTTGGCGTCTTTCTTGGAATTTGTTGGAATAGACACGCGTATGTTGCTGATTTCGAAGTTTCTCTGCTTGCCAGTCTCACTATAATGGTCTGCCCGTATGCGCATTGTGGTAATTCGTTTGTTAAGAATGAATTCGGACAACTTGATTTCCTTTCCATATGCAATATGTTGGTGCATGCTCCTCCGTGCCAGCTTCCTTGGCGTGTCAACTGTCCACTTTGAATAAACTTAATTGCGACTGGCATTCTGTCCTGCTTACTCTTTGCTATATTTGTTTGTGTGTCTGTTGTGGTTTTGTGCATTTTTACACTCCCAATGATTACGAATCAACTAGTCCAGAAACGAGTAGTAATAAAAAAAAGCTAGTCATTTTCATAACATAGTAAATAGTTGGCGAATGTCCTTACGTCACATTAAGGTTACGCGCTTGCGCATACCGGAACTTGTGCGAGTATCGTGGTTTACAACATTATGCGTCTCCATTAGTCTTAATAGATGTCGTGGCATTATAAGAAATAATTGTAGCCCATTAGAGTTACGTTGCAAGTAAGGATTCCAATCATGCGTCTTGCATGACTCCAGAAGGCCAGATAACTTTAGGTACCTTATATGAGATTGCCTTATTATGTGATTCAGAGGCGGCCCTACAATGTCTTTTGTCAGCTCTTCGTTGCGGGTCCTGCGAACAACTCGTCTCGGAGATACGAGAAATGCACCACCATACGATCGCAAAAGGACACGACGTCGTCGTCGTGTTCCAGTGGCTGCCGGGTCGATTGCGGTATTTCCGGCAACGACATCGCCGACGAAGCTGCTAGGAAAGCACACGAAGAGGCAAATCTTGTTTCTGGACCTTTATCGAGGACTGACGCAGTCCAACACCTGAGCAAGCTGGCGCACAGTATGACGCTGGAGAAGTGGCATGCAACTGAATTCACCCAGCATCGGTTGCATTCTATCGACCCATCTATGCAGCTGCGGCTGTTGCCTGGATTTCCGCGAAATGAGGAAACAATGCTGTGCCGCTGACGCTTGGGTGTTGCATTCAACAATGCTTACACGTGTTTGATTGGAATGGCTGATAGCGCCGAGTGTAATGCCTGCGGTGTCGATGAGACTATAGAACACCTACTGTGCTACTTCCCATCTTTTCAAAACGAAAGACATGACCTCTGCAACGTTCTCAATAGGCTAGATAGAAGACCGTTCACCTTGAGCCCGACCTTGGGAACATGGCCTCGAATATCACAGCTGCAAAAGGCCACAAAAGCGCTGCTGCGATTTTTGAAAACTACAGGTCTGAGTGACCGTCTATGATGCGGACTGATTGATCATCAGTGATAGAACAGAGATCTGTTGCAACGTCGGCGATATCAACAGCGGCCTTTCTATTCTTCTCTTAATCTCTCTCTCCTCTTTTTTCCTTCCCCCAGTGTAGGGTAGCCAACCGGGCTCAGTCCTGGTTAACCTCCCTGCCTCTTCATTAAGTCAATTTCTCTCTCTCTCTTTCTCTCTGGTGTTTTCTACAGTATGATTTATTTGATTGTTTCACTTCTTCGCTTACTGTAGTTTCACAGAAGGCTCCCTGTGATTTATTTTCGGCGACTGTTTAAATGAAAACGCAGCTCAACGGTTTTCTTTGGCTTCCTCCCCTCCATAAACCTTATATTGTACGTAATTCCTGCCTGCGGCTAATTGGACAATGGTAACGCAAAAATGTACCATCGGACGATACAAAAAACAGTAGTAAATAAAAGCACGAAAATCAAGCCACACAAACCTTGCCAGACAGTTGTGCTGTGCGCTGTCATTTTTTATTCAGCGTATCAACGTGCCATTCGGAGTAGCACAGAATCCTGATTGAGCCCTCCCCCCCGCTTGCAAGCCATTGAAGCTCCAGCGAGCACAGCCGAGACTATGGATGAGCCAGTCGTCGAGGCAATCGCAAGGATCACCGGTTTAGCTTCGAGTGCATGCAAATCCCTTTAAAGGCCCTCGGACCTCATCGTCCACGGACGCGCTACCGAGACAGCGCGAGATTCCCAAGAAACAGGCTGCTGGGTAGAAAATAAAAGTTATAAGATCCGGACAGCGATTGCAAACGAGAAAAAAACGAAGGCTTACAATCGCAATCCTAACTATAATACCTGCCGTATTTTTTTTCTTACTTTCTGTTTAACTTAGAACCTCTTGAAAATTTGGGAGGTTTGAAGTTACAAGCGACTTCTTTCCGACCATCAGCGTAAGAGAAGACAATTTCTTGGACAGAGATAGATTTGACTCGAACTGTTCCTTTTACTAAGGAACGGTAAGACGAAGACGTGGCAGAGCAGCTGGCTCCCGGAGAACCTCGCGGTGACTTGCCTCCGGT
The DNA here is from genome assembly GCF_013339745.2 of Dermacentor silvarum. Taxonomy (NCBI): domain Eukaryota; kingdom Metazoa; phylum Arthropoda; class Arachnida; order Ixodida; family Ixodidae; genus Dermacentor; species Dermacentor silvarum. Next base: position 62,489,406 of record NC_051160.1, on the reverse strand, counting down.
GTTTTATTATTCCGCCCTTCCATTTGTGCTCCCACTGTACGTTGCTTTTCTCGAGAACTCACTGCGCTTCCAATCCCAGTCGGTTCCTCCTTCGCCCACCTCTACAAGCTTCCCTTCAGGTGTACGCGTGTATTCGCGCGGAAAACTGAACAAGAGTGCATTAGAGTAGTTTAGTTAGGTTTGTCACATCTCAGTCTTCCACTTGTGCTCAGCGTTCTCTAATCCCGAGCGCTTTAATGGTCTGGCGACGAAGTCCCCGAGCGCGCTTCCATTTGCAAGTCAGTGTTCTAAGTTCAGTGTTCGGCACGCTTCTTTGAGCTTTCGAAAGGAAAAAAAAAGAATAGGAAGGCAATGCTAGGAGAAGTGTAATGGGTTTTTCGTAAGCCGTAAGTAAAGGAAAGATACCGTGTGTATAATTAAAAGCCAGTGTACTTACTTACTTGGGGTCCTATCAGCCAATCTTGCTCATCTTATTTTCAGGGGCTCTGCTTCCTGCGAAGTTGAAAAAAAGAAGTTCAAGGGAGACTGCACTCACCTCTGTAGTTACCTAGCCGTAGGACCTTGTGACACTCGTGTTCTTTAAGCAGTTGGATATAGCAATGTCTGTCTTGTAGTATTCAAGCATATCTATTTAGTTCCTGCTTGTTCCTGATGTTGAACTCTGCTATCTCATAATGGTGGTAGATTATCAGTGCGCGTGTGGATGTAACCAAAAGATTATGCTATATAGATTTGCAAGAGTGCTCGCATTTTGCACGAAGTTATCTTAAAATTTCCTATTAAATTAGTTCTGCTTAATTACAAGCTGCACTCAAGACAGTTTGTCGTCGATGGTGCATAATGAAATGCAAATTGACATGTAAAAAACCTGCGAATGAGCGTAATATTGCGGTGCACGACATACTTTGTATGAATAGGAAAATTCCTATAAACAAATTTACGTAGGCTTGCAAACTTCAAGGAAAAGACGGAAAGAATTTTGCAACTACACAGTGACGAATTAACGCAGTATCCTCTTCGTAAACGGGCCGCGATACCCACAGCGCTTGGCATTCCTTGATCATTCGGGAGAATTCTTTCGATATGCGCACTTTGCCGTATATGCATTTAGCACTTTCTTAACAAATACTGTGGCCAGCACTTCAAACGATTGCATTGTTCACAACACGGGCAGCTATTCAGGCGTTGTCAACGCTCGCACTAAACCTATAGCGATGCGACCCGTCATTATCATGTAAGTCGTGATTGGGGGTAAACGGCCCCCTCCAATCGCGCAAAATAGCCCAGTCTCCGTGAGCCTCAAAAGACATACATCAGCCGTGGTGGCTCAGTGACACTAGTGCTGTTGAGAATGAGATCGAAGGTTCTATCTCTAGGCACAGAGATCGCATTTTCACAAAGGCAGCATGCAAAAAGAAAGAAGAAAGAAAGCAAATCCCAAGCACTGTGCGAATCAATATTATGCGAAGCATTTCGCAGGTAGCTGTGTATCTAGCATTTTTCGGGAGTTCCGCAAAGTGTCACCAGGTGTAGCGAGGGATTTGTGTAAATCGAGTAGTTGTGTGTTTGACGTGAGCGTATGTGTCCGTGACGACTGAAGCAATACGACAAAGACGGTGACGACTATTCTATGGCGGCAATGACATGATTCATACTGCGTCAGTTCTAATGTATACGACATGCCGATTGGTGGTTTCTACACAGGAATTGGACGGGCGTAAGTGTGAGAAACATCTTTGTATGCCGGCAGCGGTGAATCGGTGTCAGGATTTGGCACTGCCCAAAATTTACGCCATCAGCGAAGTAGAATGCACTTAGTTAATGCAATATTAGCTCTATATATACAGTTTAACGTCAGTTGTAAGCTCATATATAAAACTTGTCATATTCAAATGCGCTAACACATGCAGTTTGGAGGACTGCGAGATCAGTTTTTTGGTGCAAAGTCAAACGTTTGTAAACTTTCTGTACAAATGATCTGTGTTTCCCAATTTTCGGCAACTTCTGTGAATATATATATATATGACGTCATAAACGAAAATTCTAAGGCGCACAGTTGCTAGAATTTACCTTCATGTCTTGTACAGCGCCTTCCATGTTCATAGCTTCTTTGCTACGTGTTAGCAAGGGACAATGACTGCTACAGCGATGAATTCATTTCGACTAGCTCATCAGTTCTCGCCATTCGGCGAGCACTTCAGTTTATTCGCCTATAACATGCGATCATTCATTTTCCCACGAGCTAATCCCCTCTACTTTTCCATCTGTAGAATCTACGGCCAGAATGAGCCAGTGACATTGCGTTGGGCGAGCACAGAAGCTGGCGACGTTCCAGCTACAGTGAAGAACAAAGAGCCGGGATATGCGCCGTAGCAATTGTATGGATGCCCGGAGTGCACACACGTGAATGCTGAAAAATGCACTATATCGCGGTGCGCTTATCAAAGTTTCAGGAATTGATGCCGGTGCTGTTTTCCAACTGCTTTTCAAACTTGCATACACGTACTTTTCTGGCACTTAGGATATTTTGTAATAGCCTCTCAAATGCAAACTATTCGCATACTACGAAATTGCCTTAGAGTGCGTTCCAAACCATCTTATATTCTTCGTCAATATCTCCATGGACACTTCGGTGAAGCTGGCGGAAATTTGCGACATCCATCCAATCAACAAGTTCGTATTCACCACCTTTAATTGCGCTGCCGTAAGCTAACACTTCGTGCAGTGAATGAAGCTGTTACAGTTAGGAAACAAAATAGAAACACGTAAAAATTTCAAAGGAACGGTCGTTCGGGGAAAGACACGTGGAGCGTCCTCATTAAGAACCACGGCGGAAGCGTCGACCGTTGTTCTCGACCTTACCGATACAACATAGCGGGGCCTTTATAATTCGGGCGCAGGCCTTGTATCGTCGCGAAGGTCACGCCTCCAGCTTCCTTCGCAGCGCCGGCGTCGGGGTCCCATTTCGCCCGTACAAGCACTCCCCGGCGCGACCTCCCTCCTAACTTCCCACGCCATCTTGTCGAGCCGCGCCTCCTCCTTAACAACTCTTCCGCTCGCGTTTCCCTTGTTCTTGAAGAGCGTCCTTTCTCCTCTTCCCCTCCCCCCTCCTTACCCCCTCTCCACCCCCGCACACACACCTTCCTCAGGAACAACATCGGCGTGAAGGTACGTCTTACCAGCAGGCGTTGATGCTTACATACAAGCGGCGAAGTGGTTTGGAAGATGGAGAGTGTTCAGCGACTTCTCTGCAGGAAAGGGTTCATCGCATGCGTGAGGTTCGCCGAGGAGAACGGAAGGCACGAGTGTTCGTTGCGCTAAGTGAAAGGAGCGAGCAGCTGCAGTTGAGCCCGTCGTTAGCGACCTGCTTAGCCTTAGAGAGGAAAGACTGAGGTGCTCCTCTTGGCCGCACGGCGTCGCCCGAAGATATTCTCATTAGCGCGTCTGCAGCTTCTGCTCGCCGCCGCACGGGGGCTGTCGCCACGTTGTCTTCATTGCGAGACACGTCGACAGTGGCCCCCAGCTCGAGCCTATGACCGCGGGTGACGGGTGGTTGGTCTAGCCATCCGCTATTAGGAATTTAAACTGCCGTTTTAGTCAACGTTGTGTGATTACACTAAAAAGTACGTATAAAGAGACTGCGCACACGGCAATGTGTTACGCCAGAGCTTTCTGAAATTTGATTTCCGGAAACGCCAATGCTTTAAAAAATAATAAAGATATATATATATATATATATATATATATATATATATATTGGTCGCATATTGCCAATAATCTGTATAGATCGCGGAATATCTGGCGTATTTATGGTTGTAATATGGGAACTTCCTGCTCTCTTCCAATGTGATTGATACTCGTAACTCTATAGTGCCTTTTTAGTAGTGTGCACGTATATGTATTATATGCGCACGACGCCATATGCCTACGTTCATTATTGTTATTTTTGTACATATTGCAAATAATCTTTTTACAAACAGGCAATGTAAATGCTCACGCCTGAAATCTCCTATTGCTACGGGGCTGACTGGCTGGAGATTTGAACTCAATGTGGAGCAACCTGGTAGCGAACAAATAAGGTGGCTGGGTAGTACAGATTGGAAGCCGCACCGTAGTTTTGTGCGACGTTTTGCGTTCTGCGCGTAGTTTTCAGGACTTGAAACATATACACGACATTGTGAACTACTACTTGATACACAGGTCTGAAAAAGCAGAAGCTCTTTACTTTGTGAAACCGTGCCGAAGTCAGGCGGACCCAGTGGCTACGGCGTACAGTACGCAGTCCCCAAGCGACGAAACTGGCTTGGTAGTATAAGTCGTAGCTCTCTGCATTGAATTACGCTGTCATCGGGCTGTACAACCGATTTCTCTGGCTTCGTTTGTGTGTTCAGGTTAAACATTTTATTTATTGGAGTGTTTATTACCGGCAAAGGCCCCTTCGTTCGCTGACAATACGCTGCGTTTTACCTCGTCGAGAGTGATCCAGACGAAAAGCTGGAACAAAAATGCAGTCGAGTGTAAAATATGGGTGTTGGTGTTTTATTAATTTCTTTTATTTAAGAAATTGAACATGCAGAAATTTGCAGGACTTAAGGGAATTTTGGATAGTGAAGCGATTCAGGTAAACAAAAGAAAGCTCACAGAGCGATAGAAACTGCTGCAATACACATTGCTGAGAGCACAAGAAAAACAAGTTCGACGGACATGGTACAAACAGCGGGTTGCAGCCAGGGTGCCCTACCGAACCTAAACCCGCACCGAAAACCGTATACCTGAACCACAATTTTAGGCGGAACTGAACCCGAACCAGCACCAATTTTTTTTAAAATGTGCCTGAGCCTTACAACCAAACTTGAACCGAAAAAAAAATAATAACGGTTACTGGTTCTACAAGAAACGGTTGAAGCGTATAAGGAGACAACGGGTGCTCAATAGTTTGCACGAATTTTCGGATAACTACTACTTCAATCGGCGCACCTTACTAGTAGATTGTTACGACTCACGAGTCGCATTCTGTCCGACAACTGGGATAGGCGATGGGCACGTGCTGGTAAGCACATATACGGGCACCACGGCCGAGATGCTTGCACTTCGGACGCAGTCCATGGGAGCTGTGCTCCGTGGCCGAAAAGTTGTTCCAGGGGCTTCGCGGAACCAACATGTCTAATGACGTTTCGCATACGGCCATTAGGTTAACTTGATACTAAATTTAGATACGCACAGACAGGGGAAAAGATGATGTCCTCAAGGATCTCAAGGATGGATATCAACGAGTTGAGCTGCATGGTCGCTAATGAATGCCGTCACCTTTTCAACGAGCGGTAACCGTGGCGGTAAACGGCACGTGAAATCTGCTTTTGTTACGCACCAAGGTTCAACGCATGTCTGGTGCTTTGCCAAGCGGAGTACAATGCTTTTCCTGTTGTAGAAGGTTATTATTGGGCCACAGTGTTCGTACTCTTGACTTCTTTGTCTGCACCTTACCCAGTGCAAGTCTACGCGTGTCATGCAGGTGCTCAAGAAAGATCGACGTATGCTTCTGCGTAAAGCGACCTTATTCATTGTTCAGAAGCATCAATGTCCTCACCTGCTTCTAAAAAAGCAACAAACTGAGCAAAATGTAAAAAAAACAGGCCTCTTTTTTGCTACAGACTAGAATACTGAAGCTGCAATTTATGTAATACAATTTGAATTTGCGCGGTTTTGGACACCGTAAATGACATGCCACTGTTCGCTCAGCATACCAGTCCTACAGTAAACACCTGAAACACGACGAAAACTGACTAACTCGGCTGCTGTCAACAAAATAACGAGTGTCGCAGCTACGCATACTTGTCGCTGACGTATCATTCTCGCTAATTACCTCTGTCTTTATTGTGTAGTGAAAATTGTCTCTTATCTGTGTAAATCATTCATAAATCTGTGCCGCCTCAAGATCAAACTTGCGCATGCGCCGTGCGGACACTTCTACAGTACTATGTAGAGTATCGCCACGGGGCAGGAATGAAACAGACCGCTCCGAACCTGTTTGCGAACTGTTTCGATGTTTCGAAGTGTATAAATTTTTTTGTTGCCCCGAACCGGAACTGGACCAGAAAAAAAAAGCAGAGCGTCTTGAATGAGAACCCGAACAGAACCAGAATTTTTTCTCTTCGGCACTCTTGTACAGCATAAACTCAGGGGGATGTAGATAAATGTGGTGTTTAAATATGTATTGTGAAATTTCCGTTGTTCTTGAACAAATTAATGGCACAGAAAAGAAAGATTGCGGCCACATCGTCTACTTCGATGAACATAACTCCTTCGCTCGAGCACAAAGGCCAGGGAGACACAATCGCTCAATTTGCCTTTTGTGGCAGCCGGGAAATGTGCATTTGTCGCATTAGCACATTTGTGCCCGGCAGCCCAACAACAGCCAGCACCAGAACCGCACCGGAACCAGTCAGGCTCAGTCGTAATGCCATGGCGGCTAATTGATTCTATTATTAGTTTGATAACATCATTGTTCAGTGGCCACGCTTCCCTGACGCTGCGCGTTATGCGAATCGATACACGTCGCAAGAGCCTGCCGTCGCTACTTGACGTCGTGTGACTTGAGCCGTGTTCACACTCAAAATTGGCAGCGCAGCCAAACTGCGTCTATGACTTCTCGAGCACATGCGAACTACGCATAACACTTCGTTCTCGACGGAAGACATGATACAAAGGCTCCCATGCATGACATTCTCCAAAATGCCCACCGCAGCGCAGCTTTTACGAGCGTATAGCTTGTATTCACCAGGCGGGCCTAGCGTTTTGTACTACTCGAAACCGGTAAACGCTGCGTAGAGGGCGCTGTTGACCGGTGTTTCTGCAGCGCCCTCTGAGGAGCCCATCACGCCCCATAAATGAGGCAAACTCAAGTTTCCGCCCGTAGCACCAGCGTCGATAGCTCCCCTAGTGGGCAGATTCGAACTTTGAGGGTCGCTTCTGGTTCCATTGAAGTATCCGCATGCCAGCTTGCTTTGGAGCGCTTGCTACCGGTGGTTTAGTTTCTGCGGTGGCAAGCGTGTCCTGGTCATCCCGCAAGCTTGGTACTCAATATTTCACAGTGTAACTGGTAATTTAGTTTCCTTTTCTATCGCTTTACTACTGTAGTTTCCTTCTTCATTGTCATGATTTCAACTCACGTTTGTTCTTTAGTACTTGAGTTCTCTATCAGCAACTTAATTTTTTTTCATATGCTGGCGCTAAGAGATACAAATACAGTCGGTGACTCTATGACTGCCTTCCCTGTAATATAACATATAAGCCGCTTAGGTTGACACAATAACATTTTTATCTGACTCGATGGCTTTTGATGAGTCAGCTGAAGAAAAACAACGAATGAACGCTTCTTTTGCCTGCGAAGCGACGTTCTCTTGCGGTACATCTTTTTCTTTCTTTTTTGCCGTTTGATCCATCAGCTTTTCGGAAATATGAAATCGAAGGCAGTTTGAGTGCCTTCATCTACTCCTCTCCATTCTTAGTTTTTTTTTATTGTCTGGCACTCTCTGACGATGCCTCTATCCGTTCCCGATACGCTTTCTTCATTATTTTGAAATTGCCCTCAAATAAAGCCTTCAATATTTATTCTTTCTTATTTTTGCTGCGCATTGAACCTCGCCTCAGTTCACCGTCAAGAATTTATGCTTCCTCTTAACTTCCCGCCTACTAACTCCGGATAAGATAACAAGCAAGACCCGTATATGCCATTTCTTCACCCCAATTCAGATTTCAATTTAGAAGAATAAATAAAAAAAGAAAGAGTACTTCAGACCACGACACGTCGTTACCTTCGCCTCTTTTCGTAGTGATAACACACTGAAGTACCCTTGATGTGGCGACCAATGCGCGCAGCTACGAAGCGATGATGAGCGGTCCGAACTGAAACTGGTTTAGAGCCCGTGAGAGCGAATCGATTTCAACTCGACCGAAGGCCGATATCGGGTGCCGCGTCCCAGCATAAAGGAATCGACCTCGACCGCTGGATGACAGACCAAAGGCAGGGTGGTTACTCACTGGCGCCACAATGCGGTGCCCACGCAGAAACGATTGGGACTTGTGACCATCCTATAGCTGCGGCGATCTATACAGTATCTATCTGTCGTAATAACCGCCATTCCGTTTCAAGGGAGCAGGTCCCGTCGGCCGCTGTCCAATTCATGCCCTATAGATTTTATTTTTCCCAGCTCGTATATTCCAGCTCGTCGTGGTAAAAGCAGTGTCTCTACAGCATCATAGGTTTGATATCCCTTTTCCCGGTTTTTTAGAAAACTGATGACTTCGGCGGGCTGCACGAAGAAAAAGAAGATGTGGCACGGAGTTGGCGTTTCTGGAAGTATTATTACGGGTGGATTATTGTTGGGTGGGAAAGATCTCTCATACATTGATTATGCTGGGGAGCACCGATAATTATACAGACTTCGATTGCTCGTTGCTACATGTGCTAAAATGCAGAGATAGTTAAATATATTTACAACGCAAGCTAATCTAATGGCCAACCCAACCTTTACCACGCCCATCCTCCAGACTTCAGGTTTTAGCTGCGTGCCGAAGAAACATTGAATGAACCTACGTACAGGAAAAGCGAATTAAGGTAACGTTTAAACCCGCAGGGAAGTATGTATCCAACAGAGTCTGCAGGCTTGGAAAAGATTTTCAAAACCCAAGACTAGGAATACTATTTAAGCGGATGAATAAGGAATTACAAACAAACCCGGCGGTTCGCAGATGGCGCGGTCCTTTCGGAGCTACGCTACCTTCGACTTGCAATAATTAATCCATGATTTTGACCAGCGAAGTGTAAGGGTCGATTTCAGGATGGATATACGATAGGTTCAGGTAATGTTCAATAGTCTCTTAAGTGAACGAGAGTTCATCATTTGTATACTGAACCTCTGGAATCTGCGGAAGAGGTTAGTTATCTAGGTGACGTAGGGTGAGAGGGAATTGCCGAAGGGGACATGGTCATGAGAAGGAAGGAAATTTGAAGGCAAATTTAAGTCAATAAACTGTGGTACGTCTCCGTTGTTATATGTCTTGATTTGAAGGCATAGAGCTCTGAATCCACCCTCCCCGCCAAACCCCTCCCCCCCCCCCCCCCCCTAACCCACACGCACACGTACTCATCGTACAGGGTTAGATGTGTAGCTGGAGAGGTTGGAAGTAGTACGTCTCCGGCTACTCAATTTCGCAAATACAGAAATTTTCTTTCACAACAAATAAATATGAAGTACATGCAATGGCCTGATCACAGTTTGACGTATCAAAAAATTCGTCCTGGCGGCTGCAACAGATGTTTATGTCAGTTACTTAAGTCCCACATTTTTAACTCTAAACATATAGATTGCCACACAGGAAATATACCTAAGCCAACGCAGGCTAGCCAGAAGAAAATTCTACGGGGATTTCTATTCATACGATACAAGCCATGCAGCCACATCACTGCCGCCTGGCAACAGAAACGTAAAAAAAAAGAAACGGATAAAGAAATACATCTTCATTTCAACCGATCGCTACTGGCGCTCTCGGAAACGCCAAATATAGGAATCACAAAATATAACACCGAAAGAACAAGAAGAAGAAAAAAAAATAAGAAAACAACTTGTATAAGAACGCTGGAGAGGACCAGGAAGTGCAGATAAGGGATGACCGAGCCTTATCCCTATATACCTCGAATCGCCGATCCTTCAAGGCTTCGATCCGTTTGGCCGCCCGCCATTATTTTTCTTCTCTTCCCATCGGCGAAGCGATTCGCGGGGCGACGTCGGAGCGTGGGTTAAGAAGCGGAGGCCGTTATTGCCGGCGGAGGCCTTTTTGGGAGCGCGCCAGATACCGAGTGAACCGTGGCGCCACAAAGATAAACTGGAAGGAAAGAATGATGGACGGACTACACGGCCTGTATACGGTAAACAACAAACAAAAACAAAACAAAAGGCAACAAGTGTACGACTACGACGTTAGAGCGCTGTGCAGGGAGGGACACCTTCTTCGTAATATTCGATGGCGATAGAACGAAGCGTGCCGATAACGTCGAAAAACGAAAACGCAAGCCAGTATAGTATTTAAAACCAACATAGCATGATACAATGGCACCAACACTGGGCACACCAGCAAAAGGGTATGTCAGGGCGTGCGGGAGGCCGTCACGTGAGGCAGGAAGTGCAGATGAAGGTTGGGGAAAGGGTGGCTTACCTAGCGGCCTCGGATCCCAAGGCGATCAGCCAATGAGACGCGGCGATGCAGGGAATAGAAGAAAAAGAATGAGGCATGAACTTGAGCTACAAGAAAGCTATATAGTCTATGGTAAAGGCAAGGAAAACAGTAGGAAAGCTATAGGAAATCGAGACGGCTACGTGGAAGTATTAGGGAAGGCATTTCTAGGAGGAAAAGCAACACGGGAATGGAGGGAATAGCGGGGTGAGTGCTGTAAGTAGGAAAAACGACAGGCTCCAGATAATTGAGCTCGCTACCCTAGTCTCTCTTCTTTCCTTTCTAGTGATTGTGGGCACCTTTTCTTTTCATTTTTTTTTCTTTTTGTCTGGCATCTAAGCCAGTCGTTCCGGTACGCTAGGCATGCCCTGATGGTCGAAGCTCTAGGCATATACCTTGGAAGCTTGATGTATGGGAGTGGGTATCTTCGTGCGACGGTGACCGTGTACGTCATACTGAAGCAATTGATTACGTAGCATGCATTCGGTTAACTGGGATTCTCTCGAAAGGCAGGGAATTGAGACATTGTGCATGATGGACGCGTTAGGTGGTATGACAGGAGCATTAAGAGCCAGCTGCTCGAAAAGCATTTTGGCAAAACGACTACATGTACAGGACTATTAGGTTCATTAGATATTCGAACGTAAAGTACTATTAGATATTCCGATCCTCACACTTATTGTATATTTGCCACATTGGAACGCGTCCAGAACCACGCCACCCGTATTGTGACGACTAATCACAAAGTGCAAGTATAAGTCGGACGGGAAACATTGGGTAAATGCAGACAAAAATTAACTTGTGCTGTTCTAGCACATATAGCTTGTTGCTCGGCTTTTGTTCACCTGCTCCACGCAAACTTTGTATTTTATTTTGAATTAGAAATGAGAAAATGTTTGATATTCGATTCGAAATGTGGTGGTATTCTTTCTAAAATATTAATATTCGATCCGATTAGAAAGTTTCACTGTTCTAACGCCGCTACTCTCTCTATATGGCTGGTCGCACTGAAGAAAGCTGAAGCAAGGCCGTTGCCCGGATGCAAGTTCTTCTCCCATCCACGCCTCTTAACGCAGACATGGTACAAGTTTTGTGGAACGTTTCTGCCTGTGCGAAAATGCCGGAGGTGGCAGCTCGCGTGGTTGCAACTGTTACGGCCTCGTGGTAGCTTCTGTGCCATTTTCTGCGATCCCGAGAGAAAACATTTGCGGAAATCTTCGTCTCGCTTCGGTGATAATTGAATTCTGCCAGAACGAACGGTGCTCTTCTAACGTTTCCAGAATGGCACGCAACGTAAGTGAACCACCTATAACACATAAAGTTTCTGTCATGACCTTCCTCGTAGAATCCGTGTCAGATTGTCGACCAATCCATCCGATACTCACGACTCTCACGGTGATTGAAGGAGATTTTTCTCTAGCAGTTATAGCCTGAAACTACGGGAGTGCTCATAGTAATTTATGGGGTTGAAATAAATACGAATCGAATAGAGCCAAAGCGAATGGAATCGAATTGAACATCGAATACCTCTTGAATTATTTTCGAATAATTCATTCGATGGCTTATTACGCTGATGAACTGATTGTAATTGGGTACCCCCCTCCCCTCCCCCCCCCACTCTGTGATGTCCAGCAGGGCGCTTAGGGTAATATATAATATACCCTATACATACAATATAAAAATAATTAAATTATAAGCAGTAGTTTTCACAATCATTATAGACAAATGCTGACGCCCTATACTATTCTTAATGTCATCACGTTTCTGTCATTACACTTTACGTTGTAAGCGTTGCTTATTAAAAGCGCGAATTCAGGACTAAGAACAAATAAGCAGTTTGGTTGCATACAGAGGGCTTCGGAGTACTTCGGACAGTGCAAACGTACACGGCATAGCCGGTAAGGCCTGGCTCCCTGAGTGACGTAGCCTTCTCCCCAACCTGAGTTCTCGTGTTTTACGGCTATAGTATGCCATTGGGGATGAATATTATCGTACTTTTCTTTCAATATTATGTTGAGTGCGCACAGCTGACGTTTTGAAATATTCTATAACAATTCGAAAAAAATATTCGTGTTTAGGAATAGTGACTATGTGATTCGAAGACCGAATCGATCGGAACACTATTCGATTCGCGTTTTGAAAGTTTCGAGTGTTCGCACGCCTTTATATAATAAAACTCTATTGTTCGAGTAATGGCGGCGTAAGGAATGAGCAGTTTTGTCTAGTTAGGTGTCTCCGGCAGTCATGCGTAGTTAGAGTGACTATCTGCATCGCACGCTGACTTGAAGACGTGCAATCACGCGCATGCGCAATAAGTACACGCTGTCAATAGTTTATTAGCCCTGGTTCAGAATAACATAAAAATGGCGGTTATGTCGCCTTTGGTCTGTATTAAACGCACCATGGCCAACTCACATGAGTGCGTGTTTAAGCTTCAACGTATTCGCATTTCTATTTAGCGCTGTCTATTGACGGACGACGCTGTGCGGAAATCCACGTGACGACGAGAAGTGATGGCCAATGTACGTATGCTAAAAAAAAATAAATACCTGGGCATTTATGGTCCTCTCCCTCCCCCCTCCCATTTTTTTCGTAGTTAAAGTAGAAGGCAAGTGATTGTAGACACGGCATTGCAAAAACACAAAGAACCTTTACATAGACACGCGAGTGGCCCATTCCCTCGAATGATTACGATGGTAATGATGGTGATCATGATGATCATGATAAAGGTGATAAAAATGATATAGATGAAAAAATGACTAACACCTTTTCTTTTTTTTAAATGAGGTGGTGACACACGTCTTTAAAACTTTTTTACATAATATTCTTAAACTATCTCTTCACGCCAAACTATGGTGGTCACCATAAAAAGCCCTATTTGATTACATTATTGCGCATTATCTCTTCCATTGCACCGGGAATCTTGCAACCGCCTTTGACTAGTCTGCGCAGCCGCAGCTTCATGTATGTTTCCCTTATTGTCCTGAAAACCCGCCGTCGAACAGTGAACGGCGCCATCTGTCGAATTGCTCAACTTGTGTGTCCTATTTGCGTGGGGTATTTGTTTTTCAGCAGTTTTTTATGTTACCTAAAAGCTTTCGAAAGTGCATATAAACGTCCTTGTGGTGTTTAAAGTGGTGTTTGCAATTTAGTGCGATGTTGTTTTAGGAGCGGAGTACTTACTCAGCCTTCAGCCTCCATCGCAAGGTTTTGACAGAGAAGGCTTAATAAAAATAAAATAAGAGTAGAAAACAAGGCAATGCAGATGCTACCAATTCTTGAAGAAGACACCAGCCACTGTTTATATTGCTGCAAAACAGGATGTCGCGCAGGACGAAATAGCAGGAAAGAAGAGTTCGTAAAGAGACTCGTGCGTTTGTATAAAAGGTTAAGTATATTCATGTATACACGAATAGCATGTGGACATGTACAGAATGCGCAATGTCTAGAAAGTTTCACGAACCCTCTGCTTTCTCTTTTAGAATTGTAAAAGTTCGTCGGTACATAAAACTTTCTCTTTCGCGTAAGTTTGCTATGAAAAATGTTACAAATTGCATAGGATGGTATTTTTTATTTATGATTTTGAATCGCGGCGCTGTAGATCAGAATAATCTCTAAACAGAGTCGTGCTAGGAACGCTCCTACGTTTCAATTTTTCCCCTAACGTCATAATATAACAAACATTGAGCTCTGACTTTAAACAGAGATCTTTTCTTTGATATGAACCCATAATTGCATACTTTAAGCAACATTTCGAAGATCTCATTTCAGCGTTATTATGCAAACTCTTTTTCATAATCATGCACTGTGCTTCCACAAACTTCTGCAACATCATGTCGAAGAGCAAAAATAGTTTCCCTTTTACTTCCCCTAAGAATCTGTGAGTGAGCACGCAAACTCGTTTTCTTTTTTTTAAGGCTATATTACCGTTATTCGCTCGGGTTTATACATTTCATCAGGGCAAAATCTTCAATTATACGGCTGCGCATGTTTTGTACATAGGAGTCTTCACAGTGTATTTGACATTCACCAGCTGGCGTTTTCTATTTATTGCATTGAAAATGACTATGCTTATTCGTGCTAGTTATTGATTTTGATCTTTTTCACTAACGTTTTGAGGCTTTGCCATGCGAACATTTAGCCGTCTCATCTCCGAACAGAAAAAAGCGTTTAAGAATGCGGTTGCATGCTGTATATTTCGGTGGCTATCTGGAGCATAATAATATCATAAAACACAAAACAAGCTTGAGAACAATACTTCATTTTGCACGCTTAAAGAGCTCCGCTGGGTTCCAGAAGCCCTTCGTTCATGCCGTGTAGCCCTAATGCTCAGAAGTATTAAACGGGAAACTTAAAAAGAATAAAGAAATCACTATTTACGTACATTTGTAAAGCTTGGGTAAAGTTAGTGGTGACACTATGTGTATATCAAGAGTGTGGTTCTTTTTTGAGCAGAACAACATTTGGTTCAGTAATTGAAGTGATACAGAACTCGCCGAGCTTCTACCGCCGTCTGTCGGCTCCGACTTGGCTCGCGACGGCCGTGACAGGCTATAGTGTGGTGGTTCCAGCCAACGTTCATTATTCAAGTGGCCGAATGGCCGCTGTCGTTTCCCGTTGCGCCGTTTGTTCGCCGTGATTGATGCATTCCGTGTCCCTTGCTGCCGAATCTGTTGTATCGAGATTAGATATCGGCACTTCGTTGTTTTCTTCTTCTTTTCTTTCGGGCTCGTACGACCAGCCGTGTCTGCAAACGAGATATTTGTTTTTGCATAGTGAAAGTGCTGTGCAGAGTTTCAAGGAAACGCTCAGGGACGGCTTCTGGCGTTCTTTGTACGTGACCTTGATTTCTCATATAGAAGAATACATATAAATTGAAGCCTTGCGCCTTTCAGACAAGTGAATATAATGTGTTTCTCTTAGCGCTTTCACTCGCTTCGTTCAATAATTTTGGTATTTCTATTTGAAACCAAAGCTTTTTCTTTTTTTTTTCGCCTTATGGTTTCATGCACTTAGCATAATCGAACGTTTCGGCAAACACTACCAAACGACGTCTCCGTAATTTTTCTCCGTGAAACGAAAATGGCGGTGCCTGGGGGTTTTCCTGACGTCCTGGGTAAAAAACTTATAATAAGTATCTTTCTGCGTTGAGGAAGACACATTCGAAGACCTAAAATAGATCTCTGGTGTATTTGGGCATGAATTCCTTGTCTGTTTAGCTTTAAATAACGTGAAAGTGATGGCCATGTTTGTTACTTTGCCACCCACAACGGTCTGTATTCAGAAGTTTCAGCAGGTGTATTGCAAGAATGAGCGCTTTAACATGGCTCACAAAAAATGTTTTTACAGTCGTACTGCTCCTGCAGTTCACTCTAAATGGTTGAATCTAAGGCTCAGCGCAATGTGGATCACGGCATAAAATCGGAATTCGATAACATACATTTCAAGTCGACGACGCGAATAAACCACGATATTGCTCTTCTTAAACCTACGACAGGGGTTTTTTTTTTTAGTTTTACTGCCGCGAATGGTAAAAACTTTCTTTTTGTATATACCGTCACACGATCAAGAAAGTTTTACGATATCATGGAACTCTTGCTTCTGGTTGAATATAAGGGCGTACCACAAGTGCTGGAGTCTACAGGGCAAGGGTTTCCAAGAACGACAAATGCAAGGTGATCGCATGAAATTACGCGTTCTACTCGGGCAGGACAACTTAGCTACGCAGAGAAGTTCTTTTGGGGAAGGGTCAGACCACTTTCTAAATTTGCGAATGCGCTTCTCTGCGCCGAATATTTTCTCAATTGATGGCGGCACCGGTTAAACTGAGCAAGCAGGAACGATCTTATTGCAGTTCAAATAGAGCGTAGTGTCTGCTTTTTACTGAAAAAAAATTTGTTTCTGTAGTACAGTGGAAGAAGGCTTGAAGCGAACAAAGCGCTGTTATGAGGTAATTGTGCTGCGATCTCTCTTCCGCTGGAGACATATGCTTTGATAGCCGTAGTATACCAAGCCGTAATTGAAGGGCATTTCAACTATAATGCCAAGACTTATTGACGCCAGGTTACCGCTAGCGTTCGATGTGACTACAGGGGCAGGTAACTAAATGCAGGTGAAATCTCGTATTATAAAATATTTCAAAGCTTTCTTGATGTTATTAGGTTGTATAATGGTCACAAAGTAGAAGAATTTAATGGACCATGACTCCCAGGTAATCGAAAAAATATGCAGGCGACATCCTATAGCAATTCTTCCGTAGCATCTATAGCTAGTGCTGAATTCTCTTATGCATGAAGGACACGTTCTCTCTCTCTCTCTCTCTCTATATATATATATATATATATATATATAAAGCGGCTATATATATACCTATATATATATATATATATACCCTATATATACCGCTTGATACCCTTCTACGATACATTGCACATTGCCTTCAACTTTTTTTCTAAATTCACTCGGAAGAAATTTCGCCAATTTTCATTCTGGGTGGGAAGTACGGTGCATGTGTCACTGTAAAGACGGGGTTTCCTCATATTAGTTTCATCCGATCTCGAGAAATTTGACCCCAAATTGATGTAGACCTCTGTGTCGTCCCAGACGGCCAGAAGCAACCTTGAGGTATGTTTCGAAATCACTTGTGATTGCGTGAAAATGCCGTACGCGACAGCAACATGGCAATGTACTACACGTAGTTCCATCTTCATATTTGTATTTAAGCAATCAAATGCAGTTTTCACCATAGTAAACATGAGGAGATGACTGACATAGTTATTTTTTTTTCACGTACACGGAGACGCAGTTTCTGGCATCTAACCGTGGCATATAAATTTTCAAATTTGTTTTTCAAGTTCGTAGCATAACAGCAGACAATAAAAACCACCTTGAAGAGCGATTATGTCCCATAGTTGTGTTCAGGTCTCAGGAGGATACATATATATGTGCGATTAATATAAATTTCTTGTTCTTTAACATGAACTAACTCGAATACTGATACAGTTGCTAGCCCTTTCCGTTTGTGGTTCGACGAAGTGAAATTTAAATGTAACTTTCATTTTATTCCAATCGCAATTATAGACACACCTTGCCGTGCTGTCACGGTATCGACTACAGAGTCGCGCAGTGCGTTTGGCTGCAACAACGACGAAGACAGGTTGACACAGCACCATGCTCCGCTGAGTCGACTAATCCTAACATAGCCGCCCCCCAGCGTTCTTCCTTTCCCTGCTGGCATGAGCATTTTGAGTACCAGCACCAGCGCACTGCTGGTGCTGGTGCTATGTATGTACCACACCGTAGTGCATACAGTGTGGTTCAGGCGCAACGGACATTGCAGTTCAAGCGACAAACGCTGACGGTATTTTTCTGCGGTCTCATTTGGTGTACTATTGAGGTGGGCCGCCTGCAACACCAGTGGTGGAATTCCTCATACCGCGAGCATTATGAGATGCCTAGTAGCTACCTGGGCGATGTTTCTGCTGCGCAGAAGGAGTTACCCCGCCGTGTAGTTACATACCAAGGAACACTCATTAGTGCTCGCTCACTTTCAGAACAAACGCTGTCGCCGAGAGTCTTGCGATATTTGTAGTGATATCTCCGCTATAGATTGAAATGTTCAGCCCAGCTCAGGTTACAAATGACTGTGTTAACGAGGTGAAAAAACTGTGGTAATGCACATTCGGTTGTTTCACTCTGTAAGTCCGACTTCAAAGGGATTTTTCCGTCTGTCCTAAGCTCAACCTGGCATTCATTTCATGACTGAAGCTTGAGAAATGATGAACAAGTTCTTTTGTGTAAAAATAATTTGTTTCCCTGCTTCTGAAGTAATCAATATTTGTAAATCAGACACGAGAGATGATGTGTTACAATATCTGCAAACAAGTATTCAGCACTGATCCCATCATATTCGTTCCACAGAGTTATGCACACTTCAAAACGTATTCCGCTCCTTTTCTGTATATGTTTACAATAACGTGAATTTTCTGTCTGAAACATTTTTGCAGTACTGCTGGTGACAAAGGCGAAATGACTAACAGTTGAAAAAACCTTTTCTGGAAGTAATGGCGTGCAGCTGTATGAACACACTTTTTTGGGGGTTGATGCGAAAGAACACATTCACAAGATGGAAAAAGGAAAACACTTGCTGTGCGCAGTTTTGTCCTTCGTATGTGTGTCGTGTTTAGCTCAAAAAAAGTGACAAGAAAATGTTCAGTTGGGATAACAATTCTCCTTTTGCTTCCCATAATCGAACATCACCTGGCAACATTACGCTTTGAAAAACATATCTAGTGTCTCTTATTGCTCCTTGTAAGCACGTAAGGTATATGAAAAATTCGAAGCTCCGTGGCCACACCATTCTTTTTTTTTTTATTCCAGGTGACAACATCAGGCAAGTGATCCGGACTTCCCTCGGTACAGCTTCGTCAAGTGAATTCGAGGAAATGTATTCCATCCCTGAAAGAACAAAAAGGTAAGTTCGTATTGTCGAGGCGTAACGCCAACAGCCAGCAGCAACTCCCAACTTGCCAGTGCAGTAATTTTTCAAGGGCGCCGGTGAAGATCATAATTTAACGTGCGGAAAGTGCACACCAAAGTGACGCTTCACAGCGACATGTACATTTCACTTATCTTCAGTTTGCAGAAGTGTCTCTCTAACAACATTCAATTTTCTTTGCCAACGTGCACAACGCGGTGAATTGTGAAGAATAAAACTCTGTCGCATCGATAACCTATACAGTCATTCTCAGAATCCGGCCAGCAGTCTATCGCGATGCTGTGAGAGTCCTTGAAAAGAAACTGGTTGGGTTAACTACCGTATTTTTCTTCAGCGAATCCGACATCTCCACGTCCAAAACTATGAGCGTACAATCTGAACTTCACATCATTATGGTGACCTCCACATTTATAAAAAAATTAAGAAAAGAAAACATCATTCCCCTAAGCACAACCATACAATGTAACCGAAGTTAAAGCGAAATAAAGCATACAGGAACGTAACTGTTATGTTTCTTGTCTTTTCAAATCTTGGTTCTGATTCGTAGCGTGCACAGCAGGCTGCGACAGTGCGCGAGACATTAGTCGTTTATGTGACCTTATGACACAGATACCTCTGTTGCTTGCAGCCGATCGCTGACGCATCTGTCCGTTTTTAGCAACGTTCTTTAATCATACGATTTTGGAAGCTCCGCTTCCAATTAGATTAGACTGACCGAATTAGACTGACCGGTTAGATTAAACTCGTCGTCACGAATTCCCTGCTAAGGAAATGATTGCATGGGGTAATAAGACCCAAAAAAAGAGTGCTGTTTATGCGGCCTTGCTTACATTACTCATCAGGATGTTATGCTGTTGTTGTGTATTTATATATGTTCTACAACGGAAGTTAAGTTTATATTTAATTTTCGTTTGTCCATAGGTGACCGAACAGTCAGCGAACACCCACGTTGTTCACCAATCACTGTGCACCGGTTCCGGAGCATAGGGTTAATTGGGGAGCTTAGCAAGTGGTTTGATTGAACGAGCTGTTTGTCGCACGTTCTTCTAAGTGTTGGAATGCGGTAGCTATAGGTCACGATAATATCTACACGTGCCTGGACAAGATGACGCACTGGCATAACTAGGCCTCCCATTGTTCAATAGACACAGTTGAAGCAAGATTCGAAACTCACGTGAACGGTCGGTTGTGCGAGGTGTCTCGACTGCATCAGTTTTCGGAGCATCGCCGTTCCTTTTCGTATACTTACAACTACGCAGTTACCGGAAAACTAAGCAACGTAACGAACTAGCAGCTACAGCTGCATCGATAGCTCGCTTCGATGAGCTGCGCGCCGGAATCTTCCCGCGCCCACCACGCCATGCAACGGCGGTGCCAGGACGACGTAAACTGGAAAGCCGCCGACGGCAGCACGCTGTCGTAATGGCCCACTCTATAAATCGCCCCCGCTCTGCCACAAGGCGCCGACTGTCAAGTGCCGGGGGTGTGCTCGATAAACAAAGGCTCTCTTCCTCCCGTTCTCATTCATTTCAAACCCCCTGCCGCTCTAGTACGAGGCTGAAGGACTCCCCACCCCCCGCCCCCTTTCCCCTCATCGCCCCTTCATGGCCGCAACGCCCTCTTCATTTCTTGACTGTCGTCTATCGTGGCTCGAGTTGTGCGTAACGCGGTGGCGCATGCGATTGCATTTCGCCGCGGTTCTAGATTTTTCTCAACTCTTCCGGCCCAGCTGGCACGCATCGCGTTCCCTTCCGGTAGCACTGCGATGTGGCGGGGGCAGCTTCGAACAGCCTAGGTCAGCAAATCGGCCGGCTGCACGGTTGTCGTGGAGCGAAACGTAAATACGAAGCATCCTTTTTCATTCGTTTGTTGCGTCCCAAGGCTTGCACCGAAATCAGTTTGTTCTCCAAAAAGAAAAGAAAAAAACAGAAAAAAAATCAATAAAGCTTAGTCCTGCATGCTTCCGCGGCACTAGATGCGCAAGCTGGCACCACATTTGTAACTGTTTGTTCACCTCGTTGTTTATATGAAAACATTGCTACCAGCATGCAAATAGAGGGCAAAACTGCGACGTCAGCTGGCGCTTCCGGTGCGATCAAAGCTAAAGGGGGTGTAAGTCATTGTAAACGGTCGAGTTATTTTGTTCGTGCCATCATATACGTTTAGGTTGTTCAACGATTTCTTATTTTCGAGAAGTCGATCCTAAACTTGAGGGGAGACTCGTAAAGATATGCTAGAATGCTTCTCAGCTACGAGACTCAACTTTTGACTGTAGTGCTCGTACAGCCGTGTCTCGTGCTGTGCCTTTCCATCTTTTTATTTCACACGCTTTCCCTCTTTCTGCTCGTCTGTTTCCCTATTTTTCCCTAATCGGGTGGGCAGGCGTGGTATCCCTATCAGGATATATTTGCTAGCCTGGTTCTCTTCTTCACTGTGTGTTGTTTATTAACATTTGCGATTTGCTTATGTATGTGCGTTTGCGGAATCCCCAGTGTGATGGCGCATTTCTTTCCTGTGAATGAACCTCAATTTAACCAGCTGTATTGTCTTTGCTTCAGTCTCAGTTGAAATTTCCACGTTTTTCGTAACAGTTTGCGGGCTGTGCCTGGGATATATTCAGTTCAAAGCAAATAAAGCTCGTATAAAGAGTTAAGTTGGCAGCAACGGATACCTTTCATAACAAATAGCAGTTTCTATGCGAAGACCATGGCAGTTGCTACCGATGTAATAACATGAACTTCCGTTTAGGATAACTGAGGCAGTATGATGCCTGGAAGTCTAAGAACGGGTGGTCACGCTTGCTGCCCGCAGGCCGAGTCTTTCTAGCCGCGATTTCCTGCACAAAATTAAAAAAATGAGTGATTATCATATAGTGACTATCATATATATCATTCTTTTAGTGACTGTTTTAGGTTTGCGAAGGTTTTTCTGGCGTCATGCAGTGAATATCATATATGCAGTGGAATTCTGGCTGGCACTCGTTCGGGTTGTCGATTTAGATGCTAAATTAACTGTAGCATCCGTTGAACACGATGTGGCGCACCCAGTGGACTGAAGCTGGTTTCCATAAGTAGAGAACAATTGCGCTGGTAAGCATAAAGTGTGCTGGACGGGCGGCGCCATTATCCTAATGTGAGAACATTGTTTACAGCGATGATGATCTAAAAAAAAAGAAAACCGGGGCAACGTAATGAATCAAGTTCAACCAATTTGTTACGTAAGCATTTGGGGACAGATGTCGTAAAGCTGCTGGATTAAAATAAATATCAAAGTATATATGCCTCACATAAAGATAAAAAGAAAGTTTGTTAGGAAAACGTTTAGAAACCAATAATAAAAAGAAGGTTTCACGATTATAATTGTGCTCCCTGGTATGGCTGCTTACTACTTAAAATATGCAGTCACAATACTTTCCAAGCTTATTCACTGTTTGCATTATCAACAGCGTTAGCGCAGATTGAAGCATCGAATTGACCTAATTCGTAAGTGCACCAGTCTATAGGCTTCCAGGCTTCGCGTGCTTGTCTGCCCCTAAACCAGGAGCTCCCTCGCTTAAAAAAAAATTTCAGAAACAAGCATTGGCATAAGCCGATCGACGATTTCCTGTTTAACCAAACGCAGGCGATATGTCTAACTAAAACACTCGAGTCGTAAGTGTTTATTCTGGTAAAACGCTCCAAGAGCGAAGATTTGTTCAAATATTTTCAGTTATTCGGCATTTACGTTGTCTGCTTAGTTACTGTGCGCGAGCTGCCGTTCCACAGAAGAGGCTATGAAAACAAGTTTTAGCGCGTCTTGGCTACCAACGAACCCTCGCTGAAAAGTGAAACTGAAAGGCGGCGCCTGCATTTCCTAATACTCCACGGTGTTCTTTCTTCAAGGCATGCTTACCGTCGTCGCAAAAACCCATTATCGACACTCACAGCCCGTCGCATGACATTGTGAATTCGCCGAGACACCTCAGTGGTTATGGCGCTGCTCATCTAAGCACAGGGTCATGAGTCAAATCACGGCCGAAGCGACCGCATCGCGATGAGAGGGAATATGCAAAAACGGTTGTTTACCGTGCATTGCGAGCAAATTTACAGAGAAACCTAGGTAGGCAAAATTTATCCGAACAGCGGCGTGCGTGGTAGTCGTACTGTGATTTTGGCACGGAATACCGTATAATTGAGTTTAGACCTTCGGGCACTTAAGTTCTTTTTTATGCGATAAGTCCGGTATGAGGCGGAGACAGGAAACCTATCCAGCTAGCACAAAGTGCCTGGGGTGAATCACAGAATGCCTCGCATTACCAAAAATGCTGGTCCCAGGCACTGTGGGAATCGATCTTCCGCGAAATATTTTGCAGGTAACACGCTACCCAACATTGTTAAGGGTTTCATTAAAGCGTTACCAGGTGGACCAACAAGTTTGCGTAAAGCGATCAATTTTATATCTGTGACAAGTGCGAAGGCGGCAGCTGGTGACGACAACCACATGTGACGGCTCTTGTACTCCGGCGAAGAAACATTTCAGTGTGTTTTATTACCTTGAGTGATCCTGAAGGCGGCACAACGTGACACAGCGTTTACGTATAGTGCTATGTGGTACGAGGAAAGGAGTCAGAAATCTAGGCCAATCCTTACGGCGGTGCAATCTAACACATTACCTCAAAGCGAAAGCTGCAACGAGGTGCAGAATTGGAGAATTGGTGCGCTCTTGCTTTTATAAGTGACTTAATTGTCTGTATGCGAGGTTACACACTCGAAAGAGATTATAAGATTTTCTATTGTTCGCACGTTTTATTCATGGCATTGAAGCCTTAAGGAAACTGGCACGCGCGCAACCGTGCTCTCCTGCGCACGTGCTGAGGCACGTGTTATGCGCCGTGACGTACGCGCCAGTCGTCTGAATGAGCTAGCTGGCGTTTTCACGATAAGTGCAAGCGTGCGAGCGTGGCGTGACGGTTACAGCATCGGGCTTTTCGGCTATGAGGTCGGGGTGCGATCCCAACATCGGGTCATTTTTTTTTGTTTAATGAAAAGGCCCAAGGTGCAAGACTGCATCCTTACCTTCCTGCCTACCACAAAGTGCCTGGATTGAGGTAAAGAATGCGCTTCGCATTTGAACCACGAGCTCTCTCATTATCAACCTACGATCATTAGGGCTCACAAGATACTTCGTAACTTTCGCCTGCCGTTTACGACATTCCGTGGCTTTGCTCTGTGGTAAATAGCAAGTCTCGCTTGCTATGTTTATTGCAAGCATTACCCTTTGAATTTACTGATGCGATTACAAACTTGATAGAAGGAATCGGCTTCGTTAGCACATATTCTCAGAGTCTCAGATGCCCTCGATATTCGTATTGCTGTGTTAGCGCTGCTTAAAAGGTGAAATTTCGCAGAGATTTTTCCTGTTCATTACTCATTTTTCGGTCGTGAGATAAAGTTTTCCAAGTTGTATCTGCTTTGTTATTGGGATATTAGTGAGCATGATGTTCCTTTCAGTGTACACATAATAACATGCTTGCGACTATGTTGTTGCAGTTTCCAAATTATTATTTAAGGTTTAGCGTAAAAAATAATTTGGAAATTATTGTTGAAAGCTTACCGTAAAAAGCAGCCGCGGTGGCTCGGTTATAGCTAAGGCGTTGAGCTGCTGAGCACGAGGTCCCGGGATTGAATTCCGGCCGCGGTGACCGCATTTCGATGGAGGGGAAATGCAAAACCGTCCGTGTGCTTGCGTTGTAGTGCACCTTAAAGAAGCCCAGGTGGTCAAAATTAAGCCTGAGCTCTCCACTACGGCGTGCCTCATAATCAGAACTGGTTTTGGCACTTAAAACACCACAATTCCTTTATTGATATTATTTTCGCAAGATGGCGCCCAGTACGAACGTTCATATTCTGTGCCCCCTGCATTTTTAGGGCAAACAGCAGTTTCATCATTGTATTTCATGCGAAAAACATGCACACGTGAAGAGTACTGCATGGTCCGGTGAGGACATCGAGCTTCTGAAGCCTGGTGGGAAAGCTTTCACGTGTAACCTTTGCTAGAACGCCGACATTCCAGCGGTCAGGCTTCGCGATGCCAACACGCCCGCTGCTTCCCCACAGGGTGTTGAATAACAATTGATATACAAAAAGTGTAAGGGAACATGTATATAAGTCTGTAATGCTTTATGATTCTAATCAGTAGTAAGATTTTATTTTACTACTTATCAGTATTTGCTCACTTTTGACTAAGGAAAAAAATTTTTACATCATATGTGCAGGTGAAGACTACCGCGGGATGAAGTGAACGGGCGGTGGCATTGAGCATGGGTCTTTTGGAAGCCGCACTCAACGCCTCAGTACTGCTCGCCGCCACCGAGGCCGGAGGCAGCGGCGGTTTGAACGGCGTGCTCGACGACGGCTCCGCAGGCGGAAGCACCACTAACGGAAACGGAAATGCCACAAACGACAGCGTGGCTTCAGATAGTAGTGGTCACTCCGCACCCTACTCGCTTCCCGAGGTGATTCTGATAGCCTTCCTGGCCGCTTTGTTGAGCGCAGTCACCATCATCGGCAACCTCATGGTCATGATCTCGTTCAAACTGGACAAGCAGCTACAGACCATTAGCAACTACTTTTTGCTCAGTCTGGCCATCGCCGACTTCTCCATCGGGGTCATCTCGATGCCCTTGTTCACCATGTACACACTGTACGACCACTGGCCCCTCGGTCCCTTTATATGCGACACGTGGCTCGCATTCGACTACCTGACCAGCAACGCGTCCGTGCTCAACCTGCTAATAATCAGTTTCGACCGGTACTTCTCGGTCACCAGGCCGCTGACCTACCGAGCCCGGAGGACTACAAAGAGGGCCGCCATCATGATCGCCAGTGCCTGGGTCATATCCTTGGTGCTGTGGCCGCCATGGATCTACTCGTGGCCCTACATCGAGGGTCAGCGCAGCGTTCCGCTGGACCGCTGCTACATCCAGTTCTTGGAGACCAACATATATGTGACCTTTGGGACGGCCCTAGCCGCCTTCTACGTGCCGGTGACGGTCATGTGCATTCTCTACTGGCGCATATGGCGCGAGACCGAGAAACGCCAGAGGGACTTGACCCAGCTCCAGGCGGGCCGGAAGGAGACCGGCGGCAGCCGGAAGTCGACGTCCAGCGACGACCCCGCCGAGTCGGAGGACTTCCGCCGCGGCCGCAGCGACTCCTGCCCGCCGGACGTGGAAACCACGTACGTGCCCACTTCGCTGTGCGTCGAGACTTCCAAGTACCTGCCCCCGGCGGCGCCCAAGAGGCGCCGACTTCGCGACGTGCTCCTGTCGTGGTGTCGAATCGACAATGACAAGGAGGATGACGACAGCACCAGCCACGGAGGCTCTCCCGGCACCCAGACGCCGGCGTCCATCGAGACGCCGGTGCAGTCGGCCTCGATGACCTTCCGGGCAGACCAGCTGGTCCAGCTGAACCCGGCGGGACGCACCGGGACGGGAACTACCAGCGCGATCTCTAGCATAGGAGGTGGTGGCGGCGGCGGCGGCAGCGTCAGCATTCCCTTGACGGACCGCAACGGCCTCCGGCGCAATGAGAAGACTGGTGCAACAGCACCGGCTACGTCAGCGTCCCGCTCCTACTCGTCTGATTCGGTGTACACCATACTGATCCGACTGCCGACGCAGCCGTCGCTGGAGGGCGAGACGTCACAGGTAGGTGGACAGGCGAAAGCCTGTAGACTATAGCGCTTAGTGGATACGGTCTCGTACTTGATACTTGAATGGCGTCTCGGCGTGCTGCATTCACGCAAAAGTTACTTGAGCTGCTCATCAAGGTTCACTATGATGTCATCACTGGTAAGCAAGAAATTCGCAGTTGCGTACTGTAAAAAAGAACACCATACGCAATCCAGACAGCCATTTTTTACCTGGAGCGTGGATATAATTCGGTGGAGTTGTTGTCGCTTGTTGACAATGCCGCAGTTGACGATGCCGCAATTGTTGACAAAAGAACTGTCAGGTAGGTTACATCGTAATGAATAATTATAGGAACTAAAGCGCAATAAAAATGACGACAAAATTTAAGACCTTATCCCGTCGTTCTATTTATCGAGCTGCCACTGTATAATAAAACGCACTGTAATATTTCCGTATATTGTACTGTCATCAATATTGCGATCATTTACGAAATAGATGGGATGCTTACTTGAAAACAGGGGTGCGAGAATACGTACATTGCGATAATATTGCGGTAACAATTATATGGACACTACAAGCGAATTTCCGCGGTCGTCGTCGTCGCCGTGGCGCTCCCCATATATTTAGGCACAGGTATGCTATCTGCTTATCCATGCTGTAAGTCTGGTTTGTATTGCTCTGCACTACTCAATCACTAAAGTTTCTCATGCAATGTACTATTATGTTCTCGACGAGATTATTTCTCAGAATTATGAACATGGCAGCCCACGAAGAAATGTCATGAAACATAACATGCACAGTGCATGTCTTTTACCACAAATGTAAATAAAAAAGTAAGGGGTCCTGAACCAACCCTCGGGCTTTGTGAAAAAAATGCAGCCCGCGGATAGCATACGCGACCATCTGTGACCATCTCAGCCAAATTTTGCAACCATGCGCGGCACGTGGACGTCGCAAGCGGAACGTGGGGTCACCATTCTCTCAAGCGCTCTTTTCAGCAGGAGCCTGCTCCTCAATATTTTCTGGACGCTTTATTTCGTAATGTAGAAAATTCCCATACGTGGCTACTATTGGCCAATAGCTCACATCAGTCAAGAAGGGTGTTTGGATCAGTGCGCTCCTTCCTACTGTTATTGTGTTTATGTATTGACACAGCTTCATAAACAGGCTGAAGCTAGCAAAAATCTGCTTTAGAATTTCGATAAGAGTTTTGTTTTTTGTGATGTCACACTCTTGTTTCAATACTGTAGTAATCTCTAGAATGCAAGCCTAATGTTGGTTCTCGTCAGCCTACAGGAGCCAAGGTTCATCGTCCGCTTCTCCCAATAATCGCCCACAGGGCATGCCAAGTGTTGATGGCTCAGCTCTAACGCTCAACAGGTGACGCGTCCGCGTAGAGCGGGTGTAAAGCGTCTCCATTCTAGCGCCCCACGCCATTAGCAAATAAGTGTCTGAAACACTTCCTCTTGCCGCCTACTTGCAGGCTTCCATCAAGATGATCCTCGAAGAGGACGCCGAGAAGCACGAGGCCGGCGGCGGGACGGCGCCCTCTGGTGCGGCCGCGGCGTTCGCCAGGACGTCGTCCGAGGACTCGGCAGCGGCCATGCGCACCGGAGACTCCGGCCTGGAGACCATCCGGATCCCGCTCAACACCAAGCTTGTACACCGCCAGGTGGTCGCGAAACAGCGGGCGGCCCCCAAGAAGAAGCGCAAGCAACAGGAGCGCAAGCAGGAGAAAAAAGCCGCCAAGACGCTGAGCGCCATCCTGCTGGCCTTCATCGTCACCTGGACGCCCTACAACGTGCTGGTGCTCATCAAGACCGTCTCGTCGTGCGACGACTGCATACCGACGGGCCTGTGGAACTTCGTCTACTACCTGTGCTACATCAACAGCACGGTGAACCCGCTGTGCTACGCGCTGTGCAACGCGAACTTCCGCCGGACATACATGCGCATCCTGTCGTGCAAGTGGCACAACAAGCAGCGGTCCATGAACCGCGGCTACTTCACCTGAAGTGTTGCCCCGACTGCTAGCGCTCTCAGTCTCTCCCGAAGACCACGGTCTTGTCGCCTCGGAGAATGCGACCTTCTTTCTCCTTCTCTGTCGCAAACCTTCAGCAGTACCGAAGCTCCAGCGGAGCCGAGTTCGTAAGGGTTTTCTGCATTCGCGATTCGGTTATGCCTTTCGCGACCCCTGTGGAAGTTACGGACGACCCTTACTGTCTCAGAAGTGGTGCCGATTGTTACGCTTGGTGTTTACTATAGCAGAGATAGAGTTGAAGAACTTTGAACGAGTCGAACACACATCCCGGGCCGAGAACGCAAGAAAGCTCGAGTGATGAATGTTTGCGCAAGTGGCTTCCGCGATTTCGTGAGAGTGCACTTACGTGTGCGGTGTAACGCTATGCACTTACTGGCACCTTCCTGTACAGCGTTCTGCTAGTTTATAGGGCGGAAAGAGTGACTGTTGCGTGGGTCGATGACGACGCATATGCGTCTTGAGAATGGTCGCCAGCACTAGGTTGATGATTTGGTTGGGAACTGTCTGCAGTAAGTTCGAGTGCTCCCGGTAAAACAGGGCTAGCAGCCGGGTTGAATAAATGTGAAATGGCCAGACGTACTCTAGAGCAATGCCATTATTTCCATTTTGAAAGTCTTACGCACTTCTTGACTGCGGTATCTTTGTTGTGCCAAAATAATCCTACAGTCCTTTGAAAGGCTTTTATACGAACGTTTTCTTCACTTTCGGAAAGAAAGGGTAGCTTACAGCTCTAGGTCTGAAAACTCACTGCTTTTTGTGCGTAGTAAGTCGGCAAGATCTAATGTAGACATGCTCCTCGAAATTTGCCTAGAAGCTTGCTATAGGGCCAATGTTTGGTGCAGATGGCACTGGCAGTTTCCACGGCTCATGTGTTTCGAGAAGGCAGTGAAAATAGCGGCTTCAATGTGAAAGCGCTGCTAAATTCTTTGAGTTTTAATGACGAATTGTTAGTTGCGGAGAATGAAGGACAAATAAATTCATGAAAGTATGTATAAAATTCATCCACGCTTTAAAAAGTGTGACAGCGGTCGCTTCCATTGCCTAGAGACCAATGCTGTAAACTATTTTATTTAGGATGATGCGAACCCGCAGCGTTCGTCCGTAACCACAGATGACCGCACGAAATGAAAGACATCATTGACAAGCGCATTCGGGTTTAGCGGGTATACGGAGTATTGAAGGGAAGCCTCGGTTTCGCCCGTTTTACCGGGAGCATGTGAGGTCACTGTGCCCTTCCGGGGTCATTCACTGTTTGATCACGTCACTTCGCGCTCTTTTTCAGACGAAGGCTTCTCTTCGTGTTTTCTAACGATCAAAGATATTGTTCTTGGCAAGAGGACACTTCCCAATACCGGCGAGAACAAAGGAGAAATGAAAAGTTTTTATTACGAAGGCAATTAGCCGGCCGAACACGTTGCATCGGTAACACGTTTCCGAATCTTAACACGCGTCGGTACGCGCTGATTTCATTGTTTGTATATATCGTATAGCAAAGTCGAGAAACGATGGCTCGTCGCTGTGCAAAGTCTCGCGAGAGTGTAATCATAGGCCCACGTTGTGGGGCCATCTGATAGGGTGTACTAGGCTGATGTGTGTTTAGAATGAGGCGCACATTGTCTCCCCATTTGCTTACGCTGCAAATGCCTAACATCCCCGTCTGTGTTGAGCCTCTTTTTTCCTTACTCTGGAAATGCCGGAACTCCAAAACTCGGCACTGTTGTGACAGTCATGCTGTGGACCCAGAGAACCGTCTAGTGCGTCTGGCAGTGGGCTTCTGTAGCGATCGCAGAGTGGAATGAGTGCGTCCATCGGATCACTCGCGGCATGCCATCTAGTCCTCAATGCATGCCATGGTTAGCGGGTTTCGCTTCCTACGCTATGCGTCCTTCAGAGCGGAAAGTGAGGTGGTCGTTCCTTTTTCGTTAGTGATGAGCGCTAAGGGGGTGAGCCCTCCGGGAGTGATTTTGTCACGACTAAACGCAAACTAAACTGTATCTGTCGATGCTCCAAGCCACAGTTCACTCGCATTTCGTACAGAAACAATTCACCTACAACGTCGTATAGAGACACATGACTATGGCGATGATTTTGTGAAGTGCTACAGCTGTCATTGATTACTGTTTCTTTTACCGTGATCGGCCGCACTTGACCGAAGGTGTAGCTCATAGCAGACTAGTCAGCTTATTTCATTTCCCGTGGTTGGTTTCATTCAGCTGAGGGTCGAACAATTTCATTTACTTTATTCGAATGGTTTGCGACCTTGAAGTTCTGCCTCGCGGCGCGTTGCAGCGCAATGCGGTAAAACCATGCTTGGAGCTTGGACAGCAAGTCCCGTCGCTTCAACTGCAACACCGTCTTAAAGACGATACACGTTCCACTCCGCGTCCGCCGTGAAATTCAGTCGTCGCACCTTGCGTATAGCTATATGATGTACATATATGTGAACATACCCATTATGTAATTTCTTATATCACTGTGAATGAAACCAAAGGTACATTTTACTTTCTTCTTCCCCTCTTTAAGCTTGTCGCTGTGCGGTTAGTTGCCGCCGATACTTCTCGGCTCAGATTTCCTTTTCTTTTGCAGTGCGATACACGTCCGGAGCTTGTAACGCCTTGTCCAGAGCCCCTTAGGAAGAAAACGTGTGTATCGGTGTGTGTACCAAATCTGTCGTCGGCCCCACACGCGTCGTCAAGTGCGCTCTTTCTCACCTCTTCTCCGAGTGACACACCTGTGGTTACCACACGCACCCACGTTCCGGCACAGTCGTTCTTGCGACTTCGATCACCGCTTGCAACATTCGCCGCGCAGTCTCGGCCTCCTGGCGCGTCCGGCTACTGTCATTGCAGAAGTCTGCAAACATCGTGCGCGATAATGAGCACTCACGTGGATGTGTACTAGTGCATCGAAGGTATGGCGCTCTGTACCATGATTGAAGGTTTGGTTATTGAATTTGCAGTGCGTTCTCAAATAGGCGGGACGCATGACGGGAAGTATGCAATATTTCCGGCACTGGCAGTGTGTTCTTCGCGTTTTCTGTCACGTATTCACGCATTTCTAGTTCCGTTATTCCGTTCTTCTAATTTGCTACGTTTTATTGAAGGAACTACTCATTTCTCGTAGCCTCCGCGAGTACTTCGCAGAAATAAGGCCAAGGAAACAGTCGGGACGATTCGGGCATTTCATATGCCATAAAAGATGCTCGTAGGACAAGTCAGTGAGGAAGAAGAAAGAGAGAAGTGCAGGGGGCAGAAGCCTCGACTATTTTTCCTTCTTCCGCATGTGCGTGCACTATGAACATCTTACACCAAGACAAGCGTCTTCTCGATTGACGCTAATAGACCTGGCCGAGCGCCTTGATGATTCAGCACAGTGAAACAGCAGTAGTAAAGTTGTGCTTGAAAGGCAATGGCTTGAATAAAACCTTGAATGAACACGTGCTGTAATTGAGGAGAGGGGGAGTGGCGCAGCGTGTCGGATGTCGTCACGTGCTTAGCAGCGTCGAGATGGTTCCGCTTGTATTAAGGCGTTTGAAAAAAATGCGGTTATGGATGGCAGATGATCGGATGTCTTTAAGAGCTTTAGAAATCACGGAGGGATTTCATATGGAAATGGACGGATCGAAAGAATACGTAAGATTTTTAGAGTTTAAGAGCTTTAACTATGCCACACTGGTAGCGATCTGTTTTCCTGTGGGTTAGGAAACAATTTTTGGCCAAGGAATAAGCTTCCAACGGTCAGAAGTAAAATTACGGCTGTGAGCTACCCCAGAAAAAACGCGAATCTAGTAATCACCTTAGCCGGTGTTGGACGGTCAAGAGGTCCGGGGCGCCCGACGAATGACGAATTTTAGACATGCACGCAACAGATTTGCACAGACACAGATAGACACGAAGCCACAACGTCACGCGCACCACAAGAAGACACACGCTCTCTATTTCCTGGAACAATGACGCCAAACCTTGTCGCCGGCATTGTTGATGAGCACTTTACACACACAGCCAGCGCCACCTCAGTGCGGAAGGCCACCATTTCTCTTGCGACATCAACTGTTTCGCCACGCGAATGCATCGTAAAAGTCGAAAATATATCAAAAGAATCGTACTTATGAGACGCACAATTAAAGAAATTTTAAACACCAGTGGAAAGGTAGCGGGAAAGCACAGCCGAATAGCAAAATCAATGGTCGATTCTCATTTCCGGCACAACTTTATGACGACCCTATTGGCCACAAGACGTGGCTGTGGTTATGCGTAATGTCACGCATAAGTAAGTCACTCTACCTGGAGACCATTCTCTGAGAGGCTTGTCCTAGGCATCATCGGTTAGCTAAAAATGTACGAATGAAGGCTACCATGACTGCTGAGCTGCTCCAATATAGTTAGGGCAGTGTCAGGCAGTGGAAACAAAGAAACAAGTTGAGTCGCCTGTCATAAAACGTACATACTAGTGAGGTCATGCTCCTAGACACAGTCACGCGAATGGTAAGCACAGTTCCGAGGCCACTGTAATTCTCTGTCGGCATGTTTTCTTCGAAGCTGTACGAAAAAGAAAAAAAGAAAGCTACAGGCCAAGCCTCGAATCTTAAAACCTTCGTGCTAATGACGTCACGCTTTCGTAAACAGTCCCAATAATCGTAAGTGCAGTGCTGAGGCCTTCTGTCACCAGCAGGTGGCGTTCTTTACAAAGCACAAACTCATGCGCCATCCTATAGGCGTGGCGTGGTGGCAGCCAGGTGCGGACAGCACACAACCAGAACAACAGAGCATCGAGAATGTGCAAATTACGTGTAAATTTTTGCCTCCCTCCCCTTCAAACCTTTCCCGCTGTAACTGTAACTTTCGATTTTTATCACCACTCAGGCCTCGTGGTAGATTTTCTTTTATTTTTTCTTTGATTTAGCTGCACGAGCTGGATTGTGCCACTGTAGACTCGGGCATCATTCGCCACGCGTTAGCAGGTTTCCAAATATGGTGAAATCAAAGTTGCTTCTGAGAAGAAGCTTCTCTGTCACTACGAATAGAAAATGCCCGGTCGTTGCCAAGCGACTTTCCATTTGAGATGAGCAAAATGATTTTCAGTTTTTCCTAATTTTTTTCTCATGGAAGGTCAGCCAAATAAACAAATCTATCTTTGCGTGATGATTACCAAATCTCGTAAACTACACCATCAAAAATTACAGGAAAGCCAAGTACCACACGAAGTTCACCTGCTGGGAGTTTGTATCCCTACCTGTAGTTTCTTTTTTTTGCATACAGACACAAAAAGTAACGCTAATTCAGTATATACATCTGAGGTGAAATGACTGGTGTACAATTGGTCCAAAGAAATAACAATGTTACTGAGTTTTTTTTTTATGTTGAGGGTGTTGCATCGTTTTCAATTTGAGTTTCAATATTTGGCGGTTTCTTAAACAACATTTGAGAACTACGGTGGCAACTTGAGGAGGCCTCTTGAAATTATCGCACTGTTTCCATATTCCCGATTTGATAATTTCTTGTGTAATATGTTTTATATCAAATGTACACTACGCCTCTTTTTGCGTTTAGACCGTAGCTGCGAGCGATGTCCTTTAGGGTCCGTGATGTGCTTATTTATTTATTAAAAAGATATTTATGACACAGTGTAACAGAGCGTTCCGTATGACTCTTTAGCAATTGTATAGTCGTACCATGGGTATAAGCGAGTACAGTGTTTTGTCTCTAATGAAAATCAACTCTTTGCGCAACCCGGCCGTCGTCTCGGTGATTAAACACTCAACTCAAGCAGATCACAACTGAGTGCGGCGTCTTTTTTAAACTGTCTCTCTGTACCTGACTGTGTAGCAAATATACTATATATATAAATATATATATATATATATATTATCGTCGAACCACTTCGATGACGCGTGCACATACAAGATTGCGTGGTGCCCCTATTGTGCGATCAGATATACAAGAAGTTTGCACATTGAAATACCTGTTTGCGCGCTTCGTTGGCAACTATGTGTGCTATTACATATGCACCTGCGCGAGAAACCCGTTGTCTGAGTGTCTTTATGTGTGTTTTAAGGGGAAATACTAGACAGGGTGCAGCGAATCGAGGCGCGTGTATTCTGATACACAACTTTCTCTGTTATAGCAAAGTTGCAGAGTCGCCGCTCAACTTCTGTGAAGTTTGGCCAGGAAGTACACGTGACATAGTGCTGCGGTAGCCAATGATGTGGGGTTCGCACTCGGTTGCACGAAATACGGAGAGATTTTGTGCGTATTAGATCCCACCTGACGATCTATAAGTGGCACGTGACTGCCAATGTCGATGGGATGCCAACCTCGTTTAATCCGGCCATGATTTTTTTTTCTTTTGGAAACATGCTCCTGTTTATGAGTGTTATTGATTACACAGAGTTGAATTAGAGCCTAAGCATAACCGGACCTAATCTAAGCAAAGTGCTTGTTCTGCAGTTAACTAAAAGAGATGGATTACATATTTTGAGAGCCATAAGCCTGGAATGAGTGTGCGAATTGCTCTTCATTACACCCACCGAATCGAACGGTTCTCATGTGATCTAAGCTGTTGGCATGACTGGTTACGCCCAACCCTTTAACTTATTGATTATGGCGTTGTCCAGCCGGGTTCAGTTCGCGGCAGCCGTAGTAGCATGTAAATGAGTGCTGAATTCAAAACATTTCGTTTACGCCGATTCATGTGCTCGTTATTCTATCTCTTAATGTCAGAATTCCGAATCCGGAATTGTGGAGACCTGGATACCCTCAATAAGCTTTTGGGAGTTGGAACCACCATTATATATGCTACACGTACAACCGTTTACGAGTTATTCATCCGGATTCAATAGCAGTCATCGTGAAAGCAGCATGTCTTTTTTTTTTAATTCTGGATTCGATCCGCTGCAAACACCACGGACGGCAGCAAGTCGAGAGGACGTGCGTGGAAGTACGGTGTACACAGTTACTTCATCGCGACCTTGATCTACCGCACCCTGTCAGAATGCCTGACCTCGTTGAGCGCAACGTGTTCTTTCGCTTTGTCGTTGTCTTGTCCAGCACGCGCTTTTCCTTCTACTTCGACTGCACCGCGTTTAGGAGCGAATGTTGCGCTGAATAGTTTTGTTCCACGAAACGAGTGAAGTCATGCTTTAAAGTGGCCTCACGGGAGTTCGACTGCTTGGCCGTGACCTCGACGTTCCCTTATACTCGCTACTTCGCTTTCTGTGTGCAGGGGAGACGTTCGGGGTGCTTGAGGACGTGCTTATTTGGTAGTCAAAGCGTCAGAATGCGATTGGCTGTTTCATCCTTCCATGGATCGTAGCTTTCCCTGGTAAAATAATTCCGTCGAAATAAATTAGACAGTCTAATCCCTGTGACACCAATAACATTGCTCGGCAAGGCAAGCTTCTGTTCGCAAAGGCTCTCTTATTCGGGGTTTTGTGGCGGTATGTCTCGTTATGGACTAGTTTTCCTGTGAGACGTTGTGGCTGTGCTCTTGGGCATGCCCGTGGCCTTAGCATTGACCTAACGGGTAATTAGCAAATAGTCCACTCTGCAGCATATAAATGAAATATATGTGGTGCCGAATATGTGGTGTTACGGCTTTCGTGGAAGAGAGAGAAATTTGACTAGACAGTTCTATACAGGGTGTCTCTTTTTTGTTAAGTGGCTGCAAGCAAGTAACTGTTCTGAGATCAGGTTTGTTGAAGTTTCCCAAAATTGCAAAATAAATGGTGCCAGATGTTGAGAGGTTGCAATGCATTTAGACGGAAAAGTTTAGTCCACTGGTGGTAACGTCTCCTCTCAAGAAAATGAATCGAGTTTGGCGCCGCTAACTTCAAGTATGGCCTCGGACACCAGGCGGTGACTGGTGTCGCACGCGTCGCCCAATTCTTTAGGGCACGGGTAAGTTGGTGGCACCAGATTCAAAATAAGAGGAGCCGTTACCACCAGCTGGATCTCAGAGGCAGTGGTTCAGGACAATGAATACTGATCAGGAATCAAATATTGTTCTTCGGCCATTATATCTTTGTTACGCCTTTCTGTTTTTGTTATGTTCGACATTGAAAGCCTACTACGCGGTCTTAAAGCAATTAAAGAACGAGTGAAAAGAAAAATCTCGCCTGTTTCTTTTTCCTGCCGCCATTCTTCCTTTCCAAGAAAGAAAATCGTAGGGCCCCGATTTTTTTTCTCTCTCTCTGCTACTGTTATTGGCTCAACATTTCGTCAAGTAATCACTATTGCCAGAACAAATAAACTGCTGTCTGAGAAGAACTCGATGTTTTTTTCAAGCACAGCCATCTCCGTTTTGACAAAATATCACACGAGATTGAACACATCATAACTCGAAACTTACTGAGGCCGAACGGTGAATGAATGTAACTAACTGACACCTACGCGAAAGAACTAGTATCGGCGGTAGATTTAAAGCTGGCCGTAAGAGCATCGTCAACGCCACTCTCGGATCCTCCGTTAAGCTTCGGCGCGATAATTGACTGACGTTGCTGCCATCAAGCTAAACATAAAACAGAGAAAAAAATTTTGCATAGGACTATGGTTGACAAAAAAATGAAGCTTTCGCGGCTCTTTCTAGAGGATCAAATAATTCGTCATCTCCGACGACTTCCTCTCCTACTCAGGCGCAAATTGGACTCGTAATTATCAAACAGATGAAAAGCGAGCGCTGTGTTTATCTCTGCTGCAGTTTCTTTGTTTCCTGATGTGATTCGTCTAATTTATCGAGTGGTCGCACGCTGATTCTTGGCGGATGATTTTCTGCCCCTAAAAAGTTTTAAACTTTTCAATTACTTTATTGTTTGCATTCATTATTTCTATTTCTTGTCGATGATTGTTTAATAATTCTCGCATGCATCAATATGCACTAATGTTCTAAGAAAAAAATGAGAATGAATAATTTTTCCGACCAGCGTAATTTTATTTATTTTTAGGCATTTTGTCGATTCATTGCCCGCGCGATCATAATAATAACGCCCCGTCAATATGCTGCATTTTGATTTCAATGAAAGCTTAGAGATTTGCTATCGCAATATCTTGACTTGCCGCAGAAATTAATTCCTGTAAACAAATATTAATACAAATGCACCACGATCTAGAACATCTCTATGATAAATCTCGTGTGTGAGGTGAACACTCAACATTGTTGCGTTAAGACCCAATGGCAATTTTTAACAGGTGCTGGTTAGCCATGGTCTCGCAGTGTTCTACGCCGTCACAAAAGATCTGCGATAAAAGGATGTCAAACAGTCGGACCCAATTTGCTATCGAAGGGGAACGCTTTATCGCATGACTTCGTCTCTAGGTTTGTCTCGTACGTTTGTGTCTGGCTTAGTGGAAATATGTCATTGTTGAAGATGAGTATGTCTGAGCTTTGCAATGTGAAAAAAAAAAACTTGTGACCACAGTCAGTGCCCGCGTATATATCAGAGACAGATACAGGTACTGCCGTCAATCTACACGTTGGTGGGAATTCGTAGCTCGAATGAACTCTGCAAAGTCTCTTATCACAGAGCGCATCTTTGTTGCTGACCTGCATTACCCTTTTTTTTTATATCGCAGTCCAGTAGACCTCTCTGATATCTATTTGCTGTGTTAAATGCCGCAGATTTACTTTATAAAAAATGCCGTGAACAGGACTCTGTTATCTCACTCCAAATGCAGACACTATTGAATAGACCTGCTCCGCTTCATATAAAATTTTAGACCTAAAGAAAAAGTTTTCGCTATATACACAATGATGCCAAATGCCAGCATCTGTGCTTACTTGATTTAGGCGACCGCGAGAGATAACTTAGTCTAGGTGCACGGCATTTTTCAAACCTGGTGTGTGTCTTTGTAAGCGTGCAACTGCGGTTCTTTCAGGAGATTGAAGCGTGAGCTCAAGCCACACTTCAGAAGGCGACCATGCCCAAAGCGATAAAAAAATACAGTGTGTAGATTTCTGCCCGTCATCTCGTTGTGGACACCCTTCTTTCGCACGTCTCGCAATTTGCTTAACCTCCTCCGCCTCTCTTAGTCACCACTTCGACAAGCGCACCATGAAAGGGTCCGCGAGTGAACAAGTGTTTGATTCGACAGGCAGCAATGCCTCCAAGCAGTGTCCCTCACTATCTCAATTCTCATGGGGTATTAGAGAATGTCTCAGTTTTACGAGGCGCAAACTGCGTTAGGTGAAGCTGCACGTTGACCACGCTGCTCAAAGCCTGCGTGCTTAGAGATTAGCGCCTTGTGGGCTCACTGGGCCACGTTACCTGAAGTTATTACTTAAAAAAAGATTTTAGGGATGAAAAGTGTCTAAAAGAAACTCGAGGCCGGCTTTGAGTAACTCTTGTAAAAGATTTAACTGGGTCGCATTGTTTCCAGACGTCACTTTTTCTGAACAGACATCGAGTGCTACAACTCCGCAGAAAATATGTTTTGTGCTGGCGCTTTTTTTTTTGCGTCATGCGTCGCCTAATATTTATAGCGCGAGGTTATTCAGAGCCTGCCACTGCAAAAAGAGCTGTATATTTTTTGTTTAATATTTCTGATTGCGGATTTGATTGACTTAATTTAATGATATATCAAAATTTCTCTTCTATTTATATACACTCAATAGTACCAGTGGCGAATGTAAGTCGACAAAACTGCCAGAAACCATCACTGTATTCATCAAACACTACACTCTAATCAGGGCCAGAAAGTAGGCACCAAAATGCACGAAGGGAAGCCACCTTAGCACAATTAGCAGCTGTCTATCATTGAGACATTTCTGTGACCTGACCGGACCCAGTGACTGCAATGCTAATATCTACGTGCTATCCTCCTCCCTTGTGTTCTCTGGCTATTTCCTGTGAATAGCACTAACATACTCTTTAAATGCGGTGTCCGGCAATATGTATGCGCAAATTTTACCTCTGTGTCACGCTTATCATCAAAAAATATTCTGGATGTTTAATGAATTCACATCATTAACTCTCCTGTATGTGGAGCTAGCGACAGAACTACCTGGGAGTGCCATCTAATACACACAGGTTTTCGGACATGAGTCATGAGTGATCTCATTATGTGCAGCAGCATTCTTTTGAAAGAGGTGCATGAGACTCCAGTCCGCTGCGTCACTCTAGTCGAAATCATTTTCACCAAGGAACCGATATTGTCATCACATGCGAATTTTCCGGTATTGTGCAACCTATGCATGGTGGCTTGGACATAAGACACTGGTGCCAAGCTGTGTTTCTCGCTATTCTATGCCCGCGGTCAATCGTGCTCGTCGCTGTCCTCAATTCGATGAGGTGGAGCTGACTCTCGTCACGATTACTTGTGTTACATGGCCGAATTGTGAAGGTTCATCAGAAGTAATATTGCACCGTTCAGATGTCCTTCCTACAGATGTCGCGGTAATCTTGCTGTCTTTCTCCTCGGAGCCACTTGTAGCCGATAACTTGTGTCTGCAATCACGTTTAGCTTCAGTCCCAGGCGACCCGACCTCACTTGCATGCAGAAATGGTGACTGGAAATGAAGAGGCAACAAGTGACGTGCTTTGACGGTGTGATTGCAATGTACAGAGTGAGTGCGGTGCTAAAAAACGGGTGCGGCAGAAGATGTATTGCTTTCCTTGAGTAGCGCAACGTGCGAAACGTGAATGCGTATGTGTTTTTTTTTTTTTTTTAGTAGACGTGTGCTTGAATGTGTCGCCTGGTAGTGAACGTGAAGAAAAAAAAAAATGACAGTGCGCGTTACCTAGTGTTTTGTCGTTGATGTTGTTGTTGGTACTGTTGCAGTGCTCTTCCGCAATTCTTTCGTACGGCCCTAGATAAGCCATTAGCGCCGCACTGTGGCGACACCTGTCGGCACCGCGAGTAAGTGGTGGATGCGCACTTGTCCGCGCATTGTGGCCATTTGCCTCCCTGTTGAGACCCTAGTACGCAGCTGTGCCAAACGATGACGTCACTGCCTGCGGGCAAGTTCTTGCTTGCGCGCATGCGTGTGAGCGTCAATGTGAGTGTGTGCCTACTTCGTTCTTTCTTTGACCTCGTTGATACCCACCCTGTCCTCTCTCTCAGCCGACCGCTGCCACCAGGTGTCGTTGCGCTGTTCTTTTTCAAACACCACCAGTGCGTTTGTCAATAGTGAGCCGTGTATACTTTCGCCCGTGGTCACTCAGTGTTTCTCTTCGTTTTCCTTTACCGCGTACCGGGCCACGCGTGGAAGAAAGAAAGCGTACTGCTATATTCCGGTTGAACAATAAAACGACAGCGTCCGTCTTTCCCCTTGTCGTTTTGTCGCCGTACCTCCGGTAGTCGGGGCTGTCTAATCGGGCTGCCCGGACGACTGCGGAAGAATTGGACTTGTAGGTACTCACACTTTCCCAAGAAAACGTTGATTACGCATTTCAAAATGGGTATGCCTACCCATTTTACCTACCCAAAGTATGCTTATCCATGAAAATGCTTACCCATTTCAAAAGAATACAAATAACTCCTGAAACTACGCGAAACGTTTGGCAGGGATTGTTTTTCAACTCTGTTTCAGTGGCTGGTGCTGTTGAAGCTAGTCCCGTCAGCAGAAGCGTGATAACCCAAGACGGACAATTGAATGTGATGAGCTTTGAAAACTTTACCTCCCACTATATCCAATGACACATCATAATTTTCTTTTAAATGTCATTAAAATTAACAAAAGGATATCAAGGAAGCTTTCTTTAAGTATTCTTGTCGAGTAATCAATAACATACCGAACGCAAGCTTTGTATTTCAGTGGTACTGGGGTTGAGACGCTTGCTGAGGCGTCTCATCGATGACAACAAAAACCACTCTGCAAATAAAAAAGAGACAAGAAAAAGTACAATGGAAACAAACAAACAGAACAATTTTGAGAATTTCTGGCCTCGTGCTTACAAATTGTATTTCTTCCATTGGAAAATCCCCCCCAAGAAGGAATGACATTTCTTTATGTTTGGATGGCGATGTCTTTGTACGACACGTGATCTTTACATCCAAATGCCGACCATGCGCCTTCTATTAATGGTACACAGCGCTCTAAACATTACTGGCTCCATTTCGAGGATTGTGTGACCTACTATGATTAGAGCCAGCACGTTAAAGCATCTTCTACCTAGTTAACTATCCAAGTCACTCCTATTTAATGCTGTCTTGCCCAACAGAGGGCAATGTTATTTTTGTACAGGCAGAAAGTAACACACTCTTCTCTATGGTTTGTTTCGGCATTCTTGAAATACCCAATCACGTAATCTACTAAAACTTCTCTTGTAAGCTTAATGTGAAACTGCACGGTGAAAGATACTACTCACAACACTTCAACTATATTCACTGCAGTGAAATAAGTAGGAAGATTATTCTTTAGGTGAATGCATGGGCTTTTTGCTGGAGCAATGGTGTTAATGGCATTCGTAACGTAAGCGTCACTGCGACATGACATCGGTAATCTGCTATCGGTGGGCGAGGTCTTCGTCCAGCCGTGGACTTAACGTAGCTCGGTGATTATGATGACAAGGAAAGAAACGTAATCGTGGAATTAGTTTTTTAAAAATATGGGAACATGTTTGGTGACAACAAAGTGACATTTATCGCATTCTGCCGCAATATATAGGCTGACGTTTACTCTAAAATACATTCGTCGTCACCACTTTGGTGTTCTCCGCGGATGGCCTCGACTTTCCAGACTTTTGATCGCTAACAAAAGAGGGGAGGGGGCAGCTTTTTTACGAAAAAGCCTCCTCAAATGCCACTTCTCGCAGGAGAAATTGTTAATGAGGAACACAGCACAATCTTTTTCATTTTTTCTGGTAATTCTTGACTAGCAACTACAATAAGCTCGAGTACACGTCATTACATAGGGCAAGAATCACAACGATCTTGAAGTACACACGTCGTTTATGCAGATCCGCCTGAATGCGGGAACCAGAACTCCATTATTACGATCGTACGCTAACACAAAAGCATGCGATGTGGAAATATTTGGCAAATGAAGTTATTCCGTAACCGTTTCTTTGAGGCGATAGAAGGACAACACTATTAGAGTACACTCCAATATTTGATGTGGTGGGATAAACAAGCACCTCTAATACTAGCCCAAAAGCACGTGATGGTGGCATTGTTCTAGAAATCAAGTTATGAGTAGGCACGTTGTGTTGTCCAATACCTTCGACGAGAACGCCAGCCATGGACACTGCACTATTGGATTTAGTAGAATGAACAGGTGCCTGTCTACAAAAAATCAATAAATTTGACTTGACAAAGACTGACTGAGCCGCCGCTTCCAGAGGATGTTTTCACACAGACCTAGTAAATCAAGGGCCCTATAAAGTTTGCTTTTAAATATGCGTTCAATATTACCACAGTTGAATATGCCTCTAAACACGGCACATTTCAACGTTCAAATATACTAACAAAGTTAAGCGGAAGGCACATGTTCACTGATTGTCCAGGAGGCGGTATTAGCGTCTACTGTATGCATTTTTTTCCTGATAACCTACGTCATGTGTAAGCACAATATTTTTAACGTCTATCAATTATTTCATGACAATAGAATTGCTGCAAAATATTGAACGCCGTAGATTTCGTGCTTTATTCTCTTGACTGAGAGCACAAATTGCGCTCACCGCAGTTTCATACGCCCTAATGAAACCATGTACGAAGGTAGCTGCCTTCTTCTGGTGCCAACTCACCACTTGGTTCTTCGGATCATCACTTTCGAAGTGAGACCAGAGGTCTGAGATCCATTTCAGCTCGTAGGCCACAGCACGACCATTCTTCCAAGTTTTTATTGATACAATCAACAAGCTCTAAATATATTAAACTGCGCCGTACACGTTAACTAAGTTCTGACTTTCTATAGAGCGCCGTACATTACAAAATACATCCTAAAAAAAGTCCCACTCGAGATGAAGAAGTCCATGTGCCTCAGCAAAAGTGGATCCCTGCCATCTGGTATGTAAGAATAAACATGAACAAACATATCGAAAATTGGCTGATAAAATTAGGCTAGTGTTAGACGTTTGCAAAACGTTAAGATGAAAGCCTGATTGCACTGTTGGCGCACTTTTTGTCCCGACTAGGATACGTTTATGAAGAATTGTGGCAACTGCTTGTCAAGTGTGCAATCAGGCTTTCGCCTTCACGTTTTACAAGTGTGCAACACTTGCCTAATTATTTTTTACTTCATCTCCGCCGAAATCGTCCATCGGAGCACACAAAGAACTCACCAAGTCGGCCAGTGCCGTCAGCACCTTCGCAGAGGGAGGGGCAGTACGGGAACGCTGACATGATGAGTGACGTCAGAGCCATCTCTGGAAGAAGGCGTACGACGAAGACGCGAGCAGTGACTCGAGCGCGTCTATGGACGTGTGCAATCACGCACACACTAGGCACACCTTTAGTAAGCCAGAACCATGGAGCAGACGTGGCTTCAGTACATGGGGATAAAGTCATCTTGCGGACTCGTTTTTATCTCATGTATTGAAGCCACGCCTGCTCCATGGCTCTGGCTTACTAAAGGTTTTTCTTAAAATTACACAATTACGTTTTTCTTATATTACACAGTGAAACATTACCTGTCAAAACTTGGTTGCACAAAAAAAAGGAATTTTTGTATCCACTGTGAACTGTCGCCTTAGTGATGTAACTGAGACTATAGAGCATTGCTTCATAAGTTTTAAAGACGCAATATTCTTTTCGGATGTGCTCCGAAGAACTCTCAAGAAAGACTTCATTTTGAATCACCATACCATCCGATACTTGATTGCACCCCACAGAGAAGACGTGCCTTTTGAATCTTTTTCTTAATTGGACTGCACAGCTTATGGAAGTACGCCATGTTAGAAGAAACGCTGA
>NC_051160.1:62347288-62445018 GCF_013339745.2 Dermacentor silvarum | reverse complement strand
AAGAACGAGAGGGAGCTTCTCCACCCAGTGCTCTCTATCCAATTTGGCCGTTAAAGATCCCTTCAGTTGGCGGTGTAGACGCTCCACCGTTCCATTTCTCGTTGGGTGGTAAGCCTTGCCAGCGCAGAGAATAGGTTGCTCTGGAATTGTCGGCCGTGGTCAGTCGTTATGCGCAGCGGGCAGCCATTATATATATAGAGAGTGAAATGTGGCCACAA
Source organism: Dermacentor silvarum (assembly GCF_013339745.2). Lineage (NCBI taxonomy): Eukaryota > Metazoa > Arthropoda > Arachnida > Ixodida > Ixodidae > Dermacentor > Dermacentor silvarum. Next base: position 62,444,800 of record NC_051160.1, on the reverse strand, counting down.
ACGCCTGTGCGACGGTCCCGGCGGCGATGTCCAGAATCGGCGTCACCTCAGGCCACCATGAGTAGCGGTCGACACATGTGAGCAGGTATCTGTAACCCTGGGGAGGAGGAAGAGGTCCTACAAAGTCCAAGCATTTCGGCCACCAGAGTGTCGTGGTCGAAACGACACTCTGGTGGCCGAAATGCTTGGAGTGCTGTGCGCGTGTGACGAGTCACCTTGACTGCTTGACATGTTCGGCACGTCTTCGCCCAGCGTCGAATGTCGGCGGTAATTCCTGGCCACACAAAGCGGTCCGTGACGAGCCTCTGCGTCGCGCGGATTCCTGGGTGGCTGAGGTCGTGAAGGCTGTCAAACACTGCACACCGAAACTGGACAGGGACGAAGGGTCTTTTGGAGCTTTCTGCGATGTGTTGCATGTGACCATAGTCGTGTATGGTAGTGGGATCTCTGCGAGCACAAGTGACAGTAGGTTCTGCCGCATCTAGGTTAGCTCTGGGTCTTCCCGCTGGGCCGCGGCTAATGCCTCAAAGTCGACGGACTCGGAAACGGTGTCGATACTGGAGAGTGCGTCGGCTGCTTGATTTTCGGTCCCCGCTATGTAGCGGATGTCCGTGGAAAATTCGAAAATGAAAGAAAGCTAGCGCAGTTCTCTTTACGAATATGAGGAACTGTTGTTCTTGAATGCATGTCAGCGGCTTGTGGTCCGTTAAAATGTGGAAAGTGCGACCTTCGTGGAAGAAACGAAAATGCTTTACGGAGCAATAAATGGCCAGCATCTCTCTTCCAAAGGTGCGGTAGCGCAATTCCGCCTGTTTCAGACCGCTTCGAAAAAAAAACCTATCGGTTTCCAGTCCTTGCCGTCGTATTGTTGCAACACTGCTCCTACTGCCGTCGTTGAAGCGTCAATCATGAGCTGCGTTGGCGAGTCGGAAAGCGGGTGCATCAGAAGCGTTGCGGAGGCAAGCTGAGTTTTGGTGTCCTGGAAGGCTTTTTCGTGCTCCGCTGACCAGTGAAACTCGGGCGTTTTCTTGGAGTCCCAGCGCAGCAAGTCAGTTAGCGGCTGTAGAATGTGTGCACAGGATGGGATGAAGCGCCTATGGAAGTTGATCAGCCCGAGAAACTCGCGCAACTTGCGGAAAGAGGTAGGCGTGAGAAATTCCCTAACTGCTTGTGCCCGTGATTCGAGCGGCAAGATTCCTTGCGGGGTGATTCGATGACCTAGGAAATCTAGTGCTTCAACACCAAACATGCACTTTTGGTGCTTCAAAACCAGACCGTGCTCGTCAAGATGCTCGAAGAGGAGGCGCAGGTGATTTTTGTGCTCTTCCGGCGTTTTGCTGGCGACCAAAATGTCGTCTAAGTAGACGAAGACAAAGAGCAGTCCGCGAGTGACCTCATTCATGAAACGCTGGAACGTTTGTGCCGCGTTCCTTCAGTCCGTGTCGGCATACGAACAAAGTCAAAGAGGCCGAAAGGTGTTAAGGCCGTCTTTGGGATGTCGCTCGGCTCTACTGGAATCTGGTGATAAGCGGCCATCAGATCCAGCTTAGTGAAGATGGTCGTTCCCGCGAGGCGAGCGCTGATATCATGAATGTGAAGGAGGGGATATTGGTCTGCCGTTGTCACAGCATTGAGTGCCCGATAATCACCATAAGGCCGCCACTCACCAGGCTGTTGTTTTGACACCATGTGCAGCGCAGAAGACCAGTTGCGGGAATAAGGTCGAATAATGCCGATCTGGAGCGCGTGGTCGAACTCACTGTGTGCGACTTCGTGTCGTCGTCCAGCGAGCCTCCTAGGTCTAGCGGCGACGGGCGGTCCGGTGGTGACAATGTGATGCGTCACCTTGTGCTTGATTGGCAGTTTGGTGTTCCGAGGTTTGGTGATTTCAGGGAATTCCGCCAGAATCTTTTAGAAGTTTGACTCGGGGTTGAAAGTGCAAATGCCGCATGAGGACAGGTCAGACTTCAGTCCGAGAACAGCGAGCGAAGTGACGTTGTCCTTGAGACGACGATCGCGAACGCTAACGTCAAGATTGAAGTGGCTCAGAAAGTCCGCTCCCAGGATGGCAATTCTGACGTCGGCCACAACGAAGAGCCTTCGAAATGTGTGCCTGAGTCCGATGTCTATCGTCATTGACTGAACTCCATATGATGCAATAGCAGTATTATTGACTGCAATTAGGCTGGAAATGGACTTGCCGCGTCGCCGATGTTGAGCTGTTGCTAGTAGGATAGATAGCTCAGCTCCGGTATCGACAAGAAGGCGTGTGCCGGTGATGCGGTCGACAGCGAAGAAGAGGCGGCTTGAGCGATGGCCGATGTCGCACTCCACCGTTAGCGACTGGCCGGTGCGTTTCCCTTCGGCGAGCATGGTTGGATGCAGCGAGTGGCTTGCTCTCTGAAACGGCATTGGTACCAGCAGACGCTCTGCTCTGCCTCGCTTGAGTGGCCGCGGTGCTGTGGGCTTCGAGCGCGGGACGACGAACGATGCCTTGCAGGCGGTGTTTGTTGGACAGGCCGAGGTTTTCGACTGCTGCAGGAAGTCGGTTTTACTCTGTCCTCTAAGCGACCTAACCGGTCTGCATGTTCGGACATTCCCGCTGCAGCAATAGGCATTTTTGATGGCTCGGTGCAGTCGGCGATGCGGTCGGCGAGTTGAGCCAGATGCTCGAGAGCCGCGTCGTCCGAGCCAGCGAGTGTCATCCGTGTTGACTGTGGCAGCCTCTGCAAAAACAACTCGCGAAGCAATGGCTGTTGACGGATCGGCGCTTGTTGGCCCAGCAGCTGACGCATTCGGTGGAGCAGTTGCGAGGGACTCTGGTGACCGAGCTTTTCATGAGACAGGAGTTGTTGAAGCCTGCTCTGTTCGGAAACCTCAAGACGTTTCAGGACGGTGCCCTTTAGTTCGTCGCAGGCCTTCTCCGATGGAGTGGAGGCGAGCACATCGTCTATGGCGTCAGCGATGTCAGGTGGCAGTGATGCAACGACGTGAAGGTATTTCGACTCCTGCGATTTGATGCGGCGAAGCTGGAAGCGGGCCCTGGACTTCGCTGAACCACACCCTGGGGTTTTTGGGCCAGTAAATGGGAAGTTTTAACTCCGAGGCGTTGGTTGTGGATGAGCTTGAAGTGCCTTCCTCGTCTCACATGGCTGCTGTTTTTCCATGCGTCATCACCACTTTGTAACGTACTCGCCCCAAGCGGGAGCGAAAAGAAGACGACTACACTCCTCGAAGTTTGGGAAAAGAACTAGTTTATTTGCCAAGAAAAACATGCTTCGAAAACGATAACACAATGTGGCGTGTTGGCTGCGTATCTCCCGCGGCGCGCCGGAGATAACGTGAGGCGCGTTGGCAGCGTATGCGCCGTGCGCCGCCGGCGTACGAATTGGTATCCGCACACAAATAAAAATTATCGCGATCCCCGGCATCAACGCCCGCTACACTGCAATGCAACTGGTGAGCGCTAACGACCTATTACCCTACATCGCGAATAGTCGAGACCGGCCGTACAGCCATGCCCGCTCTGTAGCTGTGTGCTCTATTAAGCTGGCCAACATACTATCGTTGTCGCTACAGAGACTAGAGTGCGAGTGTTTGAGATGCTACAGCAGCAGGGAGCCAAACGTAACGTGAGTGCAATTCATGATTTATATCTTAGCTCGTTGCCGCATTAGGCCACGTGATATGATGTCTGCGCTTGTTGTGTAAGCAGTGTAGTTCGTCTTTCTTTTTTATTTACAGACACGAAAAACGCTAGCACGAACCAATGAATTCGGAACAAACCTGCGAGGATTAAGTTGGAGAGTTTCAGCGCATTTTGTGAGAGTTGGTGGGCGGCAACGAGTATTTCGTCGCGCGTGACGGGAGATCTGGGGGCGACTTGCAGGAACCTTTAATAACGAAACTAATAACGAATTGAAGAACGCGCTCTAGTGGGGACTAGGAGTTGTCGAGGGAACATTTAAGAAGGCGTTCTTGAATTCGTTGTTATTTTCGTTATTAAATGGTCGTGCAAAGCGCCCCCAGTCTGAATGCGCCCATTTTGTCGCCGACTATCGCGCGGCGTCTCACGCGACGAAGTTTCTGGGTGTGCACGCACCGTTACAATAAAGAATGAACAACAGCAATCACGTCGCACGCGTAATCTGATTTGAGAAGGCTCTGTCGCTACAGAATCTGCGACAGCGTTGTAGAATATGCGGATACAATAGGCGCCCCTTACGCTGAGTGACATATCGTAACAGCTGCAATTGGGTGAAAAACGGTCAAGGTAAAAAAAAAAGCCAATGTACTATCGTCAATTTTGTGAATAGTAACACATGAATGCGTAGCAGAAAGGCACGTCGGCCAGAGGTTGCGCGGCATCGCGGCTTGAATTGAAAAAAAAAAATGGAGTAGGAACCATTCCTTGCTCTGTTTGGACCTCCATCATGACCGTTAAAAAAAGTTGCAGTGGCTTAGCTCGGCTATGCCATGATATACGTAGCGTTAGCAAAGGTTCAGCTGATTATTCTTAGCTTTCCTGGTTGTCTCCTACGCTCAACCGCTAATTGCCAGGCAACTACTTCGGGATCCGATGAGTCAAGCTTCTCCGTTCTTCTGCGCTGTTGAGCAGCATTTGCGCTCTCCTTCTCCATGGCTATACCACACTGGCAAACGCCAGTCAGAAGCGCAGCGGCTCCAGCGCTGTGTCAGACGGCGACTGCACAGCGAGCGCGCGCCGGCGCCAGTGCGTCTACCACGGCTACGACGTCACTCCTCTGGAATGCGCAGACCGGCGGCGGTGAGTCGTGCGCGGCGGCGGCGGAGTGCGCGAGAGGTGCCGGCTCCGGTGGCTCCGGTGCTCAAGCCGTGTGACATCACTGATCCTACCTTGCGCATGCGCAGCACGGCTCTTGATGTGCCGCGCGAAACGGGCTTGGCTAGGCCAGTGTAGCTAACGCTACAAAAACTGTCGCAGTTTCGTCCGAAAGGCGAAGCATCGATTGCGATAGCAAATTAGTAGACAGCTATACGAAGTAAGGATAGTAGTTTTATCGGCCGTGTAAAGTTGTAAATATTCGCTTACTAAGTAAATAAACAAGCACGGTGACACGCGCGCACAGGTAAACATGAACACATCTCGTTCGATGACCGCAGAAACTCGTCAAAACCCACCAGAGACAGCGAGCAAATTGACCTTCGCGCCGGCTCTCGCTTCAACGCGAACTAAACGTTGAAATAACAGCGCTCACTAAGCTGCATGCGCTTTGTACCGATCGCAGATCGCTTTTAATAGGAGGCCCCGGCGGCCGCACACTTCGGCCACATCGCAGATCGCTTTCAAGATACGGCGCCCACGTGGCAGGTCCGTGAGCAGCAGCCGCAAGAGCAGAACTCTACCCCCACCCCCCCATCTCCGTCGCCTCCTCCCCATGCCTCGTGCGTGAACGGAGACCGCGCGCTTCCAACCGCCTTCCTCACTCCCGTGCGCGAGTTTAAGGTGCGGTTCCCGGCTCAACCTCGCACGCTCTCACTCGCAAACACAGCGTACGGCGCGTGGCGACGGTTTTATCGCCGTTGGACTTTATACGGATCCTCACGACGACGGCGACGTCAAAAATGTGCTTGGAGTGTCTATATAATTGCTATCGCACTACAGAAGAACAGTATACCTTGCAAGGACACACCCGCGTATCAAAATGCTTTCATTTGAATATGGAAGTAATACTTTGGTAGTAATAGACTAAACGTTCAGTATAACGGGTAGCATGGTCGCCCTGTCATATTCTTTCGTTATTATCCGCTTGAGAGCCACATCAGCACAGAAAGAAAGGAAAAATTTGCAAGAAGGGGTGCAGTCAGTAGAAGGAACGGCACCACTCTCCCTTTCGTTTCACATTTCGTCCCAGAACCGCGCAACGTGTGTCCGAAGAGGCTATTTGCCAAGCACTGGCGTGTGTACGTGTTATAATACCAAAGCCGAAGCTTAACTGTGTAGCTTGGAGAGCCCTTTCGTCTGATGACATTTCGCCTGCCCTTCGTTAGTGCTAAGAGCTTCGGCAGGGCGGCATTCTTCAAGAGATGAGCCTAATTTGGTTTTGGGAGCCCGAAAGCAAGCGTCAAGCCAAATATCAGAAAAAAGAAAGCCTTTCAATGTCACGCGCTGTTTAATTAAGAGTAGTGCTGTTTAAAGGGCTTGGTTGTTGCGAGGTTTTTAATTATTGTTACCAGCGTTTGTGGCACCTGCGTCTACTCTTTGTGTTCTGTTTCTATCACTCTGGTAACAATAATGAAAAATTCTAGTAATACATTTGTGTGCTCGAGAGAGAAATAAGACCAGACATTTGTATGTACAGTTTTTTTTCGTTACCTCTTAGATTATGGTGATCAGAGGTGCGCTCACTGGCAATCCTTGGCAGGCGCCCACTTCTCAGTCACCGTCGTCTAATCGCGATGTAGGCGTTGACGTAATCAAACACAGGGTGGCCAGTAAAAAATATCGGTTGTGGGCACGAATGTGGAGAATGTATGACAAGTATTACAAATTATATATCCAGTGAACTTAAGTAACTTTCACTTGTGCCGTCTTTGCGCAGGTGATCAGAGTGGCAAATAGAGCGCGTAGAAAAATTTTGTTTAGACCAGTCGAGCCTAAAAAGTGGCCGGAGTTCGTCTTTAATTATGATGTTTGACTTTCCACTGCCGGTGAGATGACGCAGAAGTTGGGGCTCTGGAATAATTTAGAGCTCCTCAGCTTCTTTAACATGCACGCGAGGCATGATACACGAAGATTTTTACAGGGAAGCTGTTTAAACATGTGGACCCTGTGCCTTCATTGTCTGACTTCGCTAAAAAGGACCCACGTGAGCTAGCGGTAGAGGAGAGGAAAGGAAAAGAAGAGCTCATCAGGGGGAAAGGGTTTGGAGTTACCCCTTTCCCTCTGTGCATAATGTCTGCGCCGGCGTGGCTAATGGAGCGAAGTGCTTATCCGAGGCGTTAAGAAAAACTACCTTGAAAAGCCTCAGTTCTTGCTCAAGGTAATCTTTCAGTATTTTCTGCATATCTATTAACCAATTTGAGCAATCTTTCTTTTGATAATATTTTTGTGAATCAGTTTGAAATTACCTCGTATTCTTTCGGATAGCATCCGTTTTCACACCTTGCAATCGAAAAAAAAAGCACGGCAAAACACAGCGAGAAACCTCACGCGAAAAAAAAAACACAAACACACACTGAGGAGACCGTAAAAACGCACTCCTAAAGCATGATCACCCTGCGAAGCACGCAAAAGCGAAACTGAGGTGAAAGAATTGCTAAACAAAAGATTTACACTATAGACTGCTTGCGAAGTTTCACTTCCATGGTGTAACACTCGGTGTAACTAACACAGCTTCGCTGTTCGACCATCTTCACGCAGTGGAAGGGGCGGTGAATTTTTTGCATTCCGTTTCCATATATTGGCGAACGCCGTTTGCGGGAATCGAACCCTGGATGTCCTGCTGAGCAGCAGGACGCCATAACCACTGAGACACCTCATCAACTCGACCATAATTATGACACATAAGCCGGAAAAGGTCACGGCAATGGTAATGGCGGAAAGGATGAGGCGCGGCTTAGTTATAAAGCGTTACCGCCTAAATGATATGCTCGGATGTGTCTGTGTGCCAACCGCAATGAAACACGTATCGGCTCAACCCCCCTCCCCCCCCCTCACTCAAAAAAAAAATTTTGCATTATGTACAGGCATGCCACAGTCTTCTTGGAGGAGTAAATATAGACAAAATCCTTAAGTTTCTGAAAAGTGCGCAAATGGTAACTTTTAGCTCATGCTAGAGGTAACAAAGCTAACAAACCGTACCGTCACATACGGTGGTCGTCTTTACTTCTAGATAGACCACAGACAGCGACATTGTGTCCTCCCTACGGACCACATCGGAATGAATTGGTAAGCTCGACGTTTTGCCCCATCGGTCCATTCTGTTTACCTACGTGGCACATCGGTGATATCGCCTTCTCGCTTTGAGCACACAAACGGTTCGCCTAAAGCCAGCGCCTACTCTGGAGCTACGCTTCGCAATCAAGGCGTGCCAACTCTGCCTGCGGACATGAACCGCGTTCAGCTGTACCTCTTGTTTGCCCGTTCGTTGGGCAGCCACAATTGCGATGCCCTCACGGCAAAGCCATTCAGTGTTTCATCAGTTCCGTGCAGCGAATGCACTATAGAGCGTGTTCTCCTTACTTTTTCTATAGACACTACTGTGAAACACAAATTGTTTGAAGCTGCCGTGTAATTTGTATTGGTTGCTTTCTTGTTTTTCGTTTTCAGGGCCTGTAAAACAGGAATATTTTAAGGCTTTGCAGCTAATAGTTGTTTAGAAGTCGAAAACCTACGCCATAAATTAATTTGAAAACTAACAAAAGCCCCCTGACGTGTGCTGCAAAGGTAGTACTGCACAGAATATTTTAGAAGCTAGGATCTGTTGGACTTTGCAACTTGTATTAGATCTGTATGCAGAGCTGACGGACATACCTCCTCCAAATGTATACAGTGATAAGTTTTTTAATGGACCAAACATAAGAGCGATGAGAAACAGAACTTCGCGGTTATCTTAAATTCTATTGCTGAGCAGTTTTGGAAAGCGGACTGGCCGCCTTAAGGGCTTCAGTCGATGCGTGATCACACAAGCATTGCCTGTAGTGCTTGAACAAGGTCGCCTCACCGATGAGACGGTTGGGCAATGAAATTGAAGATAACCGCGAAGTTGTGTTTCTCATTCCTACATATCTGTATATATGACAATCCTCATAAATACACACACACACACACACACACACACACACACACACACACATATATATATATATATATATATATATATATATATATATATAATGAATACAACAGACTCTGAAGAGACTGGCCTGCCAACAGACCAGCCTAAAGAAAGACGAAGCAAGGGCATCTGGACACTGGACGAGGCATCATGATCTCTGGAGGGATATCTCTTTTAAATACATTCCATATATTGCCTACATTGTCTGTGTTTCTCCCCATGTGACATTCTGGTCGAAGTTCTGAGTGCAGGCGAGCGAGACACAAAGATGGAGTCCAGCTCACGCCCAGAGCCCAGATGCGCTTCTTCGTCTTCCTTTCCACTGGTCTCTTTCTCGGCTAATCGATTAAGAGACTCTTGTATCACAACTTTATGCATTTGAATAGTAAAGTAAATTGGCCAAGTTGGTATTGGTTCAGGGCTTATAACAACAATTCACTGAAAACGGAGACGAAAGAAGATGCAGACACAGTGCAAGCGCTGCCTATGAACTGAAAATATTGTTGACTAAACGAGCTAATATGCACTTCAACTGCACATGTGCCTGCAAGGAACTGAACGACTATCACAAAGAATTGTGGTTAGACCAGTTAACCGAATATATATATATATATATATATATATATATATATATATATATATACAAGAAAAAAAGTTATAAAACAACGACGTCTAGGGGCGGTGGCCTCTGAGATCCTGCTGCTGTTGCAGCAGATGATTTCAGCCCTAAAGAAGTCGCCTGCAGTCTGCTGATTCTTTGACTTATACCGCATCTTCAAGCAAAGATGCCGCTTCCACTTCTTTTTTTTTTTTACTGGTCGTCGTACTGTTCTATATTTGATGCGGTGATGGCAGACATGACATCGACACATCCACGTTCATATTGATACATGCATATTGCGTGTTTCTTGAGGACGATGAGCGTGGGCGCCCCGAGGTACAATATATTTCACTGCAAGTTGCGAGTCGGCAACTTTCACAGTACCTTTCAAGTGTACAATTATCTTGGGGGCTGCGCTACAATTGTATGTTTTTTTTTTCTTCTCTGCTTTCTGCGCTACAGCTAGCTAGTAGTGGCCAACGCAAGTAAAATAGGCCTCCGTACAATGCAAGGTATTGTAAAAAGTAGCTCTTTAAATGTTCATATCGAAGTGACTCAAACTTCTTTCCTCTAGCGTCGCATTTCTCTTCCTTCAGTGATCTGACGCCCTTCTTAGGAAGAAGTGGCAATTCTGAGGTCGTTTCGCTTTGTTTCGCTGATGCTTGCGAGGCGGAAGCGTACTGCAGAAAGCTAGATACGCTATCTAGACTCATTTCTTAAAGCCCCAGGCCAAGCAGAACCTTCTTTTACTGCCGTTGCCTTTACTTGCATGCAAACTGGCATTAACAAGGCCGTATATGTGAATGCGTACAGTTATATACGTGTATACGACAATCCCTCGAATCTTTCGAGTTACGGGCAAACGACTATTCGTTTTAGCAACGGGAATATAGGCATCGAGTAATAAATATTTCCCAACGATGGCGCCGGCAGCCCCTATCTTGATAAGCTGAGACATTTAACGATCCCAAGTTGTGCGCAGGGGGACAGAAGTTATTGCTGGACAGCGACATCATTTGTTCGACATGACTTGCTCTCGAACTTGGCCTCGTGTTCAGAGTGGCGCGTAAAGCTGCTCAGAGCTTTGAAGTGAGTTGTTTGTAGTAGACTGGTTTGTATGTTGTCCTTGCGCGTGAATGAATGAAATGGAGTAAATGGCGCCACGGGGCGCCACCTACAAATCACGATTTGCAACGCCCGCTGTTGATACCACAATTTTCGAGTCGTTTTGTCGGAAAGACGGGCGCTAACATTCCTACCCGTGCGCGTATCACAGCAGGTGATGACAAATGCAGCCGCACGAGGTAATTAGTAACTCTTCAAGTAGTTAACGTGAACACGCGGATTGTGTTTTCTGCTATAGCCAGTTTATATATGGTGTGCTAAAATATTGAAAAACGGTATATTGAATATAGGCAAGTAATTCATCATCATCATCATCATCAGCCTATATTTATGTCCACCGCAGGATGAAGGCTTCTCACTGCGATCTCGAATTACCCCTGTCTTGCGCTAGCCGATTCCAATTTGCGCCTGCAAATTTCCTAACTTCATCACCCCACCTAGTTTTCTGCCGTGCTCGACTGCGCTTCCCTTCGCTCGGTATCCATTCTGTAACTCTAATGGTCCACCGGTTATCGATCCTACGCATTACATGGCCTGCCCATCTCCACTTTTTTCGCTTAATGTCAACTAGAATATCGGCTATCCCTGTTTGTTCTGTGATACACGCTGCTCTCTTCCTGTCTCTTAACGTTAGGCCTAACATTTTTCGTTCCGTCGCTCTTTGTGCGGTCCTTAACTTATTCTCAAGCTTCTTTGTTAACCTCCAAGTTTCTTCCCCATATGTTAGCACCGGTAAATTGCAATTATAGTACACTTTTCTTTTCACCGACAGTGGTAAGCTCCCAGTAAGGATTTGGCAATGCCGGCCGCATGCACTCCAACCCAATTTTATTCTTCTGTGAATTTCCTTCTCGTGTACAGGGACCCCTGTGAGTAATTGACCTAGATAAACCTTCTCCTTTACAGACTCTAGAGGCCGGCTGGCGATCCTGAATTCTTGTTCCCTTGCCGGGCTATTAAACATTATCTTTGTCCTCTGCATATTAATCTTCAAGCCCACTCTTAAACTTTCTCGGTTAATGTCCTCAATCGTTTGTTGTAATTCGTCCCCATTGTTGCTGAATAGGACAATGTCATCTACAAACCGAAGGTTATTGAGATATTCGCCTTTAATCCTCACTCCTAAGCCTTCCCAGCCTAAGGGCTTGAATATTTCTTCTAAGCATGCAGTGGAGAGATTGTGTCTTCTTATTAGCAAGTACTTAGAAAACGACAAATTGAAGTCGAAGTGAGGACCAAGAATAAAATACCAGCTATTATTTCACGTGGCGCTGTTTGACAACAAGATGTTATAGGGTGGTCAGTATGGTTAAGAATGGGCGGTTTCTTAGCCCGAACATAGACCATTATAGCGTAGTGACATGCGCGTGATCTTAGAGCGACGGTGACAAGTGAGGGCGATGAGCGATAGGTTTTGTCGTCACGGTCGGCGATCCGTCACTGTCGCTGGTCGCGTCACTACTTTTTGGCCGGTCCTGAAAATTTCGCTTGTCACCCGCAAGTCAGCGCAGCGACTTGTAATTGCGCAGCAATATGGCCGTAACCAGTCCGCCAGCTTCGATCTGAACTTTCTCTTGAGACTTCCTCTCTGCCGTGACAGCAACAAAATAAATAGCAAAATCAGCCATCGCTTAGCATTATCTGAAGCTTGCGACAATGTATCGGCGTTGTGTTGTCGTTATTATCCAGATGGATGGCTTGCTTTGACGTTGTTAAACCTGAGACGCCACCGAGAGTCACGAAAATGTTTTGATTTTTCTTTGCCAGATTGCCCCACGACGTTTCACGATGGCGAAATAGAGCGAATTTCTACTGGCGATGACACAATAATAAAGCTAGGTTAGGATGACCGCATTACACCTTGGTGAAAACATCGGCCTTTAGGTACGTTTGTGCTCTGTTCACGGGCACAAAATTGTATTTATTGTGAAAACAATGTCGCATCCATGCGGTTGCTCCACGCCGCGACGTGACAGTGGGACCGTGTCTGCCTGTTGGGTCGCTTGTCGTTGTCGCTTCAACATCACGTGTATGTAGTTGCCGGTTCACTGTTTGGGAATAAACGCAATGAAAGGGCAAACAATAACCAGTTAAGCACCGCCACAAGCCGGGCTGTTTCAAATAGGGTCCATCTATCCATCCAGCCAAGGTCAGCAACCTACCACCAAGACTACCAACCAGGGCAACAAGCAACGTAGGCGGTCGCAGCAAGCATCCGTCAGACGCCCGCGCCCTTCCGCAAAGAAAGAAGAACGCCGCCGTTTATAAATGGACGCTGGACGAACGACGGCGCCAAAACTCGAGGCGCGTTGCATTCCGTTGTCCAATGACTATAGACCGAGGACGCCCGTGGAAGTTCGTACGTGAGCTTGACCCTCCAGCAAATCGTTCCCGCAAGAGAAAGCCACACGATTGAAGCCTGGCGAAAATGGAATGTGTCGTGGCGTTGGGCCAAGCAAGGAACATAGCTAGGGCTAGCGGCGCCGGAAAGGAAACGATTGAACAAAGAATGCGAAAAGTTGCGTAAAAAAAGATAGCAAATTTGTAGAGAGCTATACGGAGTAAGGATAGTAGTTTTATCAGCTGTACAAACTTGGACATGCAGCAGCACCGGCAACACGCAGAACTGTTGTCGACGCCGTCGGCGTTTTGCCTGCGTTCGCACAAAACGCGCGCGGCGCTGGTGACTGTTGCCGGAGCCTCTGGGGGCGGCTCGGAGGTTTTCGACGAGATCAGAACGGGACACTTGTCGAGCAGCGTCGGAAGTCTTTACCACCTTCTCGCCTCACAACGTTTTATATAAATAGGCATTTTGTACCACAGCTAAACGTCGCCTCCCTTTCCTCCTCCCCCCCCTCCCCCACGGCGTCTCGCGCGTCGGAAGAAGGCGCGTTTGCTCTACATATATGGTGATTGTAAAGGAGGAAAGAGACGCCTACTTCTGCAGCCCTTAAGGGAGCACGGACAGAACGCGCGTTTGTTCTCCGCCGTGCGTTCATTCCCCGTAAAAGCGCGCGCCCCTCGCGCTCTTTCACTCGCACATACAGCGTTCGGCGCGCGGCGCCGATTTCATCTCCATTGACGTCAAAAAAGGAAGACGTGCCCAAAGAAAAATGAGCGGTTGTGGGTATTCCGGGAGGCGCAAGGCGGGAATGTTGGAAGTGTGTAGGAGACACAAAATGCTTCTGTTTGCTTTTTCATTAAGAAAGCGAGGCCACAGGAAGAAAAAAAGCATGAGGCACGGGTATAAAGAGCTCCTAAAATTCGCAGAGGCACGAGCTAGAAAAATAAAAAATAAAACAGAAAAATTTTTTCTGCCCAATGGAACCTGAACCTTTGAGCATAGCCTCCTATATACTTTGAGAGACGAGAGATTAGTTGCTAAGGAACACATTGTTTGCATGAGCGCAGAAAAATTCTAATGCGCGAATGTCTGAAAACAGCATAATGCCGACAAGGAAATTGTAGAGAGAGAAAATTGACTATAGAAACCAAATCGCTAACGTGAAGGTCACGTCCTCAAAGGCTGGCCTGCGTCTCGATAGGTACACCTATCTTTGTCAAAGGTGGTTTTTCTCGCAGATAGGTCCACCTATCGAAATGCAGGCAAGCCTTTTTGAGACACTTTATACCTATTTGTAACTTTTATACCACAGTGAAGCTTAATATCAAGCAATTTTAAGCTTACGCACGGTATGCCGAAATTCAAACAGCAAATCAGGCGGATTCACTGCGTTAAATCTATGCGGAGTGATGCTACGAGGACGACGGTGATGTACGCTGCTTGTCAAAAAAAAAAAAAAAAACACCGCATATATCCACGAAGTGAATGATGATCGAAAGATCTAAACTAATCGAAAGCGATTTGCTAGCGTCACAATTTTAAAACAGTTTTATAGTTTTGCCTTTGTTCTCATTTACCTCAAGTGCCAGAGTCTTTTTGTCATTTTGTCTGTACAATTTACCTTTGTAGAACTTGCGGTATAACTTGCACCTGTAGACTGGACGACGTCTAGTTGCACCATGTTTGCTTTTTTTTTTTTTTTGTTTTTTTTTGTTTTTCTTTTTGCCTTGTACTAAATCCCTGTCTCCTTTTGCCCTCCTGTTATAATCTCTATTGGGATTGACAGTATGTATGAATAAATAAATAAATAAATAAATAAATAAATAAATTATGAGTGGGCAAAGCACCGGGGGATCTTTCGGGTAACCGTGAATCCCCCCCCCCCCTCCCCGTACATTGCCCACTCGAACATGCAAATGAGTGACAAGGCATGTGTACAGTATATAGAATGTTGTTTTAATGGTCGTATATGGTATTGAGGTGCGGAATTCGTTTTCCCATCATTAAGACTGCCTTGTGATCAGTGCAGCACCACGGCGACGCCGGCCGGCAAGCGGACCCAGAGGCGGCGAGAGCGCGGGAAGCGGCGGCAAACGCCGGAAGCGTTCGCTACCTGAGGTTGGGGGCGCGAGCTTCGCGTACATAGTAGAGCACTGCACGGGCCGATTTTTCCGGCCCGGGCCCGGCCCGGGCCCGTTCTTACATTGGGCGGCCCGCCCGAGCCCGATCAAAACTTTTATGGCGAGACCCGGGCCCGGCCCGGGCCCGGAAATAATCTACGTTACCCGCCCGGCCCGGCCCGCCACCCCTTTACCTTAAGCCCGAGCCCGGCCCGAGCCCGGCTCGAGCCCGGCCCGAGCCCGGCCCGAGCCCGGCTCGAAACCGGCCCGAACCCGGCCCGAGACCGAAAAAGACATGTTTTTCAGAGTTGAGAAGCCCAAGAATAACTCGCAGAAAGCCACAGCCAGCCTGGGCCCGCGTCAAAAACCCGAGCCCGGACCGGGCCCGGGTCAAAAAGCACACGCCGTGCCCGACCCGAGCCCGTGAAAAAACTGCTCTACCCGGCCCGGCCCGGCTCGTGGGCCGGGCCGGGCCCGGGCTTTCGGGTAAGCCCGAGCCCGTGCAGTGCTCTAGTACATAGGGCTATATAAGCGCTGTATATCCTGTACACATGTACATTATATATATACTGTACATGTGTACAGTATATGCAGCGCTTATATAGCCCTTGTACACCGCAGCGCCCCTAGCGGACTCCATGCAAACCAGGGCTACGGACAACTACGAGGGGGACAAGGCTCGGTCCTAAGGTCGTTCGCCCCTAAAATATCGGGGTAGCTTGCACTAATGGCGCAAGGTTAAAGACACAGCAGAGCTGATCGGTTCCTAGCTGGTCATGGCGATACGAAGTGATGTTAAGGTATACGGAGTAATGCCAAGTGATGCTAAGTTATACGAAGTGTATAAGCATTTCCTCGTGGTCCGTGGCATCGGGGAGCGCCTCGCGAAGCTTCTTGCAGTCTAAATGCACGTAGGGAAGTGGGGCGAAAGCTATGCACAGTGTACGGGCGGCGCGCAGCAGATGACACGCCGGGATGACGTCACGGCGCATTCGCAGTAGCGCGCAGCTGGAGACGCCTGCTGCAGTCACGGGCCCCGCGAGCGTTCGGTGCTAATGCGGAGAAACGGAGAAGCGCGGCTGGCGGTGGCCGCACCTCTGCGCGTTGCCTCGCTTGGTGCTGCTACAATTTGTTTCTCTCTCTCGCTCTCATTTTATCTTTCTCTCCTGTGAATAGCGCGCGACGCGCGCACTCTCTCGCTTTCATTTTCTCGTTCTCTCTCCCGAGCATAGCGGGCGACGCTCGGCGAAGTTTCTAGGCAACGCAGTGGCAGGCAGCTGCGGCGTCGCTGGGTGCCATGGCTACCGTGCGGCTGGCTTTTCGTGAAACACGCACGTTTTACGGCTGGCTTAAACGGCTTCGCTGTTAAAATGGTGATGGCAATAGTATGTACAGATTAGCACGACGCATATCGCTGCAATTTGGGATTATTTTCTTTTTGTTTCACAGTGAGACATACTTTTTTGTTCTTTTTTTGAGGATTGTCCATTAATAGGCACACATCCTGTGGCAGCTGAATAAAGAAATTAGTAAATCAAAGATCCATTAATTGCGATTTGCTATTTCACGAAGAGTTTGGTGCGCTTCCGAGATAGCTATAAGCTGATATTATACAGGTATATACAAGCTGCTGGGTCGGTTAGAATCTCGCCAGATATGTTTCTGAATATATATATATATATATATATATATATATTCATAAACATATCTTACGAGATTCTAACCTCGTCAACAACCACGTCAAACCCGGAAGGAAAGCTTCACTTTAAAATGCCGCAACGCAGAGCTTATTTCCGAGCTTGGGCCCAACTTGCGCCTAAAGTAAAAGACGAACAAGAAAGAACTCAGTAGAAATCTGTTAGGTGTAATTACAGATATGTGCAACGTGTCCTTGGTCTGTAGCTAGTTTATAAGCATTGAGGAAATTAAAGTGTACGTTATCGTATTGTAATGAGGCTGCCGTTACAATTAACTCGCTTTGAAGTATTTGCTAAACTGTTCGCGTTTTAATTTACGTTGACAGTACCTGCGCACTGCACACAACAGAGGGTCCTTTTTCTTTGCACTTGACGCACAGTGAAGAGCAGCATCGTACCGTTCTCCGACGCGACGGCAAGGAAGGAGGGAAGGAGTAACTGGTGGAAAGACAGGTAAGTTAGCCAGTTCTCAGTCCGGCTGCCTACCCTGTGCTGGGGAAAGGGAGAGGAGAATAAAAGATAATAGAACAGATATGTTACAAAAAAGGGAGGGGGCAAAACAAAGCACAGAAAAAAAGAGAATACGGCACTGCTTAAAGTCTGTCTCTAAGACCAGTTCTCCGTAACAAGCGCAACGACTCTTTCAAAGCCTTCTGTGGTACAAATTCAATTCTGTGCACTTGAGGTAGCTCAGCCTCACAGGTAGCTCCTTCTACACCGTGAATTCGGGCTCGCAATCTGCTCGTCGCGCTTTTTAAAAAAAACGTTCTGGGATCGAACTATTTCCGATATGCGAGCCATTTTCACTGCCAACAACCCAGCGAGCTCTTTCTTCCGTTTACTGCATCTTGGTTTGAGCAAGAGCAGGAAGGGCGAAAACCAGACCGTTGCATCTGTAAGAAATGGCCGGAGTAATCGTTAGAGGGAGCCCACAGAAAGGTTCTCTGAGCGGTAAGCAAAAGCGAAAACTT
The DNA here is from genome assembly GCF_013339745.2 of Dermacentor silvarum. NCBI lineage: Eukaryota > Metazoa > Arthropoda > Arachnida > Ixodida > Ixodidae > Dermacentor > Dermacentor silvarum. The sequence continues at coordinate 62,427,123 of NC_051160.1, read as the reverse complement.
TGCCGCGGACATGGCTCACACGGCGTAAAGAGCAAACGCGAAAAGCATTTTGCCGCCTCGTCGCTGCCTGTATAAGTAAATGGCGTCGCATGCAAAGTTTGCATCCTGCTTTCCGACGTTCCTGATTTACATACCACGTGCCTTACTGCGCAGCCGTATTTTACGTATTTCTTTCCCGCAAACTGCGTGCCCATTCTCTGTGGTGCACGGTACATCCCCCTCCCCCCAAGCAGCAGTGACCACGAGGCGGGTTTCTAAGCCTCGGCGCCGGCCAATGGCCGAATTATACCGAAGGCGAGACCACCACCTGCCCAGTCGATGCTTTTCTTGCTGATCAGGAAACGAGTTCCGTAGAGGAACCGCACTCCGACGTGTCCAGTACTAGCGACGCATAGAGAATGACGATTTAAGGCGGGAGGCAGCACAGTTAAGTGGAGCGTTAATGTAATACCAGGGAACACGGAAGAATGGAGGACTGATGTAAATCGAGAGTAAAACAATAGAAAATGAAGAAACACTTGAGCTGCTCTCCAACGTGCAAGCAAAAAGTGCGTATATACAATCGTGAAAATTGCGACGCTGACATATGTTGCGGGAATGAGCGGACATAAATTTGAGTTTAAGTGGGTTCCCAGCAACAATAACGGCAAAATTGGAATTGCACCAGTGTACTAATTGATAAAACGTCCACGCAAACGTTTCAATGAATACGCAAGACCACGATTTATTCATGACGTTTTAAATAGAGTACAAAAACCTAATTGAAAAGATCGTCAGTAGCATGATTCGGTAAAAAGACCAAAAGGCGAACGTTGTGTACCTTAGACATTGATTGGACTGGAATTGGCGTGTTGTGAAGTTTCTGCAAAGGTGTGGAAACCCTGATTTTCCGCTTTCACCTTTCTGTTGCCTACACCAAGCGCTTTCACTTTGTAATGTCACGAGCGTAACAACAGAGACAGCCAAGACTCCACGTCGTTACCGGCACCAGACCATGGAAAAACGTCCTCTTCTTCTACCAACCTCAAAACGTGTACGTGCCACATTGAATGGCTGATATGTGACGGTATGTGCCAATATCTATTGTGCAAGCTCTGCGTTGACGCTTCAAGTGGCAGACAAGGACAAAACCCACGTGTTTCTAGACTGCTACCTATATATGCCCAGCAAAGGAAACAGCTACACCACCAACTTAGGGCTCAGGGCGGTCATTTCTTGTAACTTGAGATTGTACTGGAATAGTGGCCCGTGAGTGGCCTGGAAAAAACTGCATCCGTTGGAGGTAAAATTTCTTTATAACAATACGGATTTGTGGCTCAACACACTTCAGCAATAATTTTACACGCAGTGACGCCCATTCGCCTGCAGTTATTTGTCTATGTTTCATTGCTTTTCGCCTTACATGTGTGTTAGCGTTATTGCGCGTGCTAGAGCCTTGTTTTATTATCGTTTTCCTTCATTTATTCTTCATTCTAAAAGCAAATTTATACTTTCCGTATAGGTGAAAGGGCGTAGCTGAGAGCTTCCTGTTTCCAAGCTCTTCAGTTGGAACCCTTTTAATGCTACCTACGTAAGAGGAAGAAAATAGAGTTGCAAAAACAGCTTCACCATGGTTTCTGATACTTCTGAAAGAGAAGACCAGCCACCATTCAGCACTGAGTTCACTAGTGTAATCATCGCATAAGCTTAAGCTACAAAAATGGGAATGCTGCTTGTTTGCATCAGACATGCCTTAAACGAGTTCATTAAGCAATTAAGCACTTACAGCCCCAGTTGTTCAATCAAGATTTAAACCGAATAGTTTAACGTAGACAAAAATGTATTTCAACATGCTATTCAAGCACGTTTCCGTAGATGCGTCTGCGCGCAAACTGTTCATTCTGTATTCATCTTACAAGCAGCTTCATGAAATTCATTCGATGTTTCGGCACTAATCGTACCACCAGCTTCTGTTTGCAAGAATCACTTTGAGCGTTACCTACAGGAAGCGATATAATGGTGATGTGGTGGGGCGGGAGGCGTCTTATGGCATATCGACGTGTCGCTCTCAAACAAATAGCTGCTGCCCACCCTTTACCGGGCACGCTTTCCCGCAGGACATGCTATACGTAGCATCTATGATAATGTTCTCCGCTCGCATAGGCTAGGAGCAAAGTAATAAACAAAGCATACAGCTTGCAAACTGTGAGTCTACACGTTTTTTAGCGTTAGCGCACTTATAAGAAACCAACGCGAAATCGTGTTTCTTTTGACGTGCCATTCCTTCATTTCTCTTGGGGGTCCGCTTTGCGACAATTAAAACATGCCGACAGTTCATCTAAGCCATGTACTTAGTTGCATGTCTAATTTTGTGCCTATTCACTATTTCGCTCTGTGCGTTCTTTGAACATAAGGAAAGTTGCCGTGTAGTGCTATGCGCTGGAGTTATGCTCAAAGTGTTTATCAAGAAGATCTGTGCGATAATAAAAGTTATCTTCATAAACTTTAAGAAATGGCATAGTTCGTGACTGCAGCTATTTTCCTTTATTTACGCTGTTCCACACTTTCGTCTTACTAATTGAAGAATTTCTGCTCGAGATGTATATTCCAGAACTCTCTTTCTCTATGCACCTAGAAGTAGTCTTCTGCCCTTTGACTTTGCTTACGTGATAAAAGGAGGCATTTAGCGTCAAACAGTCACAAACGGTAGCCCCAAGCTTTGTTTTAATATATTGCGTGCCTTTTGACGTGATTTGTTTCACCACGGGATGCGACTTGTTATTATAAAGTATATTAGTTTGTTGGATACATGTTGTAGAAACGCCAAATATACACCCTTTTAAATATGCTACAACACTATCTGTACTAAAAAACTAAAAACAGCAATGCCATGTCGACTTAAATGAGCAAGCTGTCGTACCGATTCCCAGTTTGACGAGTCGACTTTCCATCGGGCAACATGTAGAGAGCGTTCGTCTTGTTTTCTCTAGTCTAAAACTATTGGGAAGTGGTCACTCTCATAGCTGTTCTCATTAACGGGAACCTCTAAGTACGGTATGACTGCTATGAAACTATGCAGGGTGGTTATGTGAGCTTCGTCCAGCACCGAACACAAGATAGATCAATTATGAGGCACGCTGTTGTGAAATGCTCAGAATTAAATTGGGCAACTGAGAAATAGCAACCCAGCACCCAACGGATCAACGATTCTGTGTACTTGCGCACCAGAATGCGGCCCTCGGGTTCGGGGAGTTGAAATGGTCACATCGTTCTCAATAACGGCACCGCGTACTGAGTCAGCCATTGGGAAAGGTGGTGGAGCGGGCCTGTCACGTTGAACTGAAACGCGCTGTGTGTTTGTTTTGCATTCCCGTGTCTTCCTTACGCGTCTTTGTACTTCGCATAACTTGGGAAATTGCTTGCGCTCTTCACCGACACGCGACCAACTGAAAAACGTGTAGTCTGCATAAGAAAATAAAAGAAAAAAACTGGCAGCGACCCTTCGGCGCTACGCCAAGGTTATGGTTTGTTCTCTGATAAAAAAAAGTGGTTCAAGTTGACTTATCTATTTGCATTTTAACCAATTCCACACTGAGCGTGTCTTTTTATTGCAAAAACAAATATAACAAAAGAGAAACAATAAGTAAAAAACTAATAATAAGGATTTTCTACTCCCATATCAGCCCACTGCTCTTACTGGAGTATAAAATTTTTTAAATATATATCGGTTCCCATGGCCGGAAGCAGCCATGGCTGAAGCGTGACGTCGGCGTTTCTCCCTTAATCAATATCACCTTCAGACGCAACATCACTGACATAGTTTTTCCTTTCAGAAAACTAAACCAGCCATCGCCAAGTAAACAAAGTGAAGTGCATCCAATCCAGGAAGACGGTTGTGTACAATCCACCTACAGCGACATCAGAATGCTCGTGTGTGTATGTATATATACATGTATATTGATATCAGAGGTATAGTGGCACTTTTATCACACAATACGCCGCCAAAAAAATCGTCCGCAACTTATCAAGAAATAAAACATTTACATGCGTCTTTAGAAGAGCGGAGCCCGTTAAGGTAACTTTGACGTTGACTAATGAAGAAACGCTTGTCTCCAGGAATCCCGTAAACTGCACAAGCTCTGTAAGACGCCGTTTACAGCTATATGCAGCGATTGTAATCTTCGAAAGTGCACCTCTAACCCGTGTTACGCCGGGCGGAACACACCCAGACAAGACAGGAAAGAAGAAAGACAGGGTCAAAGCGTTGCTGCAAAAAAGAAAGAGGCAGTAAAAAGAATACCGAAACAATCATAAACCTAAACATGCACGTGTGGAAGTACGTTTGCAAGAATGAATGTTACGGATGACCGTCCGAATATCGCCGGAATCCTACTTCGTGCTATCGTGCGATGCACTTAGCCAGAGGAAGAAAGGGAAAAACTAATATTCTTGCAACAGCGAGGCAGAACAGAATAGCAATGATGGAGGTGAAGTAAAGGAAATGTTAGCCGGCAACATTTCCTGTCGTCGGTCTTGGCCATCTAGTCGATTGGTATACAACGGCTTTACTGTTTCCTACGCCACGTACATGTGTCCTTGAGCGCGTTGCTTTTTCTGAACCTCTTGCCCTAATGTTAGTGGACATGCGCCTGCATGCGCGTTTTGTTTGTATTCATTCGTGTGACATGACGGGGCTAGCTTAGCCACTGTCTTCAAACTTTTAAAATTTGGCGCGCCGTGTGGGACAAAAAAAGGATGACCTGTTCTCGTCGCGTAAATGTTCATTGCGATTTCGTGGTTATATTTTTCTAAAATGGTTCTTTTTTTTGTTGAAAATTTTACTAACTTGATCTTTATTGAGATTGATATAATATTTCACTATGTTGATCTTCTTAGTTAATGTGCTCACTGATTTAAGTAGTACTTGCATGCGCGGTCTAGTTCTACTAATCTTCTGATAAATCTCAGTATTCATGCTTATTTGAATCTACGATTGAAGCGGTCATTTTGCCGTATGTGAGGTCTCTTTCCTCGTGCCTTTAGGTCTCCATACACGCAATCCCGCAATGCCACTGCGTGCGCACTCAAAAACTGACCTTCTTTTTTGGCTATTGACTCATTGAATTTTTTAAGTGCACTAGTTTTCAGACATTACTGAGTACCAACTAAAGTACACTGCTTATTCCTCCATTTCCTTGCACATATTAGGGCAAAAAAGTGATACGGGGAATAATTGCAACGTAAATACGTTGAGGGAAAACATTTTTTTTGTACATATTGAAAACTGAAATTACAGATAACGTATAGAATCGAGGAATACGTATTAATATTGTATATGATAGTTCGTGTGGTCACAATATAGCCCGTTATATATCAAACTTCTGCTGTTCATAAACAGAGCCGCACACACAATTAAATTACCATTGTTTCTATGAAGAGACACCTCTATATTTTTCAAAGCAGATTCCAATAAACGCGGCGTTGCATACATTTACATACGTTTACATACACACATTTATATTCGCATACATTACAATTGCGTAGTACTAGGTCTTATTTCACCCCAGAAACGTGGTCCTCTGAAAGCACTCAACTTGTCCAAATCCGAGAGGCAAGAGTTTGTTAGTGGCGCGCCCACTTACTTCTATAGCTGGATGACGGTGACTGTGGCCCCATTATTTAAACCCTGTTTCTGCGTGCAGTCCCTATAGTGGATTTGCATGCTCCGAGTTCCTGCGAGCTAACTAATAAAGATTACGTCAACGCAGCCCATTTATTTTCTGCGTAGGTGTAGAACCCTTCTTCAAATGCAGGAGGGTGCGCTGAAAAAGACAGATACCTGTCCAAGTGTGAGGTCTGTCTGGACATCCGGCCGATTGGCAGGTAGAAAAGCAATAGAATGAATAAAGCAGGAATTATGAGACGAAATTCGCGCTGTTTCTTGAAGTGCCGAGCAGGATTTGGAAAGCGATCCACTGTATATACGCGATGCTGCACGTCAGCGAATTGTGGAAGCTCATGTGAGGAGATGAGCATCTTATTACGCAGTACGTGCGAATAATCAATTAATAAATGTGGGTGACATTGCTGAACCTGGTGACGAATATGAATGCCGGTTAAAAATGCTTTTTCTTCAAATTTGAAGTAATTACTTTCGATGAAATGAGGTAATTCTGCGGGTAAATTTTATGTAGTCAATGCTTATGTACGGAAAAGTGAGCCTGGTCTAAACTGCTTTTTATAGGTGCTTTATTAAGAAACGCCCATCACGCATACTACGTTCTTATTACAACGTCATCAAACCATGGTCTTTTGGTTATATATATATATATATATATATATATATATATATATATATATAGCTCTTACATCACAAAAGAGTAGATCATCATCGTCTGCAAAAGGGGTCGTGTATTGTAGTGACGGATGCTTCCACAACATATACACAGGCCCAGGGTATTCTAAATGTATGTGAATACTAAAATTGCTTTGATTTACGTGACTAGTTCTGGTCTTCCGACACGAGCGCCAGAGAGTTAAGAACCAGGCACTTACGGATGCTCTTAAGTTCTTGTCTTGTCAACGTCAGTGTTTAGTAGGGATGTATGAATAATAATTTTTGCGACCAAATTGAATACGAATGGAATAGGGCCAGAAGGGAATCGCATCGAATCGAATAGTTTTTGAAAAGTTTTCGAATAATGAACAGCCGTTGTCACAATTATCATAAAACGATGTTCACACCCTAGTATTCCTAATTTTAGCAAGTTGCTCTCACTGCGTAGTGCGTTATAAAGCGTTGATTATTAAAAGCACAAATGAAGCATTCGGAGCAAGGATATTTTTTTATCGAGCACCCTGGAATCTTCAGTGAGCGCGAATGATCGACGTATAGCCTGTCAAGTATGGCTACCTAAGCGACGTAGCCTGCTGCTAGTACGCAAGTTCTCACGTGTTATGTCTATACTACTAAGCCCGCTAGGATCAAAATTTAGCGTACATTTGCTCAAATCTATGCCTAATTGGGCGGAGTTGATGCTTCAAAATATTCGAAAAATATTTATTCACATTTCCAAATAGTGACCATTCGGTTCTGAGACCGAATAGAATAGGCCACTATTCAATTCGTTGTTCGAAAGTTTCGAATATTCGTACATCCTATAGTGTTTAGTGTCGAACTTCTGTTGAAAGTGCCTGATTTCTTTGTTCATTACACCCACAAATAATAAAAAAATGCTTTCGTACGTAATGGTGTTCTTTTCATTTGCCGATGACGACAAGGCTTTCTCTTACAGCTAGCAAGAAAGTTCTTTTCCCTGAGAGGATCGCATCATGAGTTTTTAATATATGTGAATTACAGCCAGCCAATGCACTGTCTTTGTTTCGTTGGCAATGTCGTTCTTTTTTAATATATGGCGGTGTTTTTACTGATTTAGAAACCACAGCACTTCCGCGTTTGTTAAGCACAATGGGTATGAGATGTGATGAGTGCAATAAATTAAACTGTAATTTTGAGCCATTACGTCATTTAGAGCCTTCTACTTACCCAAAGCATGGTCGAAAGATGAACAGAGGCTGATAGCACACTCCTAGAATTGCGTTTTTTTTATTTTACAGTGCGTTGCGCGCATTTTTTAACAAACTGAAAAGAAACAAAATGCCACGCAGACAAATGCCGTTTCCTATGCTGCGCTTATTTTTTTTATTCATTGCTAGAAACGTCAAATTTCACAGGAAATACCAGAATAGGTTACGTCGTGAAACGATGGCGTCGTATTCTGCCATATAACTTGTGTGTGAGCCCTGGCAGAGGCTGCCACCATCAAACTACTTCCTGGAATTGGAAAAAAAGAACATTGGCGAAGATGGCACTATTGTGGCCGGAAAGAGATCCAGGTGAGTACAATCTCGGCGACACGCAGAGTAACTGAGGTTATGCGCCACGTTTTGTTAATAAATGCAAGAGGGGCTGCGTTGAGACCTTTTGATTTACAACACGCCTTTATGGTGCAATGGAGTGCACATAAACCTGCCGGAACATAGCAATTTGAAAGGGTTATGGACTAGGATCCATAGCCGAGCGTGTTGGTATGGTAAGATGCTTCTTTGCAGCGTGAGAAGTTATAGACAGCGATGGCCACCTCGTGTTTTTGTCTCCGCCCACGTCTTTTAGCGCTGTAATGTTAGTCGACGAATGTGAGTGTCGCATTTCGCGAACATAGTTGCACTGCAATCCACCGTGTCCCACGTCATTAACACGAAAAGCGCTTGTACCCTCGCATAAGCCCAAATTACTGTAGTTTCTAACCATAAATAGCCCTAGCCGTTATTGTTCCCCGCTGGTAAACAACTTCTCTCGTGGATCGTTCTAGACGGTGGAGGATGCGCTGTGGGCTGCTTGGCAAATAACCAGTAATGTTTTCATCCAAACAAGTACTGCACACAAAAATCAGGTAAGATTCAACTATACAACTGATTTTCTCTCACTTCTGTATAACAAATACACACCCGTTATGACCTTCCACGTACCTTTACGCTCCACTGTGCTCCGACCCCACACTTCCTTCTTCTTTTTTCCCCTGTAAAGCGTGCTTTGTCTGCATTGCAAGCGTGTAAGCAGGTGCAGGCAATTTTATGGTGCGACAAACGCTTTGCGGCTGCGAGAAAAAGAAATGAAAAGAGATTTACGATGGCTATCTTAGACTAGATGCCTTTTTTAGGAATAAACCGCAGCAGTCACGCCAAAGTAGGAGTGATCTAGAAAGAAATCTAACGAATAAAAAGATTCATCATTCGGGCTGTAGATAGGGGTGAAATACGTAATTGCAGTCTGATCTGATAATAAAGTGAATGGTTGAAGTTAGATATTGTTTTTATGTCACTGCCATTTTGTTATCTATGCACCTTTAATGAGAATATTGTTGCTATAATACAAAAATGTTGAACACCTTAACCCTGTAATGAAGAGACATATAAAAACCCAGAAAATTTTTCATTTTCTATCTAAATCAGCAAATCACATAAAGAATAAGCATAATCCACAAAAAGCAAAAATATTTGGCGGAAAATGTTTTCAGCAATAGAGGAAAAACTCCAGGCAGGAAACTGGAAGTGACCTTCAACCCACGCCACTTAAGGCTTCGTTTTTAACTTGTATAGACAGCTCTCATCATATGTATAGGTATACATTTCATTTGCTTTGCATCACGTGTGTGACACCACCTCAGTTGGATATCTTGCATCGGCCTGCCCCCTCTGACCTTGCTTTCAAAAGACAGCGAGTCGCGTGGCAAACTTCTTCTTCTCGTCCGTGTTCCTTCTGTAAACCAACAAATGATGCTTGCTGCCTGTCATTCAGTGTAGGCCGAAGACATTTAGCAGGAAACTTCGTATTCATTACTGAAACAAGGTCAGGGGGAAGAGGGGCAAACGTTTATTCACGAAACAGTATCCCTGGGCAAGCCCCGGTTCTACTCTATGGGGGAGGTCTCCTCATTCCAGGAACCCTCTGGCTTTCACTGCCTCCTTGATCCTGGTGACGAGCCAAGAAAGAATTTTTTTTCTGGTATGTTGCTTGTAGGCAACACTCGTCAATACAGGGTTAAACAACACTGCATTACCGGAGGACGTCGGTAAAATGACTAACCTTGATTACGGTAGAACGACGGAGAAGAGATGACGTCGATTGAACAACGAAGGTAGTATGGACGACGACGGCTTCCAGACAATTGGATGAAGTTTCTGAAGTGATGATAGTAAAACGACAGCTTGACGACGACAGCATGAGTATGTCGCTTGTGCATGTTGTTTCCTCGTCGTATCTTCTTAAAGTTTTTGCGCTGAAAGGTTGTGGCATGACGATTGTGGGATGACGAAGTTAGAGCGACTGCGGCGGAACGACCACGACGCCATCACAATAACGGTGCGACAATAAACTCATGTCGATCACTGTTTGACAACGACGCAATGACCACCGCGGCATGACAACGCTACGATTACAGCGAGTGTATGGTGACGACAGCAGGTCGAGAACCAGATGACGAAGCTGGAGTAACGGTGATAGAACGACCGCGATGGCATCACAACGACGTATGACACCGAATGTGCGATGACTGTATGACAAAAATGGAGTGACGATGATGGCCGGGCAAGAGTCGGATGGTGGTGGATAACCACGATGTCATGATGACCACGGGCACATAGTGGACCAAGCTGGTAGAGAACTTGGGTCACTTGGTCGGCGTGTCAGGCTGAATAGATAGATAGATAGATAGATAGATAGATGATGCCATGGCTACCCGTATAATAGCTATCTTTGTAAACGAAGAGGAGCGCAGAACTGAAGTCATGGAAGTTCTGAAGTAAATATAGAAGACGTCAAAAAACAACAACCATTTAGTGCGGTAATCGAGGTGGTGGCGCCGGATACTGTTGTACGGCACCCGCTTATGTTCGTCTTTATTACACAGTGCTTGGTGGTCAGCAATGTTAGATTTACAGCGACTGATGCTGTTTCGTAAGTTTTCTTCCCGCGATTCAAGCCAATTGCTTTTTGGAGGTTGGTTCCTGCTTCGTCGGCTTCTACATTCTGTGGTCGCTAACGACGCTCACAGAATCATTTAGTGTGCTTCCGGGCACTGTCTCCTCTGTGAATAGAATATAGTAAGAAGACTGGTAATTTTAAGCGAACCTTTATAGGCTCACAAGTTTCGGCGGTGGTGGCGGTGTTACGAAAAGTGGGACGATCCTTGCGATAGTGCAGAAAGGGTCCAAGCTCAATGGCACATACCCCCGTAGGGCTCGGGGACCTGTAACGCGCCCTTGAACTACCCTAGTCACGCGTGGGACCCAAAGAGATAAAATCACCAGCCCTTCTACTGTCGAGAAAATGGGGGTAAGCGAAGCATGTCGTCTGATCCTAGCGTGAGGGCTTCCGAAGCCCAGACGAAAGGTCAGCGAAGAGCCGCGGACCCCGAGTTGCGGGAGCACGATGTTGAGGCCAAACTTCAACGAAGAGCCGCCGACCCTGAGGTTAAGGCAAACGAAGCGGAACGCCTGCGATAGTGTCGTCTTGCCACAAGCCTCGCTTACTCCCATTTTCTGGACAGGGGAATTTTTTAGGTCTACAAAAAAAGTCATAGGCCTGCGAAGGAAACAATTAAAGTTTTTCGACTACAGTGTTTAGACCACCGTTGTTGCGTATGCTCACAAAGAACATTTTTAGTTATCTATGTCTGATTGTAATTCGTAATGATAATTGTTTCTCTGCAGCAATGTTTTCATAAGTAGCGGGTAGTCAAGTGCAGACGGCGTAAAACAAAGTGCCAGGAAAACATAGGCGCTACTTGGCGTAGTAACACAGGGGCAGAAGAAGATCCGCACCTGCGAGCGCGTGCGCGTAGCTTTGGCTTTGCTGAAACAGAAAATTGTCGTCGAGTATAAGTAAAAAAGAAAAAAAACCCGAGGACAAAAAATATGGTGTTTTACGTGCCAAAAACACGATCTGATTATGAGGCACACTGTAGTGGCGGTCTCCGGAATAATTTGGACCACCTTGTGTTCTTTAACATACAAGGTACTACCAAAAGGTTCCGGGAATTCAGTCGTAAAAATAATTTTCTTCACCATAACACCTAATCAGCACTGTCTCATTCAAGGTGTTCCCCTTGAGCATGTATACACCGATTCCAGCGTTTCTGCCACGATTCCATGCATTCGTGGAACTCTCCACGCGACAATGTGTTGAGGCCCGCGTGCGATTGCGACTGGATCTCTTCAACAGTGTAAAACCGACACCCTTTCTGCCTCAACCTCAACTGTGGGAACAAGAAAAAGTCACAAGGGGCAAGGTCAGGCAAATAGCGTGGGTGCGGAAGTACTGCGATTTGTTTTGAAGTCATGAACTGTCGAGCAACGGAGTGATGGGAGAGCGGGCGCGCTGTCGTGATGAAGAAGCCAGTTGTTCTTTCACTTCTCCGGAAGTTTGCGGCGATCTCTCTCTTAAGCGCCTCAGAACGTCACAGTAAAGCTTGCTATTCACGGTTTGTCCAGGAGGTACGAATTTCTTGTGAACAATTTTATGTAGGTCGAAAAAAAAAAACGATGAGCATGGACTTCACATTAGCACGAACTGGAAGCGCCTTTCTCGGCTGCAGGGAATTTGGCGACTTCCACTGCGACGACTGCTTATTTGTTTCAGGATCGTAGCCATAAACCAATGTCTCCTCCCCAGTTATTACACTGGATAGGAATGTGAGATTGTCTTTGACTTGTTGCTTCAGTTCCGTACGGACAGAAACACGATGTTCGTCACTGAGCAGTCTTGGCATGACTTTTGCAGAAATACGCCTCGCGTTCAAAACATCCGACAAAATTTGCTGAACTGTGCCGTACGATTGTCCTACGGTGTCGCAGACATCCTTCATAGTTAGCCTTCGACTTCCAAGGATATCCTTACGAACTTCCGCTATCATTTCCGGGATTGTGCTCATTGACGGGCGTCCAGAACGTTCAACATCGTCAACACATATTAGACCCTCTTTGAAGCGTTTAGTGCCATGAAACATCCTGCTTTGGCTCATGGCGTCAACTCCAAGAGCGTCCTGTAGCATACGATGAGCTTATGCAGAAGTTTTGCTAAGTTTAAAACAAAACCTGATGCAAATCCTTTGCCCCTTGGAGTCTGTCATATTGGTTGCTAAGAAATGCGCCAAATCAGTGAAACATAGACTTGCAAAACAACACTTCGCAAAACAATGCTTCTTCTTAGATGCAAGTCGTTCAGCTCACTGATCCGCAAGGCATACTGCTAGCCACATCTAGAGGCGGAAATGTGTGCAACAATCAGTTTGCCCGCGCTTTTCAAGTTCTCGGAATTTTTGGGTAGCACCTCGCACACATAAATCTAAGTACACGGGTGTTTTCGGCATTTCGCCTCAATCTAAATGTGGCCGCCGCGGCAATGAGGCATTTCTTTTGAGTTGTGAATGCGACAGCATTAATGTCCAATTCAACGGTGCTGAGTGCTCCTTAGAGTTTTGCGTTGTGAGTACTGCACCATAACGGTGCATGCTGCCCTAGCCAACAAGCAGCAGCAGCCTGAGGTGAGAGAGACAGAGTGTGGCTGAGAAGAGGAAGAGGCGCTATTTTCTGCAGCCCTTTAAGAAGCACGACTCAGCGTCTTTAGCCTGCGGTGAAAACGCCGCATTCCACTGACGCGGTGATGCCCTCCGTCCTCAGGCGAGACGAGAGCGAGGGTGACGTGGCATCGCGGTGATTCCCTCCCTGACGCAATGCCTGGAACGCTATCGTGGCACTAGGTGTTCCCTTTGATGACAGACGCCGGCTTTTTTGCTCAATGAACTATTGGACACTTTCGTATCAAAAAGGCGTCGCATTTAAAAAAAATTCCAGGTGCTATTAGCTATCGCCTAGCAGACGCGAAGCTGAAAGCCTTGTAAAGCCTACTGTAATACACCATAATCCTCCTTTACCCACCCTAATCCACTTTAATCCACCCTACTCACCCTAATCCAGACCTTAACCAACCTTAACCCACCCTAATCCTCCTTAATACAACTTAATTTACTTTAATCGACGTTAATACCCCTAATCCACCTTAATCGTTCCTAATCGATCTTAATCAACTTCAATCCACTTTATTCCACCATAAACGACATTAATCCAACCCAATGTACCTTAATCCACCCTAATATCACTTAACCCTCCTTCATTTTTTCACCTTAATCGCCGTTAACCCACCTTTATGCACCCTAATCCACCTGAATCCTCACAAATGCACCTTAATCGACATTTTTACACATCAATCCAATCACTAATAAATTAAGTTTGCTAATCATTATTAATCTCTTATACACGGCTGGCCATGGTTTGGTTCGCTTCTGGCATTCCTTGGGTGTGATCGGCCGCGGCGCCACACGTCGGGGGATGTTGTCTGGTATCGGCATATCAAATGCGTCCAGAACGTGCTTGGAACGCCGTCACGCGTGGAAGCCAACGCGCTCCATCGTCAATAGCTAGCGCTGTTCGACCCAGCTAAGGGGCCGACAATGCAACTACAGCTGTCACGTTCGCTCCCTTGCAGCTCGCTTCATAAGTTTTGTTTACGCGAACAGTATAAAGTTCAAAAATATCAGGAATTTTAAAAATCATAATAGAACATTTCTGTAAGAGCACTGAACTATATTTCAAAATATTGAAAACAGATTAACAAAGAAGTAAGAACGAGGGTTTAAGCCCGTTGGTATTCAATAATGCGAGGTGTCATGCGCGTACATATGTGGGATGACGCAAGCGCTTGTCCTCGTCCCCTGATTTTCTCGCTATAACCTCGCATCTGATCAGCGAATTCTTGTTTACGCCTGATTATCACTCCTATATATACATAAGCTTTCCTAGAAATATAGGAAATTCGCCTGCTAATGATTGCGTGAAGAACGGACTTGGGCATATTTTTCTCATGTGCTCGGTCGAGAATACGTTCTTGTTTAAATAGTTGGAGCAATTCAACAAACTTCCAAGGGATCTGCCGCCGGTCTAACTCGTATAATGTGCACCACTCTATATTTAAAATTTGCTTCTTGTTAGGGAAACGCACGTAACTGCATTGTTACGTCACGCACGCAAATGCGTAACTGCGTGTCTAGAACAAAAACGATAGGGAGACGAACACTCGAGCAGTAAAAAATCATCATCAATGCCTCGTGCGTTTCTTCTTTCGATTTATCACTGTGCGTGTTGCCAACCATCTTGTCAGTCATTCCTGTGGAACACGTGAGCCGGGGAATATTACGCAGCTGCCGCAGCCGCCATCTTGATTGTGTTATCATTGCTGAATGCATACATTGTTCTACAAATTTTTTATTGCGATAACAATTATATTGTTACGCACTTCAAGCGGATTTCTGCCGTCGGTGTCGCCATAACCGTCGCCGTGAGGTTCCGTATAAAGTCCAAGGGCGATAATATCGTCGCCGCAAGCCGTATGTGCGAGTGAAAGCGCGCCGGGGACGCGCGCCTTCACGGAGAGCTAACGCACATCGGAGAGCAAACGCAACTTCCGTCGCGCCTAATGCCGGGGGGGTATAGGAGGGAGGGAGGGAGGGGGGGGGGGCGACGCTGTGCTACGGCACCAAATGCGTATAATGCAACCGGACGCAAGGGGAACTGGTGACGCAATCTCCCACGCGAAAGGCGCAAAGCGGAAAGGCAGCGCGGGAAGGAGAAGGAGGGGGCGGCTTCTACTCTGCCAACAAATGCGTTCTTGTACTTCGCGCCGGTACGGGCTGTCGGTGTCGGCGCGCGCATCATATCTTGCAAACGATCTCCACACGGCTTTGACCGTTGTATACGCTGTGCATTCGCCGCTGAGTTTCCGTTGAAGCAATAGACCACACGAACCTTCGCTCGCTGCGGCGGCCGCGTTTCCCGACGCCAGCGTTTTGACAGTGGTTGTCTGCGGTCATAGAGTGTGATCTATTCATGTTAGCTTGTGCGTGCTGACACCACGCTTGTTAATTAAGTTAGTAAGCGAACGTGTCAACTTTACGCAGCCGATAAACCTACTATCCCTACTTCTTATAGCTCTCTACTAATTTGTTATCGCAATTGATGCTTCAACTTCCGGGCGAAACTGAGACATTTCTTAAAGAGAAATCTTGCGCTAGAGTTCGTGTGCCACCAGAATTAAGCGCAGACATTATGGGTAATCTACAAGTTTGCCAAACTTTTTCGTGTGGCTTCAATACCAGCTTGCACATATAAAAAAAAAACGCCAGCAGATGCCACGCCTTGTGAGCATTGATGTAATGTGAAACAGTGTGCGGGGAGCTTACCAAGTTAACGAAACGACCGTGAGAGCACCAAGACGTAGGAGCATGTTTCATCACCCACATTACGTGCATGACATGACCTATCGTTTATGTTCATCATGCACTCTAGTCATACTATGCCAAATGTTGCACCTACCTAGTTAACCAAACGACCCTAAGAGCACCAAGACGGAGGCGGCTGTTTCATGCCCTACATGACAAACATGTCGTGATACTCATGTCATCACCTATCATTATTGTTCGTAATACACTCTTGTCATACTATGCTAATTTTGGTACATAGTAAGTTAACGAAACGTCCATGAGCGCACCAAGACGTAGGCGGCTGTTTCATGACCTATGTACATAACACGCATGTCATGACATCCATGTCATGACCTATAATTTATGCTTGTCATACACTCTTGTTATACTGTACCAATTTTTGTATATACCAAGTTAACGAAACGACCATGAGAGCACCTATCGGAGGCAGTGAGATAGATAGATATATAGATAGATACTCTCAAAGTTGCAAATGTGCCAAGAAATGCTTCGCATTTAAAAAGTGCAATCAATGTTGGAGCTACAAAAGATGCACATATGGATTTCCGAGAGAGATAGCTTCGTAGCTGAAGAAACAAAAATAGTTTGGGAACCATTGAAGATGGAGGAGGAGGAAAAAAAAAGAAGGAAAGGCAGGGAGGTTAACCAGAAGCACGTCCGGTTTGCTACCCTACACGGGGGAAGGGGTTTAAAGGGATGAAAAGAAAGGAGAGAGAGGGAAGAAAGCACTCGCAGTATAAACACATGCGGTTGTCCAACACTTCACAATCGGTCACTGAGGCCAGTAGACTTCATGAACTGTAACAATGCCCGCGTCGCTTTGTAAGCCTGCGACGCGTGGGGCCACGGTCCAAGAATCTTTGTCTCTGAAAAAGGTCTGCTGTCTAATCGGTCTAACACACTCCGGAAAAGGTCACGTTCGGTCTCATAAAGATGACAAAAACACACGTGTTCCACCGTCTCCTCACAGTTGCACGAGTCACAGATTGGTGTGTCGGACATGCCCAGAAGGAATGAGTATGCTTTCGTAAAAGCCACTCCTAACCAGAGGCGGCAAAGTAAAGTTGCATCACGGCGGGGGAAGTTCGATGGAATTTGTAGCCTCATTGTAGGATCCAGCCGTTGGAGATGACAGTTCGTAAAAATCGGGCTGTTCCATGACGTTTCTCTCTCGGTTTGAGCGAGCAAACGAAGACCCCTCGCAGCGTCTGTCCTCGATAAGGGTATAGGAACAGTCAGGGTTTCCTTATGGGCTGACCGGGCGGCATCATCGGCAAGGTCATTACCGACGATGCCACAGTGCCCCGGCAGCCATTGAAAGATGATGTCATGTCCGTTCATGAGGGCTTGATGGAGAACCTCTCTGGTCTCAAACACCAGTTGTTCATGTGTCTTGCGTCGTAATGCTGACTGCAGACTCTGAAGGGCTGCCTTGGAGTCACAAAAAATGACCCACTTTCGAGGTGGTGTTTCTACGATGTAATTAACTGCAGCACGTAGAGCGGCAAGTTCTGTAGCCGTAGAAGTCGTTATGTGGGACACTTTGAACTTCCTTGTGACTTGTAAGGTCGGGATGATAAAAGCGCCTGTGGAGCTGGTGCCTGAGACAGATCCATCGGTGTAAACCTGCGTTCTTAACTCATATGCATCGTTCAGCAATGACAATGTCAACTGTCGTAGAGCTACCGTGGAATGACTGAGCTTGTTCGTAATTCCCGGAATCGTGAGGTGTACTTGTGGCTGCCGTAGACACCACGGGGGTGACAGTGGTCTTGCTGCTGGTGTAAATCCCGATGGAAGGCAGCCTTGATGTGTCGCAACAAGTTTAGAAAACGTGGCCTGAGGTCTTTGTGCCGGCAAAACAGCAATGTGATGACTGGGTACGCGACACAGGTGTCGAATGTGTGCTCTGAGGTTGTCAACCGTGATGTATGTTGGAATCAAGTAGTCTCTAGCAATCACGATTGTTGCATGAGTCGAGGCGCATCGTGGAAGTCCAAGACATGTCCGCAGAGCCTGGCCTTGCAAACTTTGGAGGGTACGAATATTTGTTTTGCATGTGTTCGCCAAAACCGGCAAGCTGTATCGTAAAAAGCCCAGAAACAGTGTTCTGTACAGCTGCAGCATGGACCGTACCGACGTTCCCCAAGTTTTTCCACACAGGAATTTCATTATATGTATAATTGAAATTAGTCTCCGCTTCAGGTAGATGCAGTGGGGGCTCCATGAAAGGTTCCTGTCAATAATCACACCTAAGAAGCGGTGAGACTTCTGGTATGTAATATCCTGGCCATTGAGAGAAACAGGGTACGGTGACATGGGTTTGCGCGTAAAGGCAATGAGCGCACATTTTTCGATGGACATAGTAAGGCCTTGTTTTCGGAGATAGGAACAAGTTAGGTGGCTGCCCGCTGAATTCTTGCGCGCACTTCAAGACGAGTCACCGCAGAAGACCAAAGACAAATATCGTCGGCGTAGATCGACAGGTGTATTGTATTGGGTAATAGTTCAGCAAGGCCAATCATAGCTAGGTTAAACAGAATAGGGCTCAATACCCCGCCCTGTGGGACGCCGCCGTAGGTATAACAGTTGGCAGAGGGGCCATTTTCGGTCTGCACATAGAAGGACCTTCTGGTCAAATAGTCTTTGATCCATTGAAACATACGGCCACCGATTCCGACAGCCTCCAGTGATTCAAGGATTGCTTCATGTGTGACATTATCGTACGCCCCTTTCACATCAAGAAAGAGCGCCACTGATATGCGCTTGAGACATTTTTGTTGCTGTATGTACGTTGTCAGGTCGATAACATTGTCTATTGAAGACCTGCCTCGCCGAAAGCCTGTCATTGTGTCAGGGTATATACTGTGGCGTTCAAGGTACCATTCTAAGCGTGTAAGGATCATTTTTTCCATTACTTTACCTACGCAACTTGCCAGGGCAATAGGGCGATATGATGTCAGGTCTAAAGGCGACTTCCCTGTTTTTAGTAGCGGTACAAGCCGACTTATTTTCCATTGCAGAGGAACAATTCCGTCACGCCATGAGCGGTTGTAGTAATTCAACAGCTCTTGCCTGGCCTCCCGTCCAAGATGGACAAGAGCTGCATAGGTGATGCCGTCAGGCCCTGGTGAAGATGAACGTCGAGAAGCAGCCAAAGATGCGTCAAGTTCTTCCATAGTAAATGGAAGTTCCATTTCTGGTACGCGAGACACAGGGACGACACTAACACCTTCAGCGTGGGGGGTGACACACACGCCGGTGATCCGCGCACAAAAATTATTTGCCACCTCAAGTTGCGTCTGGCAGTGATGTAGGGCTAAGGCCATGAAGGGATGTTGCTGTTGTGGAGACGAGCGGAGGCCAGGAACTGTCCTCCAGATGTATGAAAGTGGTTTACGAGGGTCCAGGGATTCACAAAAGGACTTCCAACGATGTTCCTGCAATTGGTCCAAACGGCGCTGAATTTTCTTCTGTGTTCTTCGTGCCATTCTCAGGTCACAAACTGCCTTCGTGCGCCTGTACCTCCTTTCAGTTCACATTGACAATTGAAGATGATTGTCAATCTGAACTCCTATTTGAACACTTTTAGTTAACTACTAATTTTTTGGAAGGAATGATCTGCTTCAAGGCGTATATTTCTTGCACATGATATTTAGGAAGCGTTTGCTGGTTTGTTGCGTAATTCGGTAGAGCGGTAGTACATGTGCAGACAAATTAACGAGCTGTTCTAATTTTCAGCTGCGAAAATATCGGGTGTTTAACCTCCTGACAGCGACTGCCAAGATCTTACTTTGGATGAATGCTACACGCCTTCTCTAGGCTTCCTTTTTAGAGCATCGATCCCTTCAACGACAGCCTCAACCGTCGTCAAAGCGAGAATCTTGAGCGTATTCTCAACCAATATCTGAAGCATCTGCACTGCTACCTGCTGCCGTGCCAATTCGTGTTTCAGCAGAGCCTATATAGTGACAGTGCGCCTACCTCACGTCCACAGATGACTTTACTTATGCCATTAGCAGTTGCAGGTGCATTCTTTTGACTTGTTTCTTTTTCATTGAAGGCCCTGAAGGCACCCTTGTCAACTCCATGAAATTATGGAAAAGCGAGAGTTCAGTAATACTTTGCAAAGCTAATTTAATTAAGCTAACGTTGTTAATAGGTTCGCACACACCACCCTTATTACGGCCTGCGTTTCCGCCTACTATGAACTTGGTGTTCCACAATATTCTCATAAAACACAGGCAAACAGTGCGGATAAGAACTGTTAACGCTTTTGAGCACTTGCTGTCGGAAAGTTTTACAAAATGGATGTAATTTATTCACAGACATTTTGCTTATCACACGCATCGGCCTATTATGTTTGACCCCTTTTCTGTAAGTGTAGTCACAGAAGCAGTTAAAGTAACCTCAGGTCAGTGGGCTAAATGTTGCACCGTTCGTAAAACATACTTGTAACGCTCTTAAGCGCTTCCATACATAATTTACTTCAAGCGCCGCAAGTGAAGCACATTTTTCACTTTTCCTACACAGCATCCATATCCTGCTCAGTACTTTTTGTGAAATAGAAACCAGGCAACTTACTTAGTTCATCGAAGACACCTGCGAAAGACACTTCAAACCCCGTATTATGCATAAAAATTAGTGAAAATTAGCATTCAATATTCAGTTCTAATGCTTTACCTAGGCCAACCCCCCCCCCCCCCTACTTTTTGCACACATCACAAAAAACTTGGCCTCAGCTTCCAACGAATGTAACTTCGATGTGAAGTGCAGTCCTGCTAAGAATCTGCTAAACATTGCCAATAACAGCCGTATAACACTTTCACGTACTTGCTTATGAAATTGCTTGTAAAGCCGATAGCTAGCTGGTGCTCTTGAAACTTCCCCCACAAGGTGACCGCTGTTGCTTCGTAATGTCAACTTTGTGGTATGTTTTTGTTGTTGCTTCTTTCAGGACAAATGGCTGACTTCCTGCGTGTTTCATAAAATATTCATGTAAAGCCCTGTTAAGCTTGCATAATTAAGTTTTTTTAAAGCTGTGAATAACCTTCACAGTTTAAGCTTTTATCGTATATCACCTATGACATGCGTGCTATTTGAACTAAACGTACACAACGTTCCTCATTTACTTCACCGAGGAGACAAGGAGAAGGAAGTGCACGCCTAGTGTAACAGAATGAAAAGAGGCACTAAACAAATATTGAATAATAATTTTCAAAGGACATGCTAACCGGAGCACATCACACTTTCGCTATACCTCATTCCTAACGTGCCCCAATTTTCTCTAAATGTAAAACTACATTTATGTCTTGTCGTCCCTGTGAAGCAGTGAAACTTGTCAAGAGATTTCATGTAATGCCTCTACACAGGTACATTACCAGGGTAGAAAATTTTTATTTAGTTCCTAGTTAACCAACGCTCAAAAAAATTTGCCTCGCCTGTACTCTAATATATCCCCTATTTCCTGTGCACTTGTTTAGCAATTTACTTTTCTCAGAACATTATGAAAACACACATAAAATGTTTTCGAGCCCCTTCTTTTCACCCTAACAGCCTTCATTGTAAAACGTGCGTACCGTCACTGGGGTCGCACTAAGCGAATTTGGCAAGTGCCAACGTGATCTATTGATCTTAGTCAGTCTAGCATAAAGTCTACAAACAAGTAAGAACGCTGGTATGTGCTGCCATCCGGACACTAGCGCTCTGGATGAACAAAACACAAATTCTTAGTGCTTTTGAAACGGTTAGTTGAACATGCGACGCTTTCAAGAGTTCTCTAGAGCCCTGCAAGGTCCACAAGTAGACGATTTATAATGGGCTGAATTAGGCTGCTCCGACGCTAATCCCAAAGTGTCTTCGAAGCCGTGGAAGACGAAGTGACACTGCATTGCTGTGAATTGTTTCGTTTCATATAATATCAATATAAATAAATGGAATACTGCATTTGTTTGCTGTATCTATTCCGAGGATTACAAAATGCCACTTGTTAACAATACAACTCAAGACATACAACTCAAGACCCAAGACGGAGAACCCATACCCAAAGTCGCCAAGATAAGGGTGTTGGGAATGATCATAGAAGCCAAGGGCACCAATAGAGAAACCATGCGCAAGCGTGAAGCAAAAATTGATCAGGCGATGCGATTGGTCAAGTCAATAACCAACAGGCACGAGGGCATGAAAGAAGCAAGCGTCATGAGAAGCATCCAGGCGTTTGTCATTAGCCAGGTCACGTACATGGCGGCATACCACAGATGGTACGCCACAGAAAAGAAGAAACTAGACGGCCTCATTAGGAAGGTATATATAAACAGGCGATCGGACTCATGCTAAGCACTAGCACGGAGACACTCCTAGAGCTGGGCCTGCACAACACGCTAGAGGAGCTAATAGAAGCGCAACGTATAGCACAATACGAGCGCCTCTCCAAGACCAAAGCTGGTAGACACATACTAGATAATCTAGGCATCCGCTACCACACACAACATGAACACAAACGGGACTTACCCAAGGAAATAAGGGCCAAACTCGCGGCACCCCCACTACCCAAGAATATGCATCCTGTACACCACGAGGGCAGGAGAAGAAGCAGGGCAAAGAACATGGCGAAGAACTACGGAAGAGAGAAGGACGCGGTCTGTGAAGACGCTGTACAATACAAACACAAACGTCGCTTTGTCGCAGCAGTAGTTCACCACAACACACAATGCTGCACGAGCTTGACTATAAACACGAAACGCATCCAAACGGCGGAAGAAACGGCTATAGCGTTTGCCATAGCACAAACCAACGCATACTATATAATCTTTTTTTTCTTTTCTGGGGTTTTTCGTGCCACAACCAGTTCTGATTATGAGGCACGCCGTAGTGGAGAGCTGCGCATTAATTTTGACCACCTATTTAATCAGTGACTCGTAAACGGCAGTATGCAACTTCGCGAACAGCCGGATCTCACCTGAGGCGCTAAACATACTCAGAAAAGGCAAAACAACCAGGGAAGATTGAGTCCAAAGCCTATGTACACCAGCACACACCCCTGACTCAACGGGAAAGGACAAACCTAACGCGGGTGCACACAACGTAGCTCGAGGACTCACTTTCCGAGCTGCGACTAACGCAGGCCCCTCGACAGGGCCCTCCGATGTGTGGGAATGGGAAGACAGAATGACCACGTTCAACGACATCACCGACCATTACAAGATGCAAAGATGCATATATCCACCACTCCATCCGCAACTCAATTGATCACTAGCGGTCCAGTGGCGACAACTACAAACCAAATCATACAAGAGTCCGACACTAATGCACACTATTTATCAAGAAATATACACAACAGATCGATGCAAAGCGTGTGGCACAGGAGCCATATTAGAACACATGCTACGGGAACGCCAGGGACTAATACACAATAATGAAAGCGAGACCTCCACCGACAGCCTCCGTGCGCGATGGCAGGCCGCGCTACTCAGCTCGAACATGGAAGACCAAGTCTGGGCAGTCCAGCGGGCCAAGGAAGCCGCCGGAAGACAAGAACTCTTGGCCGTAACCTCGCGGGTGCCCCAACCCATTAACTCGCCGGACGCGAATCGTTCTGATTCGAAATAAAGTTTTTCGCACATACTCACCATTTTAATTATTTGCTGTTGCTGCTCTAGTATCGAAGCAGCGAAGTAATAAAGTCGTATCTGTTGTTTGCAGAACTCGGTTCATGATCTTCATTTTTGAGGTACTCGTCCTCAGTACCAAAGGGTGTTACCTAAGTAAGCAGGTCACCCGCTTGTTCTTATCTTTTTTTTTACCTAAGATAGTTGGCTGAATGAGGAGTGGAACGATCAACCTGACAGTACCTGGCGTCCGGAAAAAAGCAGATATGTCATCGCCGGCTCTTAAACAGCTTACCTTACTCCTATTATGTGAAAAGTACGGGAATTACACCCACATATACACCAACGGTTCCGTCTTGCAGAACAGCTCTACCGCTGCTGTCGTTATCCCAGAAAAAGCCACCACTATCAAAATGAAAACATCTCACTTGACGACGTCGATGGCAGCAGAACTGGCAGCGCTTCGAGTCGCACTACATTTTATTAATGATGAACCAGCACACAAATGGACCGTTTTCTGCGACTCGAAGATGGCACTGCAGAGTATACTGTCAGCCTTACGGCGCGGTCCACAGGAACAACTGCTTTTCGAAATCACAGAGGCCATACACCACCTGACTGAGAAAGGACACGAAATAATCTTTCAGTGGCTGCCAAGTCACTGTGGAATTATTGGCAATGAACGTACCGATCAAGCTGCTCGTTCAGCTCATGAAAAAGACAACCGCCTGTCGATCCCGCTGTCTAGGACAGATGCTGCAAGGATGTTCCGCCTACTTGCACGCCAATGCACTTCATCAGACTGGAATAAACCACATTTTATGCACGCCCGATTATACACCTTGGATCCAACCTTAAGCCTTCGACTTCCAACAAGACTTCCCCGAAGAGATGCGACCCTTCTGTGTAGGCTATGGTTGGGCGTCGCGTTCACCAATGCCCACGCGTTCCGCATAGGGATGGCCGACAGTGCAGCACGGGACAATTGTGGAGACGCATAAACGATTCGCCATGTTCTTTGTCAGTGCCCACAATACAGTGTGCAGAGACAATCGCTCTCCGTCGTGCTGAACCAGTTGGACGATCAGCCGTTATCGGAAGAAAGAATTCTGCAACATCGACGCGACTCAACATCGCATCAGAAGGCCGTGCAAGCGCTCCTGCGGTTCCTGAAGTCCACTGGCCTGTATGAACGTCTGTGATTGGAACGCCTCCTTTGTTACCTATGCCTGTGTCTTTTTTTGTGTTTTTTTTTCGCTCTCTCTCTCTCTCTCTTTGCACTCTCTCCAACCCCTTTATCCCCTACCCCAGTGTAGGGTAGCAAACCGGAAACTGACTTCTGGTTAACCTCCCTGCCTTTCCTCTCTCGCTTGCTCTCTCTCTCTTACCTAAGCTAGCTTATACTGCTTATACAGTTAGAAACGTGCCCATTGTCAATCTTAGCGAGTAGCATTCTTTTTTATTACGAGCGCGTTCATACAGATACTCCAGGTGAACTTTCTCCATCGCCAACGCCGTGGTGGTTCCAATAAATTCTATGTGCGAGAACAGAGAGCATACCGCGCGGCATATATGACGTTGAGCCAATAATAATGGTGGCTTGATGCGCGCCATTTTCCCGCGCGTCCAATGTTGGAGGTCACGCAGTCCAACGTGCTAGGAGTGGATAGTGCGTCTCCTCCTCTAACCCGGGCGTGGCGGCTCGTGACTGTCCGCGCGGCTGAGTGTATGTACGACCCTGTGCGCCGTACATTAGCTGTCAATTTGCGGCGGGTGGTGGAACTCGAGGGCGAGCCGAGATGGCGGGTAGTTACCTGCACGATCTCTTCCCGCGTGCCTAGTGCTGGAGGTCACGTGATTTGTGTTTTGCAGCCGCGGCTCAGTTGAAAAGGCGAAGCGAGCGCCAGCTCGAAACGTTCACTTTGTGAGGAGCGCCAGCACTCCTCCCAGCTCCTCACCACGCCATAGGTAGTGAAAGCGAGATCTCGCGGTCGTCGAGTGAGATCTATTCAGGTTTGTATATGCGGACGTGACACCATACTTGATTACTTAATGAGCGAATGTTTGTTTCCAGTTATACAGCCTATAAAACAACGAACCTTACTTCGTGTAATTGTCTGATATATCGCTATCGCTGTTAATGATTCGCTTTTCGTACGAAGCTGCGACTTTGTTATTTTTAAGTCGTAGGTGGAGACTGTATTTTGTAGCGACAGAGGCCTGAACAGGCGATACTTCATGTTAGCTGTCGTCTTATATAAAATTAAAGCTGAGGTAATGCCAAACATGCATTGGTAAGGGGATAAGTAAAATCTGCCAAAAATGTAATTTTGTTCTAGTAAGTTTTTATCATACAGTGCTCTAGGCAGTCTATAGGGAACACGTTAACCGGTACGCCTATGCATTTCGTTGCACAGCTATAGGATAAAAATATCTTAAAACTGAAGCAAGTGTCAGGACTGATTTTACATCGTAGCTGTATATGGCTACCCCGGCAAATTTTCTGCGTCCGGGCGTGTGCACCGTCGCGTCGACAAAGAAAAGTATGTCCCCAAAGCTGGCGTAATTTTCAGTTTGCATGTAACAGAATTATGTTTTCTCGTATGTTCAAATTATAATCCCATGCTATCATACCTGCAGGTTGTGTGTAAGTCGTACTTTACAAATTTTGTGACTGACTTTGAGAAATTGAATTACTTCAATAACGCACTTGGGCCAGTCGCAGGGTCTACTATATATGCAAGATATATGCTGCACTCCGGCACACCTGCGTGCGCGCGTGACGAACGTCTGCACACGATGATCTGTTCTTGATAAGTGGGCGCTCGGTCCGTTGCATCGGTCGCGCAGAGTGCGCTGCGACCGTAATCGAAATCACGGCAAGACTTTAAAAAAAAATTTGCAGGACGCTTTAGGTTCGCCTTCAAGAGTCGAACGCAATATCAGTCAAAGATACCTGAATGCTTGCAGGCTTCCCGGCAACCTGCAGCTTTCTTTTTTCTCCAAACGGACGCCGCCGCCGCGCGCGGTGCCCGAGAAGGCGAGCGCCATTAGGAGGAACAAGCCGAGTCGCGCCGCTGTATGATTCGTACAAATGCTGGAAAAGGGGTTTGTGTATGAGTTTTGGAGTAAAATAATTATGTTTTCTCGTATATTGAAATTACAATCCGACACTATGATGTCGCAGGTTGCAGTTAAGTCGTACCTTACAATTTTTCTGACGTACCTTACTTTGTGAAATTCAATTAGTTCACTAACGCCTCTGCGCCACGCGCGCGCCTGCGCGGTCGGGGTGGTTCGAGATGATTTTACCCGCCGCGGACGCCGACGCTCACGCCAACGCAGCACCGACGCCGGATTTTCGGCGACACGGGGCTTTTAACGCATTCGCGTTAAAATTACAGTGACGTTCACTTCGTGAACGCGTGTAAAGGTACGTCCACACTAGCGACAAAAACGGGCGCGACACGCCGCCCGTGGCAAGATTCACGAAAAGCGGCAGCAACGCGCGGCAAACGCTCGAATGGGTGCGAGACCCATTTTTTGCGGCAGCCGCAAAACGAGAACCAATCAGAAGCGAGCCGCGCAGTTGTGGCGCCACCTGTCGCACAAGCAAAGAATCATAATGTATGGGCTCTGAGATCGAACAGTGACGCGCACGCCGTAAAATCTCACAGGCCACGTCCAGTGAATGAGGCCGTTTTCATTAAGCCTTCCCATACCGCTGTCTGCTTTCTGGCACATCGGCGTCGCGCCATGGTCGCACAAGCAAAGAACACGCTAAGATTATAATGTTCACAGTCACCAATACGTCATCCAGATCTGACCTCTCTGAGCTTGAGCGACTCCCAGTGAAACGCCGAAACAACAAAGCAACTGCTACGGAGAACGGAGCGCGCGCTTTCACGAGAAGTCTCGGAAGGGAACTACGTGAAACGGGACGTCAGGTGATGTCATGTGACTGCCGCGTCTCGCAAAACGCGGGTCAGTGTGACCATCGCAACGAATTTGTGCCGGGCGTTGGCATGCCGCGTGCGGCGTGTCGCGCGCGTTTTTGTCGCTAGTATGTAGGTAAATTATGCACACCTCGAAAGTTCACCGCGGCGTCGAAGCACCAACGGAAAGGACGCGAACGAGGTCGTGGACGCTACATTGATATCGATGGTGCGACACCTTGTGGAGGTAGAGCTTGTGAAACGTCAGCAACAGCTGCGCTGTACGTCCACTTTCACAGGGCGGAATGGAGGCGAAATTTTTAGGAAAAATTCTAAGACTTGCCCTAGTTTTATTGTTGCTCCGACTGCCTTTACAAGTATTGTCCATCTTCAACTCCGTGACTGCAATTACACGTCAGATAAATAAGTACAGGTGTCAAATATTCTAAATTGCGAATACGAGTCCAATAATATGGCCTAACTCTTCGTATACGTGTTCGAAAGTACATTATTCTGTATCTTCGAGTATCTACACTAACCAGATAATTCGCAACAGCCAATTGTTAAAGTCGGAGCACTGTTCTCTGTCTGCTAAGCAAAACATCTAATATTATCAAAGCGAAACGACGAAATCTTTTGAACGAATGTAGCAACAAAACGAGTAATACAAGTTTCGCTTTCACGGCGGAAGTCTATAAGACGGACTACGATTTTTTTGGTTGTATTTAAAAAATTTTTATGTTTCTTTCTGTTTCGTCTTGCAGCAATTTCATTTTTACGCCATAGCCAGTGAAATTCGTTTTGAATCGGCACATTTTACATGCGTGGATGGCACACTAGTCTTTCAGCTGCTTTATCTTTTCTTTTCTCTCAACTTCTGATGTATTTTACCAACCATTCATTTAGCGTTCTTTTAGAAAAATAGCCACACGGAGACCATTCCTTTACTAGTTATTTTTGTATTTTTATATTTCGAAAGTATGACATGCGGCACAAAACATGTGATGCATGCAAGTTATATGCACATGCATTCCTTCTTGAAAAGCTTGTTTGCAACCAGGCACCATATATGTTGAGAAGTTATTCATGGAAATCTTAATGAGAATTATAGTGATCCTGTGTTTAAAATTTATCCTTATTCTCTTTGAGAGTTGGCCGTATTTCTTTCACTAGTCAGTATACTGGTTCACTACTCTGTTACCATGACTGGCGTCGTGCTAAGTATACAAAAACATATTCTCGTGGTAAATATATCCGTCTGGGTAGGACTATTAGATATCCGATACTTACTTTTTGCATTTGATTCGTATCTGAAAAAAAATGGATACTTGCCCATCCCTTGTAAGAAAAAGTTAGAAACTTTATAACTGTTTATTAGCTATCTGAATATTGCGACGTCTGGAGCAAGTAATAACCTCCTGTTTGCCTAATCGGCATAAAGGGCCCAAGCTCTACAATACGCCGGAGGCGATTTTGAAAGTTGGGTTTGAAATTAAAAACGAAACGCACGTTGTAATTTTAAAAATATTTTTAGCACCCAGTGCGCATTCTTTGCACTGGTATGTAGACAAAACATCTGGAGATACATGAATGATCTAAAGGTGCAATAAGAGCCCCACGAGAGTTCCGCTTAGCAAACATTGAACTCTGTTTCTTCAAAGATTAACTGTAAGGACACCAGTTCTCCAAGAAAAAAGACGAGGTTTTTTCTCCTGTTCTTGTTGATACTGAACAATAACTCGTTGTTGGCCCACTTTTTATAATTTAGTTTTAAAAGCCTGCCAGCCACGTTTATTCGGCATGTTTCTGTTATAAGCCTAATCCGAATGCCTGATTATCGAAGATACTCATAATCTGACTCTTACGTCCACGACTACAGTTCCGTAGGTGTACCCCCCAAGAAAGATAAAGGTTCGCAGAAAATTGGTAGGAATGGGAGAAGAAGATGGGAGAGTAGCTGTGCTACAATGGTCAGAGCGAATGTGCATGAATAGCGAGGAATTCTATGCCCGTGTTTTCACAGTATTGTGGTCCTCAGATTCGAAAAGACGGCTTAATGAGGGAGGTTGTTTGTCCGGAAGTAACCAAAAAAGCCGGTTTTAGTTAGGGTTATCTCTCCGAGATGACCG
Organism: Dermacentor silvarum; assembly: GCF_013339745.2. Classification (NCBI taxonomy): domain Eukaryota; kingdom Metazoa; phylum Arthropoda; class Arachnida; order Ixodida; family Ixodidae; genus Dermacentor; species Dermacentor silvarum. The sequence goes on along the minus strand of NC_051160.1, from coordinate 62,397,577 downwards.
GGGTCATATGGTTCTTTGTCTTGGGCGTATTTTTTTTTCTTTGCTCTTGTTTTTTCAGTAATCAGCTGAACATCGACAAAAAGTAAACTAACATAGCGGGAAGTCAAGCCACGCTCAACTAGAAAATATATGTAGTCGAACGTGAAGATGTCGTTACAGCCCTGCTACAAGGAACGTTTATTGTACTTTGTAGACGACGACATTCAATACAACAAATGACGTGGAGTTGTTGTGGCTATAAAAAAACTGTAATTTCATTCGCGTAACATACAAATCACATGTAAAAACTTAAATAAAAGAAGCGACATTGTAAGCCTAGATCATTGCGTTGTAGGTGGATTTATTAATTCTAGGTGGTTTGTCCTAACGCATAATGGCACAAGGACGAGAAGAAAAGAAATGGAGAAGGCCGGGATGTTAATTAAATATCGTCTGATTGACTGACACGTGCTGAGAGAAAGGAAAATAAGGAAAGAAAGACGAGGGACACAGAGAAAAACGAGACGTGGTGAATGCACGCACTGAAGGCCGGCTTTATCGTGAATGCAGTCGGCTTTGCGACGTGGACTTCGCCAAGAGCTGACGTATGAACTCGTAAAAACTCATCACCACGTGAAACAAACAAAAAGAAAGCCCCCAATTTTCTTTCTTTCGAGTAGTTTCCTGGCCATGGCGGTGGGAATGTGGAAGTCAGTGGGAATGATTACCCAGACAGTGCTGCTGGAATATCACATCAAGCAGAACTAAACGTTGCTATTGCACTCTCGAGGACTGACGCTGCAAGGCAACTTCGGCACCTGGCCCGTACACTCTAATTAGCCGAGTTGGACTACCCGCATACAAGGCGCGCGAAACTGCACGAACTGAACCCCTCGATGCAACTATGACCTCTACCTGGACTTCACCACTTCTCTGTCGGCTGTTGTTAAAGGTTTGCCTCCTTGAAGGCTTACACTACACTGATTGGAATGTCAGACAGTGTTACGCTATGCAGACGCCATCGTGCATTTACTAAATTAAAATCTATAAAATGTGGAATTTCACGTCCTCAGCCGAAGATCTCATTATGAGGCATGCGGCAGCTGGAGGCTCTGCAATAGTTTTCACCACATGGGATTCTTTAACATGTACCTAGTGCGCGGCGCACGAACGTTTTTGCATTCCGTCCCCATCGGAGTGAAGCCGCCACGGCAGGGGTGAAACGCACGAACTCGAGGTCAGCAAAACCACGCCATTGTCTCTAGGCTACCGTGGTGGATTCGAGCATTTATAGACACAAATGAATGCGACCCACGCATCGTGCAAGTACTTCATCATGCAAGTAGGGCTCTGTTATAAGTGACCTCTTAGACACACCTTGGCTGAAGCCACCAATGTGGTCGCTATACGTAGGCCACACCCCTTCTAATGGACGCTCGGGTGTGTTTTGTGTCTGCGAAGGTTCATAAAATGTGGCATACGCCGGTGTCTTGTCTCATGGTCACACATTTGGAACAGGTGGCGTCGCCATCGAAGCCCTTCCTCTCGCAGCTGATAGCCGCGATGAGGGCCACCCAAAAACCTATATCAACCTTAAGCTGCTTCTTCCACCCTTTTGAGGTTGCATCGTTGGGAGCATGAACACGGAGAAAAGCACGTCGGGTAGAATTGTTTTAGATCTAGGCCAACGGAAGATGATTAAGGTACAACCGTTATTGGCGGATGTCTATTCATAGTTTTTTACGTATTTTTATTAGTCTTAACTTTAGAGATTTATGGTAATCATGTAAGGCTTCCACGAAGAGGGGACTCTCTCAGAAGCAAAGCCACACAATTTTATTCTGGAGAAACCAAAATATTAGCAGCAATTTCCCCGTTTCCTAATAATGACCGAAGGGCACTTCGTAATATCAGGCGCTGTATTAAAAATGTTCAGGTTAAGATGTACGTGTGCAAACTGCACGGGCGAATTTAACTTATGTTTCAGTGCGCGACATATATCGCAAAGAAAGCTTTCTGAATGTACAGCGCCAAAGAAATATGGACATATTTATGTCATGCGCGATAGTAAGCGGGCATTCGCCATCTGGATTCACCGAAAGCTTTTGCACCGTCAGCTGCCTAAGAGGTCTTCCTTTGGTAGGATTCGCAGTGATTCCCTCTCTCATCCTTTCTTCCCACATAACATGTTTTTCTCTCCTCGGGGCAGTCCGCAAGAGCTGTGCAAATCGTTTTGCTTGCGCCATTGCACGGTGATTTATGAAAGCCATTCGCAGCTTGCTGCATGCTTAGTCACAAGATCATTATGCATGCCGCGGCTGTCTTTTGTGGCTTTACTTGTGTATTGAATCGCTTAGTTTGCTCCGCGCAAATGGTTCGCCGAGACGGGGTCTTCCTCTACGAGCCGTGGCTGCGATGTTTTCTCGCTAATGGGGCGCGAAATAATGGCGTGCATAAATGATGCAAATGTGCACAGGGGAGGACAAAAAAAAAAGAAAGGAAATTTGTCCGCTCAGCTTTTTAAACGCCACCCTGCCAGACAATTTCACTTCTAACCCCACTATACGTGAATGCGATGTACACGTTCCTTCTTGCATTAGCGTTACCGTCATGGCTTAGTGAAATTGCGCAGCAAGCCTTGTCGGGTTTTACATTTGGCGGGACGAGTGCGTCAACTACGGCGAGTACGGTTAGCAACAACATGACGACGGCGGCAAGAACGACGCTTGTAGGGAGGACAACGACAGCAATGCCGAGCATAGAAACGAAGACGATGCCAACGACGATAGCAACTTCAACGACGCCGACGAGTCGGTGTCATTGACGGCGACCGTACGACTGTAGCAACGACGATGAAGATTATGATAGCGACGACTACGTCAGCCAATACAACCATGATGACAACAGTGTGGACGACAAAGATGATGCGATGATAAAGGCCGCAACTAAAATGGTAGCGTGCCCGCGGTTAAAGCCTTCACTGTAACAAAAAAAAAAAAAAGACATGCAGGTCTAAGTTAAAGTGGGAATCTAAATGACGCGAAGCTCAATGTTTCAGGTAGCGAGGTAGCCGCTCTAGCAGATGACTCGAGTACAGCCTCGTTGTCTGTACCTTAAGGCTGTCTGCGTCACGACGACGAACAGAACGTGTAATCCTTGTCAATTTTCACCTGCTTTCTTCCTTGTATTTTTTGTCCTCCTTCTCCCTGCCTTCTCTTTCTCTCCTCCTCCTCCTTGTCCTCCTTCTCTTCGAGCGAAGAGCGGTAATGATAGGTGTACGTACGAAGAAGTAAGAAAGTTATATATATGTAAAAATATATAGCGTTAAGAACTCTTGTGTCCGAGCGGCACACTCATTCTGATGGTTTGGACATACACGATGCCGAAGTTGGTGCTTAGGGCTGCAACATGTCCAGTGACCCAAGTTTTGTCGTAGGCCAGACAGCAACCAGCAGCAAGTTGTTTATTCGGGAGCATACTCATTTGGCCTATGTTGTCTACTCGGCAACAGAAAAGATTGCAGAAAGGAGGTTAAAGAAAAACTGCTTTTCTTTAACCTCCTTGGCCTGCACATGCCAGTGGACCAGGTTGTTCATATACATTCACAAATATATCCAGCGAGGAAACCTGCGACGAGCTCCAAACTTGCCAGTGGGTCCTGCCTGGGAGGCAGTCTGTCAAATGTGTAGGATCAGATAAGATATTCTGAAATCTATATACTACTAAGTTCTTTATACACAATGTTGACCCGCCGTGGTTGCTCAGTGGCTATGGTGTTGGGCTGCTGAGCACGAGGTCGCGGGATCGAATCCCGGCCACGGCGGCCGCATTTCGATGGGGGCGAAATGCGAAAACACCCGTGTACTTAGATTTAGGTGCACGTTAAAGAACCCCAGGTGGTCCAAATTTCCGGAGTCCCCCACTACGGCGTGCCTCATAATCAGAACTGGTTTTGGCACGTAAAACCCCATAATTTAATTTTTTAAATTTTTTTCTACACAATGTTGGTTCCTGCAGGGCCGAGGTTCCTCAAAGCGCAATGGCTCACCCCGTCGGATCCTGCAGCTGCATTCTGGCGGTTTAGTTCAATGAGAGAAAAAGGTGGATAAAGATGCTCATGGCTCGCAATGATAGTTGAGTCTATTGTTTAAATTTCCTGAGGGGAGTTTCGGAACTATGCTGCGTTCAATTTCATACAAGGTCGCGTCTTCTCAAAATTCAAAATGATTTACAATAGTTATATCGGAGAACCTTTGGGATAGCGCTAGTGCTCTGATTGGTTGCTGTTCAGCCTCCTGCGCCACTTAAAGAGTGGATACCATTTAATAATATGGGGTATGACGTAACAGGCGACATTAAGGAGCAAAACCTATGGCAGCGCCTTCTGCTTCCTTTTTCTAGTTTCCGGCGTATACGGAGAAGCGTTTTGTGTATCACCTTCATTTTCGAACAGAATTGCTCGTCTGTATCCTCTCTCTGCTCTTTGCCATGAAGGTCGACGGATATATACAGGCACCATACCTCAATCGGTAGACCACCTCAAGCACCGTACTGACGATGCAGGTTCGACTACCACCGGTGGCAAGTACTTTTATTTCGTACACATCCCTTTCTCCTTAGTACTACTTTCTAGATTTTAATTACATGTACACAGGTAATTTCTGATACTTTTTCCTTGAATTCATTGTCTGTTGGCTTCGTATCATTGCATCTGACAAACATAATGAAGCGCCTTGGTTCCCCTTATTCTTCACGCTAATTATGCGAGAAAGTAACAAGAGGTACAACTCAAGAAAGGATTACTGCCTTTTTCAACGTTTTCTTCAAATAAATTAAACCCAATGCGGGTAAACAATCAAAGTTTGACAAATGGCTGCACATATGCACGTGAGGTAATGAACAATCGTGAAATACATGACGAAAATAAAATTCCGGCATAACCCATGTCAATATGACTGTCGGCGTTAATGCGATTAGCATTCAAGCAATTCAGCGATGCACCCGACTGCCGCAGCCAAAGCGCGTCATGCTTTAGCCGTGCGCTGCATCCGGATACTCCCCCACGTGTGTCTCTGGGCACGCTGCACCGCTTAGCACACGTTTTTATAAATTATTTTATTAATTGTTTGCTGCTGTCCTGAGGCGCGCGCGTGTCCAAAATTTAGAAAGGCTGAGTTTTCAACATTCCTCTCAATGTTTCCTGGAACCAAAGTGCAGCGAAACACAGTCAGAATTGGAGGATGCTTAAGCTTCGCCTTTAAGAATGGAACGCGATAGCGTTATCGGGCTCCGTTCGCATTCCATTTTTCTTTATAGGTAGGCTTCACTGCAACACACAACGTGGAAAAGCCTGCTTACAAAGACCAAGCTAACACTGATCCCCTTATTTATTATTTATTTATTTGATTTGAAAACATATACACAGGAAAGAGAAAGCGAGAAGCAAGGCTGGCAACTGCCACCAGAAGGGGCACAACGCCTGCCTACTCAAAAACGGCGTCACTTTTAAACACAAATGCATTGCTGGTAATACATTTTTACAGGAGCAATTTAAGCCGTTTTATATCAGAATGTGAAGGCCGTAGGACCTTATTATTATTTTATTAATTGTTTGTTGTTGCCCCAAGGCGCGCGGGTTTCCAAAATTTAGAAAGGCTCGGATTTCAACATTCCCCTCAATGTTGCCTAGAACCAAACTACAGCGAAACACCATATGAATTGGAGGACGCTCAAGCTTCGCCTTTAAGAGTGGAACGCAATAGCGTAATCGGGCTCCGTACCCATCCCATTTTATTGCGATATGGACACTTCAAACGGATTTCTGCCGTCGGCGTTGCTGTCGTCGTCGCCGTCGTCGTTACCGTGAGGTTCCGTATAAAGTCCGAAGTCGATAAATTCGTCAACGCGCCATGTGTGCGAGTGAAGGCGCGCGGGGGACGCGCGCTGACACGGAGAGCGAACGCGACTTCCGTCGAGCGAAAAGCCGTTGGTGTATGGCAAGGTGGGAGGGGAGGCGACGCTGTGCCGCAGCACCAAATGCGTATCTTGCAACCGCACGCAAGGGGAACTGGTGACGCAATCTCCCACGCGAAAGGAGCAAAGCGGGAAGGCAGCGTGGGAGGGAGGGGGGGGGGGGGCGACTTTACTCTGCCAACAAATGCGTTCTTGTACTTTGCATAGCTGCGAGCTGGCAATGTTGTCGCGCGCACCGTATTTTGCAAGCGATCTCCACATGGTTCTGACCTTTGTATTCGCTGTGCTTACGCCGCTCAGGTTCCGTTAAAGCGATAGACCGCGCGAACCTTCACTCGCTGCGGTGGCAGCGCTTCCCCACGCCATCGTTTTGACAGTGGTTGTCTACGGTCATCGAATGTGATCTATTCATGTTTGCTTGTGCGCGCTGACACCACGCTTGCTAATTCAGGTATTAAGCGAATGTGTCATGTTTATGCAGCCGATAAAGATACTATCCCTACTCCTCATAGCTCTCACCTAATTTGCTATCGCAATTGATGCTTCGCCTTTCGGGTGAAACTGCGACATGTTTTATGAGTAGGCTTCACTGCAACACACAACGTGGAATGCCAGCTTACAACGACCAAGCTAACACCGATCCCTTTAAGGTCGGCTTCACTTTTAAACGCAAACGCATTATTGGGAAGGCATTTTACAGGAACAATTTAACCCGTCTGATATCTAAGTATGAAGGCCCTAGGACCTTTTTTTATTATTTTAATAATGATTTGCTGTTGCCCCGAGGCGCGCGTGGGGTGGAAAATTTAGAAAGGCTCGGTTTTCAACATTCCCCTCAATGTTGTCTAGAACCAAAGTACAGCTAAACACCATCAGAATTGGAGGACGCTTAAGCTTCGCCTTTAAGACTGGAACGTGATAGCATTCAAAGATCCCTGGTTGGTTATCACGCTTTTTTCTCGTACATTCAAATTACACTCCGACGCTGTCACGCCTGTAGGTTGTGGTTAAATGGTACTTTACGATTTTTCTGACGGATTTTACTTCGAGAAATTCAATTTTCGTTCACTAACGCCTTGCACCACGCGGAGGGCCTGTGTGGTCGGGGTGGTTCAGGATGATAAGGTTCGGCATGATTATTTCTGCCAGGCACCGATGCTTAACGCCGACGCCGAAGCTGACACCGACACCAACGCCACATTTTCTGCGACACGGGGTCCTTAATGCTATGGCGTTAAGAAGTCATTAGTGGCGCAGTGTGCTAGAGCGCTGGACTGCTGCGCTTGAGGAACCAGTACCGGATCAATTTTAAAGTTTCTTTCGTTGTTGTTGTTGAAAAGTGACGTAAATGGGCTACATAGATAGATATGCACGAAGTGCCTGAAATAAGCTAATAAGGGTAATCATATTAGAATATCGTCAAAGGAGAGTTATAAAATGGGACTCTTTTGAACTAAAGATATCCTCAAGAAGGTGTTAAGAAATTTGCTATTTTACACTTTGCGATAGGCTGAAGCCAATATATAGGTCATGCTAGCCTGGCAAAAAAGAGAGAACAGGCTATAAACAGGCGCTTCGATTTCGTCTCTCACCTTGGCCCCTCATGTGGCGGTCGCATCTCGAAAACAGTTTCTCTTCCGACCGTCACGAAGGCAGGAAAATTCGCGTTTCTGAGGATGTTCTGTGAAGTCAGTCGCCCGAAATAGAACAGCTAAATCTAAGGTTTGTCTCGAGAAAGAAGTACCAGCAACATTGCAAAACAAGGCGGACGAAGCGTGCAGTTTCTAAAGCGCTTTCATCCTGCGACAGGCACGCTCGCATTGACGAAAATGAAATATGAAAGAAGTGTAGCATCCGCGTACATTAAAAGAGGCTGTTGCTGCTTACTGTGCTGTCAAAGGTTGGTCCTTCCTTCCGATTTAGTGGAAATACAACGTGATGAGTGACTTCTATTTCAATCTTGGGCTCCTGAGTGCTTCCGCATCCGTGTTACAGCTAGATGCCCGGGCTTCTCCCTCGAAATCTTCCGCACCAGTCGCGCGTAAATGTGAATCAATACCTGCAGGTTGCTGCAGAGAGAGCGTCGCGTTATCCACGGGAAATCCGCAGCCCGTCATCAAAAGAGTTGCAAAATTGAACGCTCCAGTGGCAGGAGGAAATAAAAGGTAAGAATGATTCTGTCTGGAAATGACAATGCGGGTAAAAATACCATTATATAGCCGACACGGCTCCGTACTTCGCACAAGAACGGGCAAGCTTCAATAGCAGACGTACTCAATCTGTCCTTCTTTTGTGAGGAGTGACAGTTCATCCGAGAGGCAATAATAGAACTTTTTGATTGAAAGCCTTTCTAACGCATTAACTTGCCACGAGCTTCCCTAGCCGACTGGCCTTTTGCAAACGTATATGAGCTCTTCAGACTTTGTCTTCTTCAGCTATTCCGCTCACAGCCAATTGCGAACTGACAACTTCCGTTGTTCGAAGCGCTCTCGTCCGATCGGTGTTTTTCAGAAAGAGAAGAAACGGTGACAACAGTCGGGATAACATTGCTTGCAAGAACACAACTTTAAGAATGATAAGTAAAAGTAAACCGATTCCATTGCATTCCAGTGCGGACTTCTTTTTGATGAATCTCTGAGGTTCAGAACGCGTTGAGCCTATTTTTATAAATGATGTGTGCCTCGAGGTAACTGCCGTTTACGGTGATCGGCGCTTTTGCAGAACGCTCAGCGCTTGCCGCGTCTGATACAAATTTGATGCGAATGCGTGCGTCATTCGGTGATGCTTCCAGTGGCTGGCCGAAGACAGCACGCAAAATATCCATTAAACGACCAAAAAAATAAACAAAATTGTAAACAAGTGTAATGGAATATGCAAGATTTTTTTTGTATGTGTGGTATTTAGAATAAAAACCAACTTTAGACTAACAGTGCCACTTTTATAAATTTCTTATCATTGCTGTCTTCTGCGGATACGATAGGTTCAGCAGTGCGTGTTGCATATCGTACGCGTGTCAATTGATGGTTGAGCACTTATTAATCTTAATTTAACCTCAATAATTGCAACTATCTCCTACTTGGTCTTCCTTCAATGCTCCAACACTACCCTCTGAAGTTGCTTCAAACATTGCTTAACTACACAAAAGATTTTGGTATGCAATACTTAACCTTAGAAAGTGTAACATAGAATAAAGATACAGCTGAAATATCGCTTACTGCGTCGCAATTTCGCCATTTAGGGTGCCTCTGTGGCGTGACGCTTTAACTATGAATCATCGGACACATCTTAAAACCACCTTGGCCTGTATCATTTTTTGTTTCATTGAACTACATTTCTCTGATCGCTTACGGCTAATAGAGTAATTCGCGGTCCACCAGTGGCTTCTTTATAGAGGCATAAAGTGCGTGCTCAATAAATCGTAGACAGCAATTTTCTGTGGAATAAATTTTTACACTTCAGTTTAACGCCCATGTTAAAATTTGACAATTGAAGCCCCCGAGACACTTAACACTGGTCAACATAGCAGAAATCTTTATAATAGGGCTATTTTCAATATATTCAACGCAAACATTTGCTTCCATGCCAATTGACTTTCAGGGCCGCGATAGTATAGCGATGCCCATTCCAATGCGATGGCTTCTCGCGCTTTGGCAGTGGTCGGAGCTGCGTTACCGATCGCAGCTGCATTGTCATTGAGATTAACCAGCCGTGATCGGGGAATTGCGAGAGTAACCTATAGAGCCGAATCAAGGCAGACGCCGTTGTGGCGCCAGTCAGTGTGGCATCGCGCAGAGCTGGTAAGGCTTCTGGGAAACTATTAAACGGACTGCCAAGTCCGCAGGTGCACGCGCTAATTTTTCCGAAAACGTTTCCTACTGCCTGCGTTGCTGTTGGAACAGCGAACCACAAACGGGGTGATGCAGCTTTCAATTTCAAGGCATTTTGTTATCCGTGACGCGTTGGTGAGACGGGCCAGTGCATATACAAGAGCGAAAATACGATGTCTGCGTAAAACTGATCGCCCAAAGGACGATCTACTGTGCTCGAATAGATAAAAATCGGCATAACCCTCGTTAGTGTATTCACTACCTTTCTGGAAGTCTAACTGCATTACAAGAAACTGTCCCAGATATATACAAATATGTGCAAGTCACCCGGGGCACTTTTCATTGCGATCAAACCCGATGGCGAGCCAATGGCAATACAGCAATTCTAACATAATCGGCCTAGCGACTAGGATATACGAGTAACTCATTGTTTTGCGTCGAGCGAACATGTCGCCTGAACTGAAACTTTCTAATTTAATCGTTGCGTCTAATTCTCCTGCTGCCGTTGTTTTCTTTGCCATTGACCCTCCATCTCTTATCCTAATAATCCCGCAGTTACTCCTCCTAATATCAGCACGATTATGTACGTTATTTCAATCACTAAATCTCTCTGCAGTGCAATCTTTTTACGCTGCTTCTTTTTTTTTTTCATCGCTTGCACTGCAAGTGATTAGACAGTCCCAGCAAAGAAAGGAAGTAAGCAGATCTAACAAGACGTAGATTTCAGTCAGCGTAAACAAAAGAAAGGCCACATTGATTGAATTTGGATTATTGGAATCGAAATATTGGCAAGAATTTCGTCACCGGCTTTTCCACAATAATAAACTGTTCTGTGAATGAAAAGTGATGGGAACTGATGTGAATTTCTATACAGCCATTAAACCATTAGCTATCGTCCGAGGGGCTGTGACTTGCAATAACAATAAAAAAGCAGTACAAGAAAGAAAAATGTGACACTTTCTGCTTAGCCTGAGATAGCAAGGAACAGGCAAGCCCAATATGCAAAAAGACGGCAGAGAAGAAATAGAATGTTTCAAACACTTTTGAGACGTCACAAAAGAAGGCTTCACGTATCCTGAAAGCCACCTACCAATTGAAACACAATATCGTGCCTGGAATGGCGCAAAAAGAACAAAAACGAGAGCAATAATAATAATAATAATAATAATAATAATAATAATAATAATAATAATAATAATAATAATAATAATAATAATAATAATAATAACTGTATTTAGATCAATATCGTTATGCGACAGCGCCTGCAACACTCTGGAACGGTCAGAAAGGAAGAAAACTATACTACAAAGAAGTGACCAAGAAAAACAGGAAAAGGTGATAAAAGAAGGACGGAATCGTGAAGGCCTAGGAAAGAATAGAATTTTTTTTTTGGGGGGGGGGGGGGGGGGAACCAAGGAACAAAAGAAAAAACTAGTTGGCAGTTGGTTGACCAGAAAGAACTGAAAATTGAACCACATAGAAACGAAAAAATATTGATATCGCAATCCAGAAAATAGTTGAGGCGACGTACACGTTGAGCCAGAAGAAGGGTACAAAATGTAAACCAGGAATAACAATTCAAATTTAAGGCGCACTTAAGGTTGGATAAAAAAAGAGTGGAAAAAGTGGGTGAGAATTTGTGATGTTTTCGTGCAGCGTTCGCAGGTGGTTGGCTTGACGAGTGTTATTGCGCGCAGCACGGTTGGCGCAATGCAGGTGTCGCCCCGAAGCAAGTTTGTGCTACCGTAGTGAAGGCTCGGAACATGATGTCACAAAAAGACAAATTCCGCTATTATCAAAATCGTACGGAGTTGGCAGACGAAGAAAAGATTGGGGGGGGGGGGAGGGGGGGGGAGTGTGCATTTGCGTATCTGCGATCTGTACGCTTTCAACAATCGAAAAAAAAATTAAATTATGGGGTTTTACGTGCCAAAACCAGTTCTGATTGTGAGGCACGCCGTAGTGGGGGACTCCGGAAATTTGGACCACCTGGGGTTCTTTAACGTGCACCTAAATCTAAGTACACGGGTGTTTTCGCATTTCGCCCCCATCGAAATGCGGCCGCCGTGGCCGGGATTCGATCCCGCGACCTCGTGCTCAGCAGCCCAACACCATAGCCACTGAGCAACCACGGCGGGTATTCAACAAGCGACAAAACATATGTAGTGCCTTGAAAGTATAATGGTTGTTCATATATACGCTATCTTAGATAGCCAAATGCTGTTTTCACTAACGGTTTCTGCGCTTAGGCGGAGGCAAACTGAGTAGACGCACGACTAAGCAAAGTTTCAATAAGACTGGGAAATTACTACTTTTTGATGAATAAATTCCATATAAATGTTGCTACAGAAGAGCTGAACCGTGAATTATTGTCATTCTCTGTGCAAAATGGTTCGGTTTTTGTTTTTATGCTTGTGTGCATGCGCTATATAAAGCGTACTGCCATACTGTTGCAGCTGTGAGGTGTCTCGGCCTACTCAGGCAACTGTAACCTGTAGCCGAGTCCTCTATAGGCATATTGTTTGGTAATTATTGCATTTCTTGTTTTGTTTCTTTGTATGTCATGATAAATACGTAAATGTTGCCAGCACAGGCGGATTATTTCCTTAGGCGGACACAACTTTCACAAATAATACCCCTGTCAAGCGGGAAAGTTAAGTGCACTTACGGAGAGTGTCACTCGGCTTAAGTGCACTTTGCCAAATCTAAACGGCGCAAGCGGAGTGTCACTCACAGAAGAGTGCACTCCGGTCGGAGTGCGTTCACGAAACGCACTTTGCTGGTCGAGTGCGTAGCCTCGCCGCCAGCGGTTTGAATGGTACAGAATGCAATGCATAAAAAAAGGACACAGAAGTTCGTTTTAGTTGTTGAACAGCTAAACACAAAATAATTTGTGTTTAGCGAGAAGCGAAACAGCACAATAATGAACAAAATTATCGTATACGCAGCTTCGTCGCACGCCGCCATGTTGTTCTGGATTGGCTAGGTATTCGTCTTGGCCGGCATTGACTTTGCAACACCTCATAGTAAAATAAATGACGTTTTTGTTGAGAAAAAATAGATTAAGTTTGTTTTTATTTATAATACCACGTAAAACACACTTTCTAGAAGTTTTTTTTTCTTTTTTATCTACATATTCAAAAAACGCGCTCGTGTCTGTCGCCATGTTTCTTTACGGCGAGTGCACTCCGTTTTCCCGTTTAGCACCGCGTAGCCTAAAGTGTCACTCAAGGTCCCGAAGTGCACTCCCCGTAAGTGCACTTAACTTGCCCGCTTGACAGGGGTATAAGAGTGAGCCAATGCATAAATGACAAAAAAATTAATTTTTGTAAGTTTCTTGATCATGGTATCATATCATATTAGAAATTTGAAGACAATTGTATTCGAATGCAAGTTCATATTGTTTAGCACTGCTGAAGCGTGTGCATTTTGAGATATACATCATCAAATTTAACCCACTGTACGCAAATTTCGCATTATCAGGATAGTGTCTAGGTCGGCAACTAGACATATAAGGACTAACCTCCCGTGTAACGTAGCTGATTTTAGGGCAAAGGGGGAAGCCAGTCTTGTTTTTGCCAGCCGAGAGCATGGGCGTATAGGTGGTATTCACGCGTAAGCAACACTGTGATCCCGTGCAGCATGACCGGAAAAGCTCAGGCCGGCGCGGTGAGCGTTCCGCTTCCGGCCGCCATATCGTTGGGGGAATGCTTTCGTTTCGTGGTGCTTTGAAGTGCAGCAGCAGGCATTGCAATCTCAAGGGCCTCGGCAATCATTTTAATCATGGTTAATTGCGCTGTGTTCGGATGCAATAACGAGTCGCGGTGGAAAGCTGACTCTGGTGAGAACACGAAGAAGCTTAGCTTTTTTCTGTGCCGAATGTTGTTCGTTGGCAGTGCAGCCAGACCTTAGAGATCTCAACGAAGCGTCGAGCGGAATGGTTTCGTTGCCTCTACCGGGGTGACATTAACACAGACGCTACCCACTACAAAGTCTGCAGCGAGCACTTCGTTTCTGGTGAGTGCATATTTGTCGTTCTGCTACAAATTACGCCGCGCGAATTTCAAAGGTTGGGCTACTGTGCCGCATTCTCCTGTTCACTTTTTATTTCTTTTCACTCAAACTGAGTTGCACTAAATGCCAAGACACCCGCCGTGGTGGCTTAGCGGCTAGAGCGTTGCGCAGCTAAGCGCGAGTTCGCGGTATGAAATCCCGGCCACGGCGGCCGCATTTTGATGGGATGGGGTGAACCGCGAAAACGCCCGTGTATGGTGCACGTTAAAGAACCCCAGGTGGTGAGAATCAATCCGGAGTCCCCCAGTGCGACGTGCCTCAAAGTGGTCTTGGCATGTAAAACCCCAGAAATTAATTAATGCTAGGACATTATGCCTGTTCGTGTTTATGATCCTGGCGTAATTGTTCCGGAGACGAGCGAAGCCTGTCGTAGTGCTGATTCTGCTGTTTGAGGTTATTTTGCCCGAGAGCCCTTAGCACAGTGCGTGATTTGTGTCAAAGCTGGTTGTCGTGCAGTTGTGCCTTCAAGTAATGGTTAGACTTCTTGCCACTGCAACCAGTGGGTCTTCTTGTTAAAATGCGTCAGTTTTCTAGGAATTTGTTTTGTTGTGCAAACGCAGTCTTGTTCATACTTGCAGGCAAGCCATCCTACTTAATGGATCTGACGAATCCGGACTGAGCGCCAAGCTTGCACCTAGGGTATGACACAAAGTCAACAACTCGGTCTGAAGAAAGGTATGTATGTATGTGCTCTTTCTGGTAGCGCAAAACAAACCCAGACTTTGAAAATAGCAGACACCTAAGAGGTGCTGGTGGACACGGTGTTGATACAGCAGCTATCTTTATATTGCACTCCTCGGTCTGAAGAAAGGTATGTATGTATGTGCTCTTTCTGGTAGCGCAAAACAAACCCAGACTTTGAAAATAGCAGAGACCTAAGAGGTGCTGGTGGACACGGTGTTGATACAGCAGCTATCTTTTATATTGCACTCCCGACTGCAGTTGTGTAGTATAAGTTACATAGTCATCAAGTAATGCATTCCAATCAGATACTTCCAAGTTGTTTGCATTGTTTTGAGAATAGTTGTGTCTTCAGAGAGCAGGCTGGTTTCAATTTCCAAAAGAATACAAAATTGTGAGAACTGGTGCCAGCACTGTGACAAATAGCAAGCAGTTGCAGAGGTGGAATCATCAATGCAAGTAGTGCTAATGAGTACAAAGTAGACATTTTTACAGATAGGTACATTTTATTTCAGGCACCAGCGACGTTGCAAGAGGGCTGCGACCCTTGACTACAATGCTGAATGCGCAGCAGAGCGCTGTGAACAGTACTGTCACAAGTAAAATGGCTTATTCATACAAGGTGAATATTTTCTTTAATGACATTCAGCATCTTAACATTTTTGTTTTTATGCAGGCACACCACTTGCAAGCCGGCATCCAGGAAGATTCTTTCAAGATGACTATCTGCTGGTGTCCACACAAAAAAGTCGCAATAGCTGCGCTGGCAAACAAAACGCTGCATTTGTATTTTTTGCGTGTAGTAAGCATGTTGTCGTTTCTGATTCAGTGTATTATCACTAGCAGCAACTTCTAAGCAGCCACTTTCTGGGTCACAACGTCATTTACACAAGCAGCTGAATATGGGCACTTAATTTCTAAAACACCATCTTGGCAGCAGGCACAATAAATCAGGCCATCTGGGCTTGCTGCCATGTGGGGCTCATGTGAACTAATATGCAATCCAGACTTGTTGGAAACAAACTCTTTGTGCTGGCTGGATGCTTCAGTAACATATTGGTTCCTGGCAGTGTCCTCCTTGCGCAGACTCCAATTAGTTGCAGCAGAAGAAAACTTGCTCTCCTCAGGGTAGCAGATCTTCACCAGGCTCACAGATGGCTGAGTCAAGGTCGTTCGGCAAGCTGCGTGGGCTGTCGATGCCGCGACCCGGCCTGCTCTGAAGGCGAACCACGTTGCTGAGGCCGACTGACCTCTCGTTGCCGCTTCCACATCTTTACAGACCTGTATTATCAATAGAATGACTTTTCACACTAATTCAATGTACAAATGATTACAAAACTGCACTTAGCTAGCAGCAACCATTCAGGTTGGGCAATGTAAACACTGGTAGTTTCAAGCATTGAACAGTGCCTTGTCTGTCATGCAACATGTAGTTACTTTATATCAATAAAGCTATCATTCAATGGACATATAAATACCTTTGGCTCTACAACATACACCTGGGCAAACATTGCGCACTCCTCCAGCATCGCATCCCTTGACAACGGCTTGTCTCTTGCCAAGTGTCCCAGAAGAGCAGTGGAGTGCTTCACTTGCACAGGGATGAACTCCTCGCAATAGTCCTTTTTCAGTGCACACACTCCAGAACATTTGCCAGCCTTCTTAATTCTGTCGAGAAAGGCCTTCCATTCGTTCTGTGAAGACCTCTCAATAGTGGTGGCTGGTTTCTTTGAGGATGATGATCGATGTCCATCCAGCCGCCTTTTCTTGGTGGTAGCTGACGCAAAGTCAATGTGTGCAAGTGGCGCACAAGGCACAGTACTTGAGTACGGAGGCAGCCATGCTTTTTCCTTATCAGTACAAGCCTGACCATCACGAAAATTTGAAGCTGCTTCTAAATAGAAGAGCAGTGCACCAATGTGCGAGCAGGCTTCGCCGAGACCGGCCATACACGTGCAGTGTGCAGCTTCGACCATTCCATCCTGCTTGACAAGAAGCCATGGCTCCAGTGGCTGAGTGGAAATTGCCTGGGAGTGGTTTACCTGCAAACGGAGGAAGTGATCTATTTAACTGCTGATTCTATGCATGCTGAGAACACAGGCACAAAAAGCAAGGCGAGTTACTACAACATCATCAGTGAGTGAAACTAATGTAGGTGTATCCATGAGTGTAAATAAGCAAAACACCAGCGAGTGGTTTTATGCTTGCACAATCAAATCGCAACTGCGCATACGTATGCAAAGCTCGCGGCCTCGCCGGTAGCGATAAATTGTAGAACTTAGTAAACGCTTCGGCAGGTGACGGGGATATGCAAAAAAAAAAAGGGGGGGGGGGAGAGGGCTGGAGCAAGGTGAACAGCTGAAAGTAGCCGCTAAACAGCAAGTGTTTCTAAAGGTGCAGCATGGTGGTAGCTGACATGTTGCGTACAAACGATTTTCTTTGGTATCGTTTTCGCTCCCTTAACTCCGAAAGGCACTGCGTTGCTGGACGCTGCGCAGTGCGAAAGCCTACTCCTGCAATCATGTACTATCGAGGAGCAACGGTACATAAACGATAAAGAAGTACCACTCGCTGGCGGTAACTTAAGAAAGTGCTACGATGTTTCGCTGCGCAGCGAAACATTCCGAACACGAATCGCACTCCTGTCACACACATTGGCAAGTATTACCCGTTAGCGTTACAATTCGACCCGGTAATACAAAGAGCGACTAGCTGATGTAGCGTTTTAGATTGTCTTACCTTCGTGCGCACAATGATGTGCTCGCCGTGTCTTCTCAGCTGGGGTTCTTGAACAAAGCCGCTGGTCAAATAGTTGTGTGATTCCAGATATTTTCTTGCTTTCAGCTGTTCGTGAGTTATGAAGCTTGTAGCGTGCACAAGGTAGTCCTTAATATCAGAAAGTTCTACCTTGGATACGAGCGCGAGATCAAATGACGCCTCTTTGCCAGTAAGCATAAGTGGATCGACGCCACCTCAAAGCTCCACTTTCTCGACGTAGCGCACCTTCGCACCGGCCTCTAAATTCTGCGCGTACGTGCTTAAGTGCACTAACGAGGGGCTGGCATTCATGCTTGCAAAGTTGCAAAAGATAGGCACTTTAGTGACCCCTCCTAAAGTAAAAAAACACACATCGGCAGCGCTTCAACAGCGGAGATAAGCTTTGTTGACACCGGCTCCCCAAAAATATGGCGGTTTCATAGTGGCCAACGCAGCTTGTGCCTTTTCCGCTACAGCGCCCGCCAGACTGCTCTGCCGTGACGTCACGTGAATACCACCTATATGTTATTAACCCTGCCCACCTTCTAGACTGGTGTGCTATACGGAGTAAGATACGTCACATGGGGGGTGGAGGAGGGTGCGGGGGGCTTGTCACCGTGTTGTTACTCTCTCCGGTGAACGCGAAAATACCGTAGTGAGTGTCGAATTGGGTGGTGAATACCTGGGAACCCCAAGCTACCTTCGAACTTGAATCGTTTTCCAGCGTCTTCAGACCGACCGTAGTTGCAGAAGCCACAAGTTTCATCAAATGCCTTATGCCCATGTCAGTATATGTAAAAGAGAAAAGCCTTGTTTATGCACTAGAGCCAAAAAAATTGTCTGTCGAGAATGAAAACAATAGTTCATTTGGATGTTTCGTACGAGAAAATGAATAGTGTCGTGTTGATGAGTAGATTTGCATTTTGCCGATTGTTTTTTTTTTTTTGCAAAGTATTTCTTTGAGTCGTGCCTATTCTAAAAAAAGAAAAAAAATTACAATACGGAAGTTTGTTTCTTTGCACCTACGGTGTCCTATATTTCAAACCAAGCAGCAGTTATGTCAAAGGACGAATATGCTGAATAACAATTGAAGCATGTAAGTTTATTAGGCTTCTAACATCACGTGTCTTTATTACAGCGAAGTTGTTAGCCTATAGTTGGTCGGGATTTTCCGGGGCGTCATCCTCACGGAAAAAGAAAACTAGCAGCGCATGAAGCGAAAATGCCATGTATTCTTTGGCGTTCCGCATACAACATACAGCACAGCTTTCGTTTCAATAAAGACAAGAACAAAACCAACATCCAAACCACATAATCGATGATAAGGGCGGCATCGGATTTCCTTTCGATTTGTTATATTTCCTACTATGGGAAGCACGTAGCAATCCCCGCATAGGTATTCCGGTAAAGATTACTGTTGCTCAAGCTGCCGCGGTGACGGCAGCTTGCGACGGGGGGAGTGACGTCACTACACTTTCAGGTATTAAAGAACCAGCCTAGCACCTGACTTCATTGTTCTTGCAGCAACGCATAGTTAGTACTCAAGAGGAGCAGCGTGAGTACTAGGAGCGGCAGAGGTAAAGAAACCGCAATACGGCCCGCGGTGGCGTGCTGCCGCTGATCGCACGGCCGTGGAATTCCAGCACTGGGGAAGTCCGCACGTCCACTTTCTCCTGTGGCTGAATAATGGGCCGGAGGAGAAATTGAGCAACGAATCATTGCACACCGCCCTCAGCAGTTGTAGTGGTGGTTTTCAACAGCTTGGCTGGACATCCACTTTCGCAGGGCCGCGATGGCGTGTCAATTCTGATTTGAAACTGACGAATGCATCTAGGTAATTTGTATGATCTATTTGTAATCCTCGTTTTTTTTTGCTCGCTGGTTCTTGCGGTCACCAGCGAAAGCTCCGAAATGCTAACCTCAAGACGAAAGACTTCCTACCCGTCTGTGGGGGCAGACGGAATCCTTTTTTTTTATTTATCCGAAAACATGCAGTGACGTGAAGGCATTAGTAAAGCATGCTGAGACCAATGCCACGTGCGTAGAAATAAATATAAATATAGCAACACAGACACGAAAAGCATAATGCGCCGTCATTATTCGGCATTTCTATTCGACATTATTAGCAACTTTGAGTCTAAATAGCAAATTCGACACCACCCCGAAACACCATCCAATTTTGATGGTGGCAGAATTAAAATAGCACTTACAACATAAAGTGATGGAACGTTATTTTTGCATATAGCCCTACACAAACGGAAAGCTTTTATATGGTTTGTAGGTATAAGGCACATATACTTATATTGCAACGTTTCAAGCATACTATTTTATGATGCGCTGGCAGGTGGAATTTTGTGATGAATGCAGACTGGCTGCATAGAGACAGGTATGGGAAAACAACACTTGTTCTCGTTTGCTGCTGTTTAAGGCTATCTCCTGTCTTGGCTATCGTGTTTTCTGTTTAGGTCAATATAAGCCGTCAGGCCCGCAACTGAGCCGAGCGGATCAGATTTCATGGAAAAATCTGCGTCCACTGAATACAAAATACGGCTCCCTGTGGTGCCATGACGGAAGTAATAAACGACCAAAACTGCAACATTGCTGAATAATTTCCCGCATCAGAATCAGCAGCGACACCTCACTTTGCCGTTGTGTTGCATCCATCTCCACGGTTATCCATCGTTGGTGTTTTCTTTTACGTGGATAAGAGTTTCTGAGACCTTGTTTTAGATTTGACGGTTCTTGACATAATCACTCAGCGCCCGAAGGTCGTTTGATGGTTAGTGCTTCGATAGACTCTCAGTATATGGAAGCAGCTAGTATCGGACGCAGAATCATTTATCCTTCCATTTTTCTCATCACATGTCCCACTTCCTCATGGAAAGGTGGTTCCTAATAAGTCATCGACGACTCAACTGCGGTGCCTTGAGTTAGCGGTTTCTATAGGTAGGCTGTGTCTATACCTATTGTAGCGGCAGCTTTTCCCCACCCAATGTGAAGAATGAAGAGTTTTAAAAGTGTAAAGTAAAGGCACGTACATTATTTGGTAGATTACTTGCACCTTTTTAGTAACCCTGAACAGCTACTCTAGCTACAGTCGGGCGACCACCCGAACATTTATATACCAGAGCAGGAGTATAGTGAAAAATGAAATCCTGCTGTCGAGCTGCTGCCTACCTAGAACAGTCTTTCGCTGCGAAACATTGTCCGTCTCGATACCGGTGCCTAACCTATGCCTTTTCTTGCAAATCTTGACTGATGAGCTCCTACGTCAATGTGCTATGTGGCCTTCATTATCACTGCCTAATCCACCACGCCCATACGAGCTAGACAGTGCACCATCTCCCTGTCCAAGCTAAAACTTAATTTCTTTCTAATTAGAGCCGTTCGCTGATTAATTATTGAAACCTTCATCTTTCTTGCGTTTCCTACATTATCGTGCTTATTACTCTTCTTTCTATTTATTTTAACGCCTCACTTTTGTTGTTTTGTCTGCAATCTGACAAAAGAACAAATTGCTTTTGGCTTTTGATTTGGCTTTTGATTTGTTTTTCTACACCATTGTGGTTAATTATTGTTTCTAGTTCTAATTGTTATTTTAAATGTTTGTGCACATTGTAGGAAGTCTTTTAACGCATCTACTTTATCCTCATTTAAATAAATCTCGCCGACGTTAAATGTTAGTCATTACGTGTGTCTGTGCTTGCGTGTATTCTTGGGCCTACATGTGTGTACGCATGTGTGTGTACACGTTTGTGTATGTGTGCATGTAGATTTGAAAATAAAATTTATAGAAATGCAGGTGACGTCTAGCGTTTCTGATGCCATAAATAACTATTCCTTATAGCAAAAATTGTGAAGCACGTTCGCATAAAAACGCGTCAATATAGCAAAAAACACCGCGTTCACATGATTGCGAGCCGCTGGCAACACTTACTTTCTCTATGAAATTTTTTTTCTGTGCAGCCCAGGCACGGTTCGCAATTATTGAAGCAAAAGTTTTGTATTTGTCTTCCGAAAGGGCATTCTCGCGAAGCGTAGCACTTCAGAAAAATAATGAAAACAAACTTTCTTAGTGCTGTTAGCCAGTTGTTGCTGGCAGCTTACTTTCAATCTTATTTTTTTTTCAGCGTCTTGCTTCTGTTCTTGTGTTCGTACGCTAGCAAAGAAATAATCAACCTCGAAAACAAGCCCAGATTCAAGCAGCGTTGACACTCACTGTACGCTGCTTGTTGCGTACAAGAGCTGTTGCGTTGTTGTAATGCATTGTTGCGTACAAGAGCTGTACGCAACAACGCATTTCTGTTATCAATCATGGTGATTGTTCACGAATACAGCATTCCAGGATTTAAGAACCATTTGTTATTGATTATGCAATGGTGGAGTCCCGCGGCTTAATCATTTTACTTCTGCAGCCACTTCGACTTTTAAAAGATACAAAGTTGATCTTTAGCAGCAGTGTTTGGAAAAAAAGCAGCTCGTTTGGAAAAAAATTGCGCCAGGAAACACTATAGCAAGTTTTTAATAAACAGAAAATTCCTCAATTAGCTAACACAGCTGTTTTCTGTTTGCAAGTTTTTTTTTTTATATTTCTTATGTCGCGCAGGAGGAAGGCCAATTTTAAGTTGAAGAGCAATTGCCCTACTCTAAAGCCGAATTATTGGGACAAATTTAATAGAAGTCAACGAGCAGATGAATAGTATTAGAAAGGCGCATCACACTGCTGTATTGATTTCAACACACCCGTAGCCGACTGTGCTGCAGCAAATTCATAATCGCCCTTATATAACTCAACAGAACCTCTTCACGAGATCCCACCATAATTATTGACGAAAAAACGCTCCTTCATACCTTCAATTTCGCATCCCCATACAACTCAACAAACGCTGAATGTCACGCACCTAGCCGCTGCAAGTTTTACTCCAGTGTACTTTCTTTTCTACTCTCTCCTTGGCTTTCGAAAAAAAAAGCACAGATTTTCAAACCTGTACAATGCGACAAATGTGCGTTCAATAATTGAGCATCATCTGATTTTTCACACAGCTGTCCCAAGACTCACGCACCAAGTTCACAGAAGCGTCACCTTTCATTTTCACGCAACACTCTTATTCCGATTCGCTGCCTCTCTAGTCAAGTCCAGCACGACTCGCGCACGACTATATACCTATAGCATGCGACTATATAGGGCATGCGAACCCACTCTAGTGTATACATAATAAATTCAATGTAGATTGATCGCTATTGCACGTCCTTTCTAAGTACCCTAGACTACGAATGCGGTATGCTCATTCACGGGACATTTCCGATTGCACTCGAAACATTCGCTGTTCATTGACTTCGGTGTGAATAGAAACTTCGCTTTTGACAAGAGCTGTACTCGCGTTAAATTTTTATTACATCATTTTAAAATTTTTTTATGTATGGCCTTCGAAATTGTCAGCGTGCTTGATGATAGACGCAGGATCTCAGAGGCCATGATTATGGTTTTACCCGCCCAAGAATATTTCCAACGTCAACGGCCGTACAAACTGACGTACAGGCGTTGCACGCAGCAACTCTGTTGCACCTTACATTCCTCCTCGCGTGCCACTATAACCAATCTTCCCGTTTGTTGTTTTTGTAGTTCTCGATGCAGTTGTTGCTTGTTTGCAAATAGAATAAAGACGTGTTTTTACGAAAGAGACGCAGTGACAACACCAAAGCTGCATCTTAAAAGGAGCGAGGCATGGCAGCCCAGTGTCAAAAGAAGTCTACCGGTGATGCCTATGCAGAAGAGCCGGAGAAACCGCAAGAATAAAAGCGAAGCCTTCAAGTTTAGGTGACGCGCGGTGTCTTGACAGCCTCCGCCAAGGGCTTAGAGCGTGATGAATGACACAGTCGGTCGTAGCTCTTCCCGCACTAATCACATCTTGCCTTTTGCGGCCGGCTACAACGTCTGCTTTTGTTCCGCTTTTTCGTTCTTTGTCATGGTTACTAACCCCTCACGAAGTAGGTTTATTCATTGTGTCGTCTTGAACAAAGTCACTTGTCAAGCTTTCTTGATCCTTTCAAGGGACACAAGAGGACGAGACTAAGTGAATCGGCTAACCTACGAGGCAAAATTTCTCTTTGGTCGTTTGCGTGCGGATACTTCCAACCTCCCCGTCGGGTCACGCGCAAGTGTATCTTGGGCAGAACGCTGCCCCTGAGAGTTAAAAATTGGAAACAGTGTATCAGCTTAGACGGAGAGACACAATCTATGCTTAATATGCTTAACAACTTAGTCTGGCTGATCCCCTGACATGCTACTCCTGGTGCTGGGTGACGATATTCCAACGCGAAGGGTTTGGTATCATCTTAGTACGATACGTGATTCAATGCAGGCACTCGGCCATGATAGAAAGGCTGTTATTTTTGGATAGCATTATATCCCGGGGGACCCTGATCATGAAAAGGAAATTTACATAAGAATAAAATTGGGTTGGAGTGCATACGGGAGGCATTGGCCAATCCCGACTGGAAGCTCACCACGGTCGTTGAAAAGAAAAGTGTACAATCATTGCATTCTACCGGTGCTAACATATGGGGCAGAAACTTGGAGGTTAACAAAGAAGCTCGAGAACAAGCTAAGGATGGCAGAATGAGCGATGGAACGAAATATGTTAGGCCTAACGCTAAGAGGCAGGAAGAGAGGGGTGTGGATCACAGAGAAAACGGGGATAGGCGATATTCTAGTTGGCATTAGGTGGAAAAAAATGAAGCTGGGCATCTTAGAAAAGTGCGCGAATGGAATGGAAAAACTTTATTGAAGTCCTTCGGAACGTGCACTAGCACGTAGCGGGCCACCACCACGTCGGGACAGAAAGGCCTAGCCTCTGGGCCACGTCGCGGGCCTGTTGGACTGCCCATAGTGGTTCTTGAAAATCCGGGCTGCGTAGAGCAGCCTCCCACTTGGACGACGTAACGTCTTCGTCACCCCGTAACGTGGGGCTTATCATGAGACGACCTCATATATAAATTACAGGTGAGCAAACATCAATATTTTTGGTACTACACGAACCACAATTGCTGAGTAAGTATGGAATATCGACTTGAACAAGGAATAGTGAAACGCAGACGCAAAAATTTACATGAGGAATATTAACTTCCGTATAATATAAGGACCACAACTGTAGTGCTTAATACCATAAATGCAGCTAGCTATCAGCAACAAATGGTCAGTTTCATACCCAAGCTCACTAATGGTCATTAAAAAAAAACTGCCAGAATTTTATCTCAACTTATTTAGAGCCTGGTTGCCAGCAAGGTTTTCAAACATTAATGGCTGGTGTACGAATAGCTTTTTAAAAACGGTAAATATGGTAAGTGAATGGTTTCGCCCCAAAACTCAGAAGCGGTAGAAAAAGAAAACCAAGGAATTGCTAAAGGACTTGTTTGACGTAAACACATGTAACAGGCCCGTTGCAAAAAAAAAAAAAAATACACAGCAAAAAAAAAAAAAAAAAAAACCCACTGGTTCTACCGTAACATGCAAGACTGATGCATGATGGGACTTCCAAAAAGATAAATGAGCAAGTATTAGCGAAATTAATGTTTGTCATGTATGCTTCCGTTACCAATGTTGTCTCGCAATTCATTCAAAAACTTTGTCGTTGTTTCACTGCTGATAGTTCGCGATATTTGTTTATCAAGCAAGGAACAGGGGTGAGACATTAACAGTAGGCTGTGAAATTTTTTGTTACGTGCAAGTAGTCGCAAATACCAAATCGTTCTTTTTATAACATGAATACGAATCGTTATTTTCTAATATTGAATGCGTATGCGAAACGTCGAATATTCGGTCGCCCCTAATATAAACGGTTGTATCGATATGTATTCTTTATATATTTATTGAACATGATATATATTATCCTATATTGTTATGTACCGCTATATATATATATATATATATATATATATATATCACAGAAATTTAAGAAAATAGATACTACGGCCAACATAGGGGAAATTACTTGTACTTACACATCGAATTCAAGAAATGATAAATTATTGCAAATGATTGTGGATCAAAAAACAACCTTGCCGCTGGTGGAGAACGATCCCACGTCTTCGCATTACGCGTGGGATGATCTTACCAATTCAGCTACCGCGGCGCCGTTTTCTCATCCACTTTCTGGGGTATTTGTGTTTTACTACTACAACTAACCCTGAGAGTTGGTTCATTTTTGCTAATTTATAATTTCTTCAATTCAAATTGCAAGTACAAGTAATTTATCCCTACGTTGTCCTTGGTGTCTATGTTTGCTGACTGCTTATGATATGATTATTCAAATCGGACCACTCGGTTCCCTTTCTTCTCGTTCATTACATACCAAGGGTCTTGAATCCGGCAATACTGATGCCTTCAGGTAGCATGTGTGGGTTTACTGAACAGTCGCCTTCACCCAAAAAGATCACGCACTGGTGCTGACTGCGGCAGAACGGATGTTATCCGCCACCAAGGTTTTGCAGTAGTGGCACTGGCTCACACTGTATATATATATATATATATATATTATGAAGGTAGAGACAAGCGTAGTCACGAAAGTATAATTAAGATAACGAGACAATTCCTCGGAGGCGTTTTTTTTTCGAACAGGGCATTGCCTGGGTCTTCTCACTTGGCATCCTACGACAACTTGAGTTTTTTTAGGAAGTAATCTCTATACCCATGAAGAAGTGAGGAAAATCGCTAGTTATGCTAATCACCCATTCGCTTGATTAGCTCCCACGGCTTCGCGTACTTAAGCACCTAGCGTTGCTTGATCGCTAAGTGCCTGATAACGAGCACATCAGCCCCTCTTATCACACCTCACTCACAATAATGGCCACCTCCTAACTAGCATCGCAAAGTCTGGCACCGTCGCATTAACGTTGTCCTTCCTAATGCTTCCCTCACTGCTACGATGCAACATCCACTGCTTCATTTCATACCTCACTTCCGCGCTTTGTTTATTCGTACTTAGTTATTCAGCGGCTGCTCCCAAGAAGTGTGCAGTGATATGCAACGTTGCTCCAAAGCACGTACTCCGAGTGATGAGCCCCATTCCCCCCCCCCCCGCCCCTTGTGTTTATGGCACATCAGCTCAGGCGTTACGCACAAGCTCTAAACCCAATGGCCAAGGCCGCTTGCTTCTGGAGATCAGGCAACGTAGCCACGAGCCTGATCCTTTGCGCCTTATTCTGCTACTAACTTCTCGAGTAACATTCCTGTCGCGAGAGCGTCACGTTGCTTCGCGACCTACTGCAAATGACATCTGGCTCGGTGGCCCTATAATTAATGAAAAAAGTTCAACAGGAAACCGGAAAAGGGCTTCTCGCCTGAACAGGCTATTTAGAGAAACTCTGAAAATCAACACTAAATCAATTTAGTGTTGTAAAGGGGTCTTTAGGCCTAGTTTCGTTCTTCTGTTTTTTTTTTTTTTTTTGGTAAAAGAACTTGGTACTATACACGGTGTTTCACTTAACTTGGGCCAAACGTTAAAAGTATGTAAATGCTACGTAGCTGCAGAGAACCAAGGCAATGTCGTTTGCCGTCGCTTAGAGTTAATATCGTCTCAACCAATTATTAAACTTCTCAATTATTATAATTAGATGAAAAGTGTGAATGAGAAAATTGTAGAACAACATGAGAAACTCCCGATACAGCTTTCTGTTGCTCAATACTTGCTTCATAAAAGTGGTTTTTTTTTTTTGAGCGTGAACGAAGCCCGCGAATACACGCGAAATTGCCGCGCGACTGGACCCTCGAGGCACCTTTATAGGTTTGTTCTAGTACGTCTTTTGTTCATATCAATGCGCGAAGTTTGCACAAGAATCTCGACGTATTTTCAGCACTCATTGACTCACTCAGTCAATCGTTTTCATTTATTTGTTTCGAACACTTGGCTGAATACCGATAATACGGCTTTTGTTTATACCAAGCAGAATACTGCCACCATATTTCAGATCGCCACGGATGGTACCGATATATTTTTTTTCACCTCATATTAAGTATACGCGCACGCTTGATCTTGTTTTAATGGAAATCATTAGGAATTGGTATGCATTGAAACTGGCTTTCAGGCGGAAGTTGTTCCGCCTGAGCCTCCTATGAGTTGAGATCAGGCATGTGTCACCAAGTGTCGACGATTCCCTTGTAAAACTGATACTCATTCTTGTAGCATAGCAAATTATTTCAGTGTCTACTTTTGTATCACATGCAACAGTCGTCAGATGATGTCTACTTATGCCATTCATCGCTCCCATGAATCTATTTTTCTTCCGATAGCTGTAGATGAGTATGCTCGGTAGTATTACCTCTGAAGAATACTTGCCCTGGCTTAGATAACAGTTCTGTATTTTATCTAAAACTAGTTTCCCACTCATTTCTCATAGTGTTTGTATTAAAATGAACTCAAACTTTCAATTGCGTTATTTTTTCTAAATTCGCTCAAAAAGGCTAACATTGTTCCTGTACATAATAAAGTTGGTAAAACGGCGTTGTCTAACCATCGTCCTATTTCCACTCTCTTGTCCATTAGTAGGGCTGTTGTTAAATTGTTTTGTAGGTGCCGAAATATTTATTCAAAAAATTTAATTTGTTGAAATCTTGTCCATTTGGTTATTGCGCTGGCAGTTCGACTATCTTAGATTTATTCCACTAACCGACTACATTCGTCACTCGACTGATACTACGGTAACTTCGTCGGTGCGGTATTTTGGACTTTGCTAAAGCTTTTCGTACGATTAATCGTAACATACTTTTTACTAAGCTAGACGTCCTGGGAATTACGGTCCAGCACTAAAACTCCTAACAAGTTACCTGCATGATAGAGACCAAACGTTTTTTTTTTTTTAAAGCAAGCTGCTTACTCTGATACTGAAGGTAACAATTGAGGTGTACCACGAGGTTCTATAAGCTGTAATTATTGGTGATTAATCGTTGCTGTTAGCCGTACGTTGCTACTCTTAAGATGTAGATCGTTCAATCAACCAGCCCTACACTGTCGATCAAAAATGAAGCCTAAAAAATTCGTCGGCCCTTCCACTCCGTCAAGATGGCTCATAAGCGAAGCTCATCACCATCACAACAAACAGAGGGTATACGTAGCCGTTCACAGTGCTGAGCGCAGGCAGTTTTCCCTTGATTAAAGATGCGGTAAACTTACCGCAAACTCTAAATTCACCAAGGTCTTCTCCACTAGTAGCGTAATGTTCATTAAACACTTCCAAGGCATTGTGTCGCTGTTACACTGATGATGGACAAGTTGTCGTCGAAACACAAACGCTTGCTTTCAATGTCTCGAGATTTCTCGGCGACGTGGTTAGCAGCATCCGCCCGCCATTGCCGCTTGCGATTCTTCAAAATTAAATTGCTCCAAATTAGTTGTGTCCGTCGCGTAAGACAATGCATGGCTCATGCCCCCTTAAGCAATGGCACATACCCCCGTAAACGCGGCCTCCCCATTACGACGACACAAGAGAAGTGAAATTCTACGCTGGAATGATGAGCGCCAACGTGTCAGCTGCGGAAGAAGGCGATGCTCACACCATTGCTGATGATGATAGTTCCTGCGAACATACACTGACGTTCGGGCTAGACAAAGACAAGCTTCGCTTGTAAAACGCCACAGCAATTCATAGGGTTTTTGCGTAGTTCTCACAATTTGGTGTCTACTTATCGCCGTCAGGACGATTTGAATGCGATAGACTGCGAGACATATTGTTACATACCAGTGGTCCTTGGATTATAACGGACGATTTCAACGCACATCACTTACTCTGGGGTAGCTCGGCAATCAATTCCAGAGGCAGGAATCTGGTGTCATTCGCCAATGATCACGACCTTTGTGTGATGAATGATGGCAGTCCTACATACCTGCGAGGCCTCAGGTACAGCAGTTGCCTGTATTTGACTTTGGTGTCACGATGCTTCAGCTCGCAAGTACAGTGGTTTTCAGACATAGAAACGCATGGAAGTGACCATATTCCCACTTACTTGAAGATAAGGGGGCTGAACAATTCCTCCTCGTCGAATGCAGTACAACGTATCGATTGGACTAAATTTAAACTACATATGAAAAATGCATGCAGAGAAGACCTGGGCCATAGCCTAGAGGAAACCATCTCAGAGGCAATGAGAGAAGCTTCATGCCTCCTAACGATTGAAAGCGAACCGTTCCCAATTTGACGTAGAACTGGAGCGGCGACGAGCTGAAATGAGGTACTGGCGCACGAAGTCAGTTTGTGACCTGAGAATGGCACGAAGAACACAGAAGAAAATCCAGCGCCGTTTGGTCAAATTGCAGGAACAACGTTGGAAGTCCTTTTGTGCATCACTGGACCCTCGGAAACCACTTTCATACATCTGGAGGACAGTTCGTGGCCTCCGCTCGTCTCGACAACAGCGACATCCTTTCATGGCCTTTGCCCTACATACTGCCAGACGCAACTTGAGGTGGCAAATGATTTTTGTGCGCGGATCGCTGGCGTGTGTGTCACCCCCAACGCCGAAGATGTTAGTGTCGTCCCTGTGTCTCGCGTCCCAGAAATGGAACTTCCATTTACTATGGAAGAACTTGACGCATCTTTGGCTATTTCTCGACGTTCATCTTCACCAGGGCCTGACGGCATCACCTATGCAGCTCTTGCCCATCTTGGACGAGAGGCCAAGCAAGAGCTGTTGAATTACTACAACCGCTTATGGAATGACGGAATTGTTCCTCAGCAATGGAAAATAAGTCGGCTTGTACCGCTACTAAAACCAGGAAAGTCGCCTTTAGACCTGACATCATATTGCCCTATTGCCCTGGCAAGTTGCGTAGGAAAAGTAATGGAAAATATGATCCTTACACGCCTAGAATGGTACCTTGAACGCCACAATACATACCCTGACGCAATGACAGGCTTTCGGCGAGGCAGGTCTTCAATAGACAATATGATCGACCTGACAACGTACATACAGCAACAAAAATGCCTCCAGCGCATATCAGTGGCGCTCTTTCTTGATGTGAAAGGGGCATATGATAATCTCACACATGAAGCGATCCTTGAGTCATTGGAGACTGTCGGAATCGGTGGCTGTATGTTTCAATGGATCAGAGACTATTTGACCAGAAGGTCCTTCTATGTGCAGACCGAAAATGGCCCCTCTGCCAACTGTTATACCTACGGCGCCGTCCCACAGGGCGGGGTATTGAGCCCTATTCTCTTTCACCTAGCTATGATTGGCCTTGCTGAACTGTTACCCAAGACAATACACCTGTCGATCTAAGCCGACGATATTTGTCTTTGGTCTTCTGCGGTGACTCGTCTTCAAGTGCGCGCAAGAATTCAGTGGGCAGCCACCCTAACTTGTTCGTATCTCCGAAAACAAGGCCTTACTATGTCCATCGAAAGATGTGCTCTCATTGCGTTTACGCACAAACCCATGACACCGTACCCTGTTTCTCTCAATGGCCAGGCTATTACATACCAGAAGTCTCACCGCTTCTTATGTGTGATTATTGACAGGAACCTTTCATGGAGCCCCCACTGCATCTACCTGAAGCGGAGACTAATTTTGGTTATACATTTAATGAAGTTCCTGTGTGGAAAAACTTGGGGAACGTCGGTTCGGTCCATGCTGCAGCTGTACAGAACACTGTTTCTGGGCTTTTTACGATACAGCTTGCTGATTTTAGCGAACACATGCAAAACAAATATTCGTACCCTCCAAAGTTTGCAAGGCCAGGCTCTGCTGACATGTCTTGGACTTCCACGATGCGCCTCGACTCATGCAACAATCGTGATTGCTAGAGACTACTTGATTCCAACATACGTTACGGTTGACAACCTCAGAGCACACTTTCGACACCTGTGTCGCGTGACTCCAAGGCAGCCCTTGAGAGCCTGCAGTCAGCATTACGACGCAAGACACATGAACAACTGGTGTTTGAGACCAGAGAGGTTCTCCATCAAGCCCTCATGAACGGACATGACATCATCTTTCAATGGCTGCCGGGGCACTGTGGCATCGTCGGTAATGACCTTGCTGATGATGCCGCCCGGTCAGCCCGTAAGGAAACCCTAACATTTCCTATACCCTTATCAAGGACAGACGCTGCGAGGGGTCTTCGTTTACTCGCTCAAACCGAGACAGAAACGTCATGGAGCAGCCCGATTTTTACGAACTGTCATCTCCACCGGCTGGATCCTACACTAAGGCTACAAATTCCATCGAACTTACCCCGCCGTGATGCAAATTTACTTTGCCGCCTCTGGTTAGGGTTGGCTTTTACGAAAGCGTACTCATTCCTTCTGGGCATGTCCGACACACCAATCTGTGACTCGTGCAACTGTGAGGAGACGGTGGAACACGTGTTGTGTTTTTGTCATCTTTATGAGACCGAACGCGACATTCTCCGGAGTGTGTTAAACAAATTAGACAGGAGACCGTTTTCAGAGACAAAGATTCATGGACCGTGGCCCCACGGTCCAAGAACAGAACGTCGCAGGCTCACAAAGCGACGCGGGCATTGTTAAAATTCATGAAGTCCACTGGCCTCAGTGACCGACTGTGAAGTGTTGGACAACCGAACGTGTTCATACTGCGAGTACTTTCTTCCCTCTCTCTCCTTTCTTTTCATCCCTTTAATCCCCTTCCCCCGTGTAGGGTAGCAAACCCGACGTGCGTCTGGTTGACCTCCCTGCCTTTCCTTTCTTCTTTTTCCTCCTCCTCCACACAATTTGCTTTCCGTGGAGATGACAGCAATATATGATGAGGCTGGCATCCGTATTTCAAATTCTTCTCATTTTCCTTCAAACTTTTTTCTCGCCTTTTATTTAAGCTTTCGCGTTGTATGTTGAAAGCCCTCCTACTAGTACTTAACAGTTTTCTTTTCGATGGATTTGGCGCCCGTCTCACACTTACCTCAGTTTTTGCAGTTGTTGTTTTTCTATATTATCACGTATGCCTAAGGCCTGCTCAGCGTACAACCACCCAAATCTCTAGCTGACTCGCACGAGCATCAACTTGCTGTGCGCCAACACCTTACAATAGGAACAATCTAACAGATGGCTATAAGACCTTCACGAGCTTTGTGAGCATGACTTAACCTCGACCTTTTCGCAAGTTCGTTCAATTGTAGGGCGCTGTAAAGCAGAAAAAAAACAGCATTTACATGAGCAAACTCAATATTTGGCCCGCTATACATGAGGCACGCCGTAGTGGAGGGATCCGGATTAATTTTGACCACCTGGGGTTCTGTACCGTGCACAATGCAAGCACACGGGCGTTTTTGCATTTCGCCTCCATCGAAATACGGCCGCCGTGGCCGGGATTCGATCCCGTGATCTTGTGCTCAGCAGCACAATGCCTTAGCTGACTGAGCCACCACGGCGGGTGGCTATACTGCAATCAGGCAACGAGGTATCAAGTATGTGGGTTACTGCGGCGTATACGCGATGAATATTAGCAATATATTGCAATATTCAGCCACAAAACCACGGTATTTGTGCTCCCTGTGCCTCCAAGCTTTAAGACGTAGCTCCATAGAGACGCCAATATTGAAAGAAGCTTGCCTCTGCCATGACGACACAGAAATAAGGGAACCTCATTGGCTGGCTCGTCTGCACGAATTCCTTGGTGTTTGATAGCAGTATATCAGCCAGTTTATTCTTAGGCTGATTCGAACGACGGCTTTCACCTGTGTACAGTGTGTTACAGAAAAAAAAAGTCAATCACGCTGGTCAAGACCACGACATAGCACATAGGTGTACACAGGAAACCGTAATGCATCAGCGGCTTTGTTCCAGTAGAGTGTTCTTTCTGTACACCTTATCGGAGGCCATGCTTCCCTAGGCCGAGCTTCTTGTCAAGGTATGAGGCTGCCCTTTGCTGGAAAAGAAAGAACCAAGTGCATTAGTCGTCCTTTCATGGAGTGCCTCGGATGAATCGGCGTCCACTAACGCAAAGGGATCTTCTTATTTTGGGGGGGATACGTGATTTGTCTTGTTATTAGTTGCATTGGTTTCTCTTTGTTTGAAGAAGAAGCATGCTGGTTCGCGGTGACCCACGGGATGACCGATCGAACGTACGCCTTGCATTGCATGGTAGGCACGAAGAAACATACGGTCAATCTGTCGACCGAAAGGACACATCAGTGCTGCTGCCGACATCAAATGCACGGCCCCTTTGTTGTTACCGTTGGGTGCAAGTACTCAGCTCCACGCTCCAGACGCCGCGAGGGTAGAGGGACCGATGCTGGCTTGATTAACAAGTTCGTGGGAGGAACAAGCTGCAATGGAATCCGTGTACCTTATATTAGATAGATAGCCGTTACGGCCTTATTCCTTGGTCATTCCGATGTCAGTCAGGGTTCGTCGCAGGAACCCGCGAAGTGTTTGCGCGAAGTTGACAAACAAATATGTCCACAGTGCCCAGTGAAGATCAGAGCTCCGGACTCACAAATGGCTAGTCGAAGATCTTGACAACATCTTAGTCTTAGTGTTCACGATAAGCGAGAGAAGAAAATAGTGTCTGGATAGCGTTGCCGGATGCTATATAATTTGCGGATGGGCTATGATTCGCTGACTCCACGCCCTTCAGTTAATCCAGAAAGCAGCACCGGGATGAATGGATGGATGGAAACGTGTGTTTCCACTTCTTCACCACCGGAAGCAGTCACTTTCCCACATCGACGCGACGCTATCTTGAGTTGTTGCTGCTGTCCGGCGAACATGTGGCCGTCAAAGTATTCTTCTCAAAAGAAGATGCTCAGGTGCATCTGAGAATGTTGACTCCAAGCAACACTGCTTTACACAATGTTGCGGTTACAACGCACAATATTGCGCGCCCGATCGCGCATCTCAGTCGCATTCTGCGCAAAACTGTGCAATTTTGTCAAACTGAAAAAATGAAGTTGTTAAATGATAAAAACTGCAACGTTCATTTAGTCATTTCTATGCTACCTTACGAGAGAACATTATCAGGAAGCGTTTTTTTTTTATTTCAGTTAGGTAAAAGGTAAAAGGTTTAGACACCAGCTGGCAACTGCATTGCGAGCGATAAGATTTTTTGTTAGCCTCCGTATGGCGACCAGCTAAAGAGAACTAATCCTCGAGCAAACCGTTGCCGAAAACCGTTATCTAAGGTTAAATCTACCTACGGAATTTCAAGTCCCATGACCAAGTTGACAACGCTTTTTTCTTGGGAGGAGCTGGAGGAGATAGTGCCTTACTGTTAGAAAGGTGAAGAGGTCAGCCTAAAGGCTACTCTTCTTACTTGCAATTCTTCGCTATTACCTGACCGCATTCAAGTATTTTCCGCAAAATGTTTGGTCGCCACTTGCTCTTACGAACAGTGCCAGCATAGTATTTGAAGGCAGGCCCTCGTATTTAACGTTTCCCAGTAAACAGCAATGAATTGACCAAGACTTACATTTAGCAACATTATGGCTGAATTTATACTGCTTTGACTCGTAGGGCCGATGTTTCGAAAAAAAAAAACACCTCCTCCTGCAGTTATTAGGCGTGACGCGGGACTGTGTGCACAGAGTAATCTTGAAATATTTAAAATTGTATAGTCTCAAATTCCACGGCAAGAAAACATACTCATATGCAGAATTAGCCTGCGGCAGCGAGGCAGTTGAGACATGAGTGTTGATTAAAATGTTCAAGCTTTCATTATTGCGAGTATCACGTGGTATCTTGGCGATCACACATGCAAATTTGACGATATTTGGACAAAACGCGCTTGTCGACATCGTGGATGTTGTACAATGCTTTCTATGCAATTCACTTGTGTTTTATGTTTTCTAAACTTCGTTCCAGTTTAACCCGTTACTCCCTTATAAGCATTGTAGGGTTTTCGCCGGCAACCGCGTATCGACTGCTGCCACACAGCCAGTACAATAAGTTGAGCGCAAGAAAAAGTTCAAATGTTTGTGCCGACCCTGAGTGATTAAATGTTTCGATATTTGTTTTTCAACTATGGTGTTTGGCGAACGCTCTGGAATAGTGGATAGCAGCAAGGTCCCAGCCTCTTCCGAATGTAGGAAATTACCAGGTCTTTACGGCACCGGCTGGGTCATGAACCGCAGTGGGCTCATAGATTAACAAGAAGCAAACTCTAATGAATGACATGGAAGACGAAGGAAAATCATCTCCGGTAGAGTTAGGGTGCTTTGCTGCAAACTATTAGGAAGTGTCTATGTCGCCACTCATAGCGCACGCCGATCACAGCCAAGTGTAGCCGCTGTTCAGACAATTTGACGCGAATCGCGGCGAAATCCGCTAAAATACATCTAAAAACATGGAGGCTAACTTACACTTCAACAAAAAGCATGCCCTATGGGTCTGCGAACATGTCGACAGTTTTTTGGCAGTGGTAAAAAAATTTGGAACAAGGTGCAAGGGGGAACCCGATGGTCGCAAGTCATGGACTGCTCATCATAGTTCAAAATGCTTAGGCAACAGGTCCTATGCTTAAGCAACACGCGACATCCCAAAAGGTTTTCTTCTGAATTTTTTTTCTTGAAAGTTGAACAATGATTTCTGAACAGGATAGTTGTCATCTGCACGAAAGTTGCACGAATGTACACACGAAACCAACATGGTTTATCCGGATAGAAAGACTCGCAGTTGAAGAAGAAGAATTTGTCCAACTACGCGGTCAGAACCCGTGAAGAACGCTTCTCTGGGGCATTCGTTCTACCACGTAAGTTTTTAAGCTTAACTCAGTTGGAAGACCACCTCTTACAGAAGAGAGCTAGTTCTGGGTTTGACCTTCGTAAGACGATGAATCCTTCTTCGAATACAAATATTTAATTCTTTCTCAGAATTTCGCACGGAATATTAGTCTTCTTTGAAACTTGTGTAAAGTGCATATTTCTGCAATATCAGTACGGTTATTTAAATATGGTTCCGTTAAAAATCCTTTGTGCACAATATAATAGTAAATTAACTAAAAAACTAAATTTAGAAAGACATGGCCATCTCGCATCACTGAAATAACCACATTTGTCAAAAAGTAAGTGGTCTGACTGCAGTCATCTCACTGTGCAGGTTTATTGCACCATGAACGACTGCTAGTGAACGTAACCAATCAATTGCATCGTGAGTTCCTTGCGAGTTCCTTCCGAAAGGAAGATTCACGTTACAGCGCCCACCTGCAAAGGTATTACAACTACCATTAGCCAAGCTGGTAAAAAAAATAGAAGAAAGAAGGTGCCAGATACGATTATAAATCCCAACGGCGTTCGGTCGTGATACCTCTGACGACCGAACAGCATAGGTCTTGTTGTCGTATCTTGTACCGTGTTTATTTCTTTCTGCTTATTCTATTTTAACAGCTTCGCTTACGTTAGCTGGGACACACGGTATCTGCTCATGCTGAACGCTAGACGTGCACGATGGTCACTAAACGTCACTATACACACTCAGATGAAAGGCACGAACAAGGAAAGCTCTATGTTTTCTGGGGATCTTGAGGGCAATACAACTGAGGAGATCGGGGAAGATGACGGCCTGGGGTTTTAGTGGCCTTAGTGAGGTTAGGAAACTTGTGAAGCTTACACAGTGCTGGCTGACAGCCACGTCCTCTGCTACAGAGGTCTTCGAAATTTAGGAAGAACTTGAGGTAGGATTTCTAGTGCACAAGGACATAGCTGGCAACATTGATGAATTTTACAGCAATAATGAGAGGCTTGCAGTCGTCATAATAAAGCTGAATAGGAGGTATAGAATGAAGATAGTACAAACCTACGCCCCTACCTCCAGTCACGGTGATGAAGAAATAAAACAGTTTTATGAAGGTGTTCAATTAGAGATGAGAAAGCTGCAAGCTCAGTATACTGTAGTCGTGGGCGACTTCAATGCAAAAGCAGAGAAAAAACAGGTAGGTGAGCACGCAATTGGCGATTACGGCATTGATTCTTAGGAACACTAGAGGGGAGATGTTGGTAGAATTTGAGGAAAGGAATAGGCTCCGAATAATGAATACCTTATTCAGGAAGCGCAGCAACGGGAAGTGGACCTTGAAAAGTCCTAATGGAGAAACAAGGAATTAAATAAATTTCACAGTCTCTGCCGATCCCAGCAGAGTGCAGGTTGTAGAAGTGTTAGGTAGGGTAAAGTGTAGTGACCATAGGTTAGTGAGGTCTAGTATTTCTTTCAATTTGAAGAGAGAAAGAATAAAATTAGTCAAGAAAAAAGACGCCAACCAATACGCAGTAAGGGTAAAAGCAGACCAATTCAGGCTGGTGCTCTCAAATGAATATGCAGCTTTGGAATAGGAAGATGAGGACAACATAGAGGTAATGAATGAAACCGTGGCTAGGCTGATCTCAGAAGCGGTAACTGAGGTGGGAGGTAAGGCACCAACGCAACCAGTAGGTAAGCTCTCCCAAGTAACAAAGGACCTAACAAAGAAACGGCAAAACAAGAAAATCTCACACTCGAGAGATCAAATAGAATTTGCTGAACTGTCGAAACTGATTGAGGAAGATTGAGGAAGCAGTAACATATGGACGCAGCATGAAATCAGTGAGAAGAAAACTTGTCATAGAACACGGCAAAATATATGCAAGCAGGGTAATATCATGATCAATTTCGATGACATTGTAAAAGCAGCGGAACACTTGTATACTGACCTGTACAGTGCCCAGAGCAGACAAGCTACTTTCATTTGAAGTAGTGATGAACAGGATACAGATGCTCTTTCTATAACTAACTATGACGTTAGAAGGGCCTTCAAAGACATGACCAGGGGAAAAGCTGCTGGAGAAGATAAAATACCAGTCGATTTAATCAAAAATGGAGGAGATAGCATGCTTGAAAAGCTTGCGGCCCTTTGTACGCAATGCCTCACAACTTCAAGTCTACCAGAAAGTTGGATGAACGCCAACATTATACTCATCCATAAGAAGGAAGACGTTAAAGAATTGAATAATTATAGACCCATTACCTTGCTTTCAGTATTGTATAAAGTATTCACCAAAATATTTACAATAGAATCAGGGCAACACTTGACTTCAGCCAACCAAGATATAGAATATCTCTTCCTGAAGCCAACCAAGGCTCGCTTCAGGAAGAGATATTCTACGACGGATCATATCCATGTCATCAATCAGGTAATAGAGAAATCTGTGGAGTACATTTAACCTCTCTATATGGCTATCACAGATCATGAAAAAGCATTTGATTCAGTAGAGATACCAGCAGCCATAGAGGCATTGCGTAATCAAGGAGTACAGGAGGCATACGTGACTATCTTAGCAAACATCTGCAAGGATTCCACACCTACCTTGGTTCTCCACAAGAAAAGTAGGAAGTTACCTATAAAGAAAGGGGTCAGGCAAGGAGACACAATCTCTCCAATGCTATTCACTGCATGCTTAGAAGTATTCAAGCTCTTAGACTGGGAAGGCTTCGGAGTGAGGATCAACGGCGAATATCTCAGCAAACTTCGGTTTGCAGATGACATTGTCGTCTTCAAGAACAATGGGGACGAATTACAGCAAATGATTGAGGGCCTTAACCAAGAAAGTGTAAGAGTGGGGTGGACGATTAATATGGAGGAGACAAACATAAAGTTCAATAGCCTGGCAAGGGAACCAGAATTCAGGATCGCCAATCAGCCTCTAGAGTCTGCAAAGGAGTACGCTTATCCAGTTTAGAGCACTGCACGGGCCGATTTTTTCAGCCCAGACCCGGCTGAGGCCTGTTTTTACGTTGGCCTGCCCGCCCGAGCCTGTCCAAAAGTTTTATGGCAAGACCCGGGCACGGAGCGGGCCCGGAAATAATCTACGTTACCCTCCTGGCCCGGCCCGCCACCCCTTTACTATAGGCCCGAGCCTGGTCCGAGCCAGGCTCGAAACCTGCCTGAGACCGAAAAAGATAACCGAGCGGTAATGAAAAAATAAAATAAAAAGAGAATGAAAGTAATTTATTATTAAGGCATAAATACATGCCACATGCAATTATGAACACCATTTGAGTTGTCTAACGCAAATACCAGCGCGCAAAGTAGTACGAATGACCCGGCCGAGCAGTATCGCCAGCAGTTTCCAACGGCGCGACCTTGATGCGGCCCAGTCCACTTCTATCACAGCGCTGCCACAGTATTTTTCCATGGCGGGCGCCTCACTGTAAAGCATGCGCTGCCATAACCGCTCGTCCCCCTTCACCGTATTCTAGTACACTTTAGCTGAAGCGCAGCCACGACCGGTCGTGAGCGCCGCGCATGGATGGAGTAAATGGAGAAAGAAAGCTTCTCGTTCTATGGTGCAGCGTAATGTGCTGCTGCCAGGCGGCTGGTTGAGAACATGCGTGCAATCATGGATGGATGCAGTGCCATATTTCAGCCGCAAGACGAATTATCTTACCAGTCATCATTTTACCAATTGGCCTTTGAAGAATCACCAAGTCGCGAACGCGCTTACACCGCGCTGAAAGCATTATTTACATTGATTCAGGTAAGGAATACAATGACATCCTTTGGTTTCAGGCGACTTCGGTCTTTCTGGACTTTTACATTCTGTTCAAACAGCGCAAAATACGACGAAAGAATAAAAGGGAAGTATAGAGGAGTAGCAACTGCTAGATTCCAGCTGCGCCGGGGCAACAGGTTTTTCAGCCTCGAGACGTGCGAGGATAACTCACTGTACGTTACATGCACACCACCAGAAAGTCCGAGCCCGGCCCGGGCCCGCGTCAAACTACCCGAGCCCGGCCCAGGCCCAGGTCAAGAATCACATGCCGTGCCCAAGCCCGGCCAAAGCCCGTGAAAAAATCTGCCCTACCCGGCCCGGCCCGGCCCACGGGGCGGGCCGGGCCCGGGCTTTCGGGCAATCCTGAGGCCGTGCAGTACTCTAATCCAGGTTAGTTACTCACAGGGGATCCCGATAATGAGAAACTTACTGAATAATAAAATTGGGTTGGAGTGCATACGGCAGGCATTGCCAAATCCTGACTGGGAGCCTACCACTGTCGTTGAAAAGAAAAGTATACAATCATTGCATTCTACCGGTGCTAACATATGGGGTAGAAACTTGGAGGTTAACAAAGAAGCTCCAGAACAAGTTAAGGATGGCAGAATGAGCGATGGAACGAAAAATGTTAGGCCTAACGTTAAGAGACAGGAAGATAGCGGTGTGGATCAGAGAGCAAACGGGGATAGGCGATATCCTAGTTGGCATTAGGTGGGAAAAATGGAGCTGGGCAGGACATATGTAATGCGTAGGATGGATAACCGATAGACCATTAGAGTTATAGAATGGATACGTAAGAGAAAGGAAGCGCAGTCGAGGACGGCAGAAAACTAGATGGGGTGATGAAGTTGGGAAATTTGCACGTGCAAGTTGGAATCAGCTAGCGCAAGACAAGGGTAATGGAGATCAAAGGGAGAGGCCTTCGTCCTGGAAAGAAATATAGGCTGATGATGATGATGAGGGTACCGTAAAGGAGTCGGAAAAGAAACAGAAGGTCAGCGCAATTATGTCGGCAGCGAAATAAGGGCAATGACTATTATCCAACAGTGCTAAAACAAGATCCAGTATCCGTGCTAGCATAGCGGTGATGATACATGCTTAGAAACTTGTGCTACACCTGATCTATAATGTCACATCATAATATAATAATATTATTAATATTACCAACAACAACAATAAAAATAAATACAAGAATAAGTGAGTGTGATTCTGTTATTTCAACAGGGCACCCACTCACACTATCTCCGAAGCTCTACTCAATGTGCCACAGTTGCATCCACACTTCTCTCGGGCCAACTAGTGCCTTGAGTTTTTGACACTTCCTTATCAACAGTTGCTATGCGACGTGTTTTCTCCAAGCGCGTCAGTGTCCTCTATCATTCCTTAGTGACAGCTCGCGCATTGAGACGTTAGGTGACATGCAACCGAATGCTGGGCCGTCCCATATTGTAACGGAACAGGTCGTGTCGTTTCTTCGCTGATATGCAATAAATCTGTCATCACGCTGTCGTCATTGCCGCCGTGATCAAATGAACTTCGTGGTCGTGCCGCGTTCTCTCGTTTATCCCGCCGGAACTCGCATCACAAACACACACGCAATGTGTGCGTCCGAAACGGACACGTCACGCAGTCCTGCAGCACTATAAAAGCCCAAGCGACGGTAGATGTTCATCCACGTGCAAAGCGCTTTGCATGAATTTGACCACCACGGTGCGTGAGATCTGCATAACCGTAGCGCATACCCCCCCCCCCCCCCCCCCCCAATACCTGCGCACAAGTGATTGTACAGCATCTGTTTGCTAGTGGAGAGTGATGTGTCACTGTCTTTTTTCGCTGCATGATGTTTTCATTTAGACCTTTTCGCATGGTTCAGTTTTCAATGAATAAAAACCATGTGGGCTCATGCTTGCAGGATGAGAGGTTGCAGTGAAGTCTTCCTGTTTCTTTTTTGTTTATTTAGCAGGAGGGTCTGGAAGTCAAACCAAAAAAATGCAAACACGATGGAGGACAACCTAGCATGGGACAAATTAAAATTAAACCAGCACGAACTTTATTTGTCATACTTCCCGAACTCCCACTGGAATGAAATCTAAGGAATAAAGTTTCGCTTAATCACGGCAAAATGTAGAAAACTGAGCAGATATTTACTACCTTTTTTTTTCATTATTGACAGCGGAGAAAACTTCCCATATGTAAGTTTCTCAAAAATAAAAGTAGTTTTTCAGTTGTGCAGTAAGGAAAGTGAAAAACAAAACAGCATGGCTGCGTAAGAGACGCCAAAAATGAGCATATTTCCCAAAAGCGTACGTCTTGAGTAAAGTTTAAAATGTAATACAGAAAACCGACGCTCTTGATGAAGGTGTCGCAACTTGTGCACCATTATTTTCTGATTTTCATTTTCCCTTTTCTTTCCTTTTCTAGCTTGCGAAAGTAATGTTTAAATAGTATCGCGTTACTGGCTAACCTCCTTATCCCAGATAGTTAGACGAGCTTTTCTGACATGCTCAAATGAAAACTTGTTCAGTTAACTTCTCATATTAGTTCACTCTCATCACAAGTTGCAATTACCTGCGACTAATGTTACCAGAGAACAGCAAGACCGAAGAAGTTGTTTCCTGGACTAGTCGAAATAAAGTTCCCTGCTATAAAGCAAAGTAAACGAGACGGTCTGGTAAGAAGACACGAATGTGAGGGGGTCTGCTCACTCGTTCGTGTCTTTTTACGTCGTTTTGAAGTGATCAAGACCCTACATAGTTATGACTTATAAGTACCTAACTAATTATACAATGACATTTTGTGCCGTTTTTCTAAAGTCTTTTCCACACAACTGTTCAGAGAAGCGAACAGGAAACTCGCATCTCAAGATCGCTGCCGCCTTTCTTAACTGCTTTTACGGCGCTAATTAGCAATTAGGTTATCGGGTTAACTGACCAGATGATTATGAACATGTCGCTATGGCCTTGTGGTTCACTGGTGTAAAACATAATTGTGCGTTACGGCTGTTACTTTGCAGTTGTGATGCGAGCGGTTAATGCCACCCAAAGGTATCTCTAATCATTTCTCTTTTATTGCGATAGCAATTATATGGACACTCCAAAGCAGATTTCTGCCGTCGGCGTCATCGTCGCCGTCGCCGTCGCCGTTGCCGTGAGGTTCCGTATGACGTCAATGGAGATGAAATCGTCGCCTCGCGCCGCCGAACGCTGTATGTGCGAGTGAAAGGGCGCGAGTGACGCGCTCTTTCACGGGGAGTGAACCCACGGCGGAGAACAAACGCGCGTTCTGCGCCGTGCTTCCTTAAGGGCTGCAGAAGTAGGCGTCTCTTTCCTCCTTTACAATCACCATATATGTAGAGCAAACGCGCCTTCTTCCGACGCGCGAAAGGCGGTGAGGGGGGGGGGGGGAAGGGAGGTGACGTTTAGCTGTGGCATCAAGTGCCTATTTATATCAGAGGCTCCTGCAAAAGTCGGCACGCCGCACGCATTTTGTGCGAACGCGCAAGAGTGGAAGGATGCTAGGGTGGTCTTCATTCCTAAACCAGGCAAGTCACTCAGTCTAGAGAGCCTCCGGCCCATATCCCTTACCTCTTGTCTTGGTAAGGCTATGGAGCATGTGGTTCTCAATAGGCTGGTTGACTATGCCGAAACCAACCACCTCTTCCCGGAGACAATGATAGGCTTTCGACCTAAACTGTGCACCCAAGACATACTGTGGCAGGTACAAAATGATATCCTTA
This sequence comes from Dermacentor silvarum, assembly GCF_013339745.2. NCBI lineage: Eukaryota > Metazoa > Arthropoda > Arachnida > Ixodida > Ixodidae > Dermacentor > Dermacentor silvarum. Next base: position 62,354,081 of record NC_051160.1, on the reverse strand, counting down.
ACCCAGCGCCTATACGCGCAACTCGAACAGTGTTAGCATTAGACATACACAAAGCGTTTGACAATGTCTCACATAGAGCTATTCTAGAAAACGTATCCAACATGAACGTAGGTAAGAGAACATACACCTATATTACCACATTCCTCAAGGGGCGTACTGCCACCCTAAACATAGGAGATATTGAAAGCAAAACCATAGAGCTCGGCACTAGAGGTACACCACAGGGAGCCGTACTTTCTCCCTTCCTCTTTAATACCACCATGAGAGGCTTATCCCGGCAGCTCAACGAGATTCCTCATATCAGGCACGCCATCTACGCCGATGACGTAACGATCTGGACGTGCACTGGCTCAGATGGAGAAATTTCAGAATCCCTGCAGGCAGCAGCTGACGCAGTGCAGAAACACGCTCGCAACAATGGCCTCAGCTGTTCACCGAAAAAATCAGAACTGCTTATAGTCCGGAACAAAACTCCTGCAAACCCGGCTGCCAATATGGCTGCACACATTCAGGTGCAGGTAGCTGGACAACCGGTGCCGCCCGTTCCTAAAATCAGAGTGTTAGGATTGTGGATTCAGCAAAACACGCACAACCAAGAAGCCATAACACGTCTCCAAACTACAGCTGGGCAACTACAGAACCTTCTCAGGAGGGTCTCCAACCGACGGCACGGAGTTAAGGAGAAAGATGCCTGCAGACTAATCCAAGCTTTTTTTCTGAGCCGAGTGGCGTATGTCTGCCCTTACTTACATCTCAGGAAGAGGGACTTGGAACGGATTAACTGTCTAATCCGAACTTTATTCAAACAGGCTCTTGGGCTACCAAAATGGACTAGTACGAAGGCACTTTTGAGTCTAGGGATGCATAACAACGTTGAGGAAATTATAGAGGCCCACAAATGGGCTCAAACAGTTCGATTATCCGGCACACACGCGGGACAGCAGATCCTGGACACCTTGGGGTATCGCCCTGCCTTAGACATCCCGCAACGACACCGGATACCTAACACTATCCGGACCAAGATCATTATCCCCCCGCTTCCCAAAAACATGAGTACTGAAAACAATGGTAGACGCAAAGCTAGGGCGGCGGCACTCTGGCAATGCTACAAAAAGCAACCCGCCATATACGTGGATGCTGCTCGCACCAGTGATGGTCGACACACCATAGCCGTCACTACTGGCGACGGACACACCATCAGCTGTGCGACGGTAAACACATCCTCCATTGTAGAGGTGGAAGAGGCCGCCATCGCCATGGGCACTTCCATCCCGGGCACCAAGATTATTATATCTGACTCGAAAACAGCGATTCGTAACTACACCTCGGGTTTCATTTCCCCTCGAGCGTTCAGAATCATCAACAAAGAACTCAATGAGTTAAAGTTGGTGTGGGTACCTGCTCATGCGGGCAACCCCGGTAATGAGGCCGCCCACCTAGCCGCCCGAGCAGCAAGTAACCGGGAGGTGGGCCTGCCCGACCGGGTTGACCGACATGAGGGTATCCACAACTTTAACGAAATGACAATTTATTACCGCGAATCGAGGCGAATATATCCATCCCCGCACGAGACATTGACAAGAATACAGGCCACTAACCTCAGGAGAGTACAGACTAGGTCTGTACTTAGTCCAAAAAGACTAGCTGCAATGACCGGTGATGAATATCCACCAAACTGCAAACATTGTAACTGCCCCCTGGCGGACCAAGATCACATCTTGTGGGGATGCCAAAAGAACCCTCCCCCGAGAGAACTCTTTCGGCGAGCTCCTTCACACGAAGAGTGGGAGATGAAGACGAAAACGTACAACCCGGAAGACCAGATACGGTTGGCGGAATGGGCTGATAGCGTCGCGGCGAAGCAGACGCCACGCTAGCCTATTCCGCTGGGAAAGAAAACTCCACTTAACCTCGATAATAAAAGTTTATTCTCTCTCTCTCTCTCTTGTGCGAACGCGGGCAAAACGCCGACGGCGTCGACATTAGTTCTGCGTGTTGCCGGTGCTGCTGCATGTCCAAGTTTATACCGCTGATAAAGCTACTATCATTACTCCGTATAGCTCTCTACAAATTTGCTATCGCAATTGATGCTTCGCCTTTCAGGGGAAACTGCGACCACTTTTTTGATTAATCGCAGCCATTTCCTCCCTGAAAAAGCACACGTTTGAATGTTGGACATGACTGCTTTTCCATTATGTGTGTTTTTTTTTACAACACTCGAAGGAGCTCGATGGCTTATGTCTGTATCATATTAGACAGAACTTAAAGCGCTGCAGACGACACGTACAACTATAAGGACGAAAGCAGACAGGACGGTTCTTTACTCAAACTGAAATTTTGTTTCAAGTACGGACTATATAGGTAATAAATATGAAGATGTTCACTTGTAAATTACTATTTTTGTGTTGTCAGTGAAGCACTGTTTTGTCCGTTTTTTTTTTCTGCCCTTTTTGGTGTGTTAATGCTGCGCTTCAAGATCTGCCTATTATAATCATCAATCTACTATAACTTGCCACCTTGTTATAATTTCGATGAACGTCTGCATTGGCATGCAGAACAGCAAAATGGTGGTTCAATGTACTCCTCCACAGTGTGCAGAGTGAAGCTTAGAGCGACTCGTTTTGGCAGTGGCATATTATGTCTGAACTGATGTATCACATTTCTTATGGGTCTCACCGTGCACTGTTGCACCAATGGGTGAGGACTACAAATCTATATACTGTTGCGAGTAGCTACGGTGAAACAAAGAAGCCGACGATCGACTAAGCGCTGCTCATGTCTCGCATCCTCTATCTTAGCTTATCCAGTTTCCTAAAAGTCCTTGTGTATAAATCTTCTTCTAGATTTAACCAATTACCTCTCCGTAAAAGACTGCTGAAGGTGCTAGGCTGCCAACTATTTCTTTCGCTGCGATTTTTCGGCCAAAGACCAAAAGCTACGGCACCTGTTTGGTAACCAAACAGGTTCCGTAGCTTTTGTTTACAGGTGTATCACTGCCAATTTCATGCTCATGAGAATCAAACTAAACCTTCGACTTTCCATTCAGATAGAAGATTACGTTCGCCAGCATACGTGTGGGGTCCCAATGGTTGTAGTTAGCTCTTCCGTTCAAGCAACGCGAGCCAGACCTCCACGTCGATGCCATTGGTTCCAAAAACATTCAGGGGTGTCGAAGGTAAGGCAATACTACATTTGGTGCTTTCGGTGCTGCCTGAGGCACCGGCTGGTATGGTGTGGTGGTCATGGTGCTCACGCCACAGCGCCCACCACTGCGGAGTTCCGTCATCTGTCGAGAATATGGAAGAACACCTCCAGTTCTTGGGATATGCACCATACGCGCAACTATTGCTGTTTACCCAACTTCTCGAGCGACTTCCCTACCAATTCATTTTTGGCCGGGACTTTTTATCCCCCTATTTTGCCCTAATTGGCTGTACGACCGGCCTCTTCCAGGTCGAGTCGCCTGACACAACCGAAGTTACGGCCACGACTTCGCTTCGTTTAAGGCTCCGCGATCATGTAAGCCTGCTACCTCAAGCTGCCGCATATGCTATCATGACCTCACGCCCTCCTGCTCATGGCGGCTAATACGTGTTGTCCCTAGTCGTTGATTTTAACGCTGGCAAAGAACATCACTCATCCCAGCCCGCTCGTCACCGTCAGTGAAAGTCGCGTCTCCTTTCCGCTATTGAACTTCATTTCATTCACTCAAATCATCAACGTAGCCTGTGTAAGAGGCACCGATGAATGCGAGATCTCCACTTTGGAGCGTGCCTATGCTTGAAGTGCTTACCTCGTCCACAATGCATCCAGCCCTTTGAGATGTTTTTGCCGAGATGGTCCCTGCCGACCTTTGGTATGTGCAAGCTACAGATCTTCGGCGCATCCTGAAGTCCTACCGTGACCTATCTGACTTTGATTATCGTTCCCCAGTTTAAGCCTTTGTTTTGGTATATCGGACATAAACATGTAATGCGAGTTTTATCTGTCGCCGTCCTTATCGCGTCTCACACGCCAGTCGTTGAGGGATTTAAGGAGAAGAAGAAGAGGTAGTTTAATGAATGGAAAATGTAGAGAGGTTGATAAAATTCTCGCAAAAGACGTCATAGGCGTCTTTTTCCAGTCGGTCGCCGTCACTTGAAGTCCTTGTCAGTAAGAAAGATGGCAGATGGCGCTTTGTGTAGACTTCAAACACGTTAGTAACACCATGCGCCAAGTATTATCTTCACTACCGCCAGTAAGCGACGCCTCGGACTTCCTACATAGAGCTGCATATTATTCTTCCATTGACCATTGCTACGTCATCCGATTTTGCTCAGCCAGCCAATCTTCGTGTGCCAGATGGCCATGGCGTGGCCAAGGCGATAGTATTGCCGCAGAATACGTCCCCTGATTCTGTTTTTAAATTGCCGGAGGGATTACTTTCTGGTTTCCACGTGTTATTTTTCAGTCGCCACAACATAAGACTACATAAAGGTATACTCAAAATAATAATAAGCTGTCAAGTATCACTAAAAACACAACATGGAGAAGTTATGAGCAAAAATGATCAGCAATGAGCCACTTTTTAATAAAAATGGAGTCTTTTGAGCCGCAACCTGACCACCTAGTTTGAAACAAGAATTGCGACCACTAAGTGACACGTGTAGCGCGCAGCCCTTAACCATGCTGTGCCTTTGGGTTGCTTGTTTTTGACACGTGAGGCGTACGTAAATTAGCGTCGTACATAACCTATACTCTCCATCGAGGAGCAAGTACACTTTTACACTGATGGTAATCAGTATGTAGAGATATATTAGTTTTTTTTCCTCGACATCATGAAGAAAAATATTTTTGCGATTATGGCTGCTCTGTTATTGCTCAAATATCGCAGCAAATGCTAAAGTCGTACTTTACCATTTTTCTGATGGATTTCACTGTGAGAAATGCGATTTTTGTTCAGCAAAACCCTGCACCACGTGGAGGGCCTGCGCGGTCGGGGTAATTGGGGATGATTTTCTCCGCTACCGGCCGACGTCGCACGCCGACGCCGGTTGCCGACGCCGGATTTTCTGCGACATGGGGCCCTTAACGCTATCGCGTTCAAATGCAGAATTGGCTTTTGGCTACACCCCTCTTTATTTTCACATCGCATCCCCCAGCGATTAATGGAATCCAGCCTCAAAGGCCACATTTCAAGTTTCTACAGACTCCGGTAAATTGCTGCCATGTTTCATGGCATCGCCTACCGCAAGATGTGCAGACGAAGGGCAATCTTGGTTGTCTTTTTGTTTTCTTGAGTACCATGCAGAAAAGTAACAGTGCTAAGAGTTATACTCAACATACCGGACTATAAAATGCAATTCTATTGCGAGGTTTAAGGAAGTACAGAGCAGCGCTAGCCACAAGATTTTTTTTTTCTGTGCGTGTTTTTCACGGGAAAACGCAGGTCTCTTTAGTGCGTAAGTGTTACGAGAGCGGCTATAAAAGACGGAACTGGAGAGACCCGTAACTATTGTCGCCGTAAAAGTGGAAGCGCAAGCCTGAAAAGGGTGTGGCGCTTTATGCCCCCGCCATACGCGAATATATAATGATCATTGCATCGCATGCCATTTGCCTTCAATGACCGTGTTCAATGCGGTAGAGAAATTATTTTTTTCAGATATATAAAAACGACTTCCGCACTGAAATGAGTTCGGGCGTATGTTCAAAATGTGTTTCAGAACCTAAAGCGCGATGTGCTTCAAAGTAAACTGAGGCAAAAAGCATAAGCAGAACAAAGAACACTTTATACCATTTGAAATCGTTTGAATTTTCAATCAACCCTTCGTATTCCTTTGAATACTAAGCTGATGTCTGAGTTGCCTGATCAATGATAGGCACCGTCTTCTCGCAGTCAATATGTTCAGGTATGAAAGCCATGTGTCGCGCGTACGTCAACGCCTGGTTCGTTCGCTTGAGCAGGCAGAATGAACACATGAACGCAAGGTGCCGAACACACACAGCATTCTTCCAATGAGGAGTTTAAAGAGCAATAACAACGTTAAAATCCAACACTCATTGCACACGGAATGCGTCTTTCCTTACTACGCGTTACGATCCCACTACTGCTTTAACAAACCTCTGTGAGGTGATCGTCTATACGCTAGCGTCGGGGTGCTTACAGTACCGGTTATGTCCGTCGCGGATGTTGTCTCCACCCGGTCTGTTGTCCGTCGTCGCAACCCGGTCGTCGTCAGTTGTCGATGGTGCCCGGCATCACCGATGCCCCGGCTGACGTGACGAAGGCACGGTCGCTGAGGAACTGTCGCAATCCGGCAGAGCGGGACTCGTGCCAGCTGGCGCTCATTGGTGCGCACCGGCCCAGCTTCGATCCCTAGACGGGACGGTGACTGGCTGCAGCCAGCCTTCGCGCGTCCACGTTCAGCGGCGTGAACGCTGACGTGTCCTGGCAGGTAGGTCCGGGCCAGCGGTAGTTCCTGTGGCGGCGGTCAGGTGCTAGCCGAGCCTGGTACTTGGGCGGGATGTCGCTGGATCGCCTAGGTATACTGGGGCAGGACCCAGAGTGGCGTTCTCCACGCGCTCGCTTCATTCCTTCCTTTTGAAATCTCCTGTTGTGTGCTTTCGATCGTATTATCACTTTCTCTCCTGTCTTTTTCTTTCCGCATGTCGCTCCTGACACCATCTTTCTAAACATGAGAACTATTTAAAGGGACTCTGAAACGATTTTGACGATTTTGTAAAAGGTAGAGTTGTTAGGGTAGGTCCTTCTGATCATTAATTGGACGCATCAAAATTATCTGCTTAAAGCGTG